>NC_090756.1:49165129-49177629 GCF_036898095.1 Palaemon carinicauda
ATTTTGTAAGACCAGGGTCCCACTAGGGCACTTTAAGTGATAGAATTTCTGTCCACTGAATTGTAAACGGGTTTCTAAAATGGGAAAAACACTAATAGCGTCTGGTGAGGCTTCAGATGTTTAAAGACTTGAAATCCAGCCATGAGTGGGAGATGCAATAGATAGTGACAATGTCTTAGCAAGCATGACAATGCCCTAGAGACTGGCCATTTTTTCATATGATCAGCACCCAAACCCGCTCTCCATCCAAGCTAGGACAAGAGAGGGCCAGGCAATGGCTGCTGATGACTCAGCAGGTAGACCCATGGGCTCCTGCAACCAGCACCACCAGTCCTTACCTCACAAGGATGGTGAGGTTGCAGACACTACAAAAAACTAACGAGTTTGAGCGGGACTCGAACCCCAGTCTGGCAATCACCAGGGTGGGTCGTTGCCAATATCCATAAAACATTATGGAAAACCTTTGGGGCTTTCCTGAATGGCTGTCGAGGACAACAAATGATTTGACTGTAGCCAGAAAAAGAATAGTCTGTTATTAAATGCATCTATTTTAGAAATAGATAAGGCCAGTTTCTCATAGAATTGACAGCTTTAAATGACTTTGATAAAGGGAAGAGAAATAGACAAATTTATGAATTAGATACAGTCAGTTTGATTGGAAAACCATAAAAAGAGTTGAATTGAAGAAAATGAGTTTCGAGATGAGAATAACTCAGCGGAAGAAAGTTAAGGACAGAGAAAGTCTTAAAGAAACTTATGAGAAAAGTTCAGAGTAAGGGAAAATGAACGATTTGAAATTTGGTCATAAGACAAAAAAAGAAATGACTGTTTGTCGACATACAAGATGAAGAACGAAAAGTAATGGAGGAAAGGGAAAAGAATAACCGAGTAAATGTGAGAAAATTAATTATGATAGTGTTATGAACTGAAGGAAAATTATGAATGCATAAATTTAGAATAGATCTAAATGTCTAAAATCTATATTTTTTATATCGGAAGAAAGTATTGTGAACAGAATGAAAATTGTGATTCTATAAATCTAGAATGGATAAAAAAATTCAAAAATCTATAATTTTTGGGAATAATCCAGTAAATCTGAGAAATAAAAGTATGATAGTGTTGTGAACGAAACTAGTATTCAAAAAGATGTAGGATGGAGAAAACGTTCTAAAGATCTATAATTTTGGGCTGAAATCACGGATATCATTCTACTATTTTTAAAAGGATATTGTTAACGCAATCATTCTTATCTTACGACTGCAATAACTAAATAATGACAAAATGGGGAAACTTATCCCACAGCCAAAAAAAGGCAGGAATGCCAGGGTTTATGATAATTCAGCTCTTCAAAGGCAAAAATCTCTGCCTGATTGAGACCCTTTTGTGGCCCTTAGGCTAAAGATGAGAAAAGGGGTCCTAAGGGTTAGAGTTCTCTTGCTTGAGGGTGCACTCAGGTACACTATTCAATCAGTTACCTTATTTCCTTTATTCACTGGGCTGTTTTCCCTGTTGGAGCCCTTGGGTTTATACCCTCTTGCTTTCCCAGCTAGGGTGCTAGGGTTATAGCTTAGCCATTAATAATAATAATAATAATAATAATAATAATAATAATAATAATAATAATAATAATCGTGGATTAGAGTTCTCTTCCTTAAGAGTACAATCGGCCACATTATTCAATCTGTTGACGTATTTCCTTTCCTTACTAGGCGGTTTTATCTGTTGAGTGCTATGAGCCCAAATACTCCAAAAGGGAAAAAATAGCCTAGTAAGGAAAGGAAAGGAATAAACTTTAACAAAAGTCATGAATAATGAATTTTTTATGAATATGAAATATGCTTTTCAGCAGAGGCTCTGAAACAATATATATATATATATATATATATATATATATATATATATATATATATATATATATATATATATGTATATATATATATATATATATATATATATATATATATATATAAAGTATATATATACATAATATATATATATATATATATATATATATATATATATATATATATATATATATATATATGTGTGTGTGTGTGTGTGTGTGTGTGTGTGAGTTAATGTGTGCATTTAATAAATTCATATACAATTTGCATATTAATTTTGATAATAATATATACAACAACAACAAGGGCAGCTGTTTCAACTTCACTGCAGGACAAAGGCCCCAGACATGTATTCATGTATGGTGCTTGGCAATTTCCACCAGTTTTCAAAACCTCTCTGGCAAGTTGAGATTGGTGATAGTGAGAGATTTTTGTCTGATTAATTACAGCAAACCAACCTAGTAAGGGTGGTCCTGACTTGTACAGGTTTGCTAAGTATGTGGATACACAAACTTTTCCACCACGTTACACGTTAAGATGTCCCTATTCAGATATATATATATATATATATATATATATATATATATATATATATATATATATATATATGTATATATATATATATATATATATATATATATATATATATATATGTATGTATATATATGAATATATATGTATATATATATACATATATATATATATATATATATATATATATATATATATATATATATATATATATATATATATATATATATATCTCTTTCTGAGTGGAAATATCTTAAGGTGGTGGAAAAGTTTGTATATATATATATATATATGTATATATATATATATATATATATATATATATATATATATATATATATATATATATAGAGAGAGAGAGAGAGAGAGAGAGAGAGAGAGAGAGAGAGAGAGAGAGAGAGAGAGAGAGAGAGAGAGAGAGAGAGAGCATAAACAGGTGCAGGTGGACGGGCATGTCTGAGGCCTTTGTTATGCAGTGGACTAGTAACTGCTGATGATGATGGCATGTGCATGAGTGTGGTATCATATGCATATCGCCTCACACGAATAAATCGGTTTTCTATTGATTCTATCCTTTTATGGCTCCACCAAAGTAACTTAAACAGAATCCATTTTCAAATCGCGTCGTTTTAGTCACAATAAAACAAGACAAATGATGCAATCGGGAGAGGGAGGCTCCAACAATAGGGAAGGAGATAAGACGGTGAGGGAATGCGGAAGCAACAGACCAAATCAAAAGCAGGAGACAAACTTGAAAGCAGGAGACACAAGCGAAAGCAAGAGACAAAATCGAAAGCAAGAGACAAAATCGAAAGCAAGAAACTAAATTGAAAACAAGAGACAAAATCAAAAGCAAGAAACCAAATCGAAAGCAAGAGACAAAATCAAAAGCAAGAGTCAAAATTGAAACCAAGAGACAAAATCGAAAGCAAGAGACCTTCTAAAGCAAGAGACCAAATTAAAAGCAAGAGACAAAATCAAAAGCAAGAAACAAAATCGAAAACAAGAGACAAATGGGAAAATATGACCAAATCGAAAGCAAAAGACAAAATTAATGATAAGAGACAAAATTGAAACCAATTTATGATCAAGATATTTTAGGGACTAAAGGTAAAGGTTTCTGGTTTCAGTTCCATTTTCATCAGAATAGATGATCACTGGAACGTCAGCCGGGTAAGCCCAACGCCCCACTGTGGTACATAACCACAGCAGTGGCCTCCCTAAGAAACATCTTAAACTCACTGTCCCGGTCTGGGATCGATCTGCTGCCATGCGAATGCTAGGCGAATAGGTTACCACTGTACCATCCATTTCCATGGGTGTGTTTGGTGTACTTGCCAAGTAATTAAATCAATAACAGAAAAATAATGATTAATTCCATTGTAGTTTGCATATAAATCATTGCTTATGTTACTCTCTGTTTCTTTTTTTTCGATTTCCTAGTTCAAATCTAGTCGTACGAATATCCCAAAGCAGATTTTCATTGTTATAAAAAATAGTTTTGTATTTGCAAATGTTCAAATCATAATGGCCAACTCGTTGGGTAAATCGGGGCAATCATTAACTAGGTCATAGATTTACTCGTGAAATCTCAATCAACGTTAACGATTCCATTAAACGAACCGCCATACATTTTATTCCAGAATAGATTATGAAGAACATTCCAGATTCTAAATCCAACTTCTCTTCCAGATTCCAATTCAACTTGGATTCCAAATTCAGGTTCCAACTTAAATTCCAAAGCTTAAGCTTAGATCCCAATGACAGCATTCGAATTTAAGCTTAAGCTGAAGCTTGACGAAAAATACACATTACATCGGAAGTTGGAGTTGGAATCTGTTTTCTTCCTTCTGACAAGACATTTGAGTAACCAAATCTCCCTTGATTATAAAGAGACTCTTTAGCTATGGTAAACAGCTTTTCTATAAGTCCCCCTCAAGCTTGATAGTTTCTTTAGTGTCTGCAACCTCATCATACTTGTTAGATAAGGATTGAGGGTTTGGGGGAGCGTTTAGGTCTACCTGCTGAGTCATCAGCAGAAATTGCCTTGCCCTCCTTGGTCCTAGCTTGGACGGAGAGGTTGCTTGGGTGCCCCTGCCACTTATGAGTGACCTTTAAACCGGAATATTGTATAGTTGGAACTTCAGTAACTCAAACTTGCTGCAATTTCTTTTCTGTTGAGCAAAAGCCTAATTTCATAGTTGACATAAGGCTAATCTATCCAGCGTTGCTTCTGATCTCTGTATCTCTTATAAAGTTTATTGTTTCTATATTATTTAATGATTATTTCTCTATTTCCTACCCGTATTTTGCGGTTTTCCCTGTTGGAGCAATTTGATTTGTACCATTCTTCCTTTCCTTTTAGGGTTGTAGCTTGGCTTGTGATAAAAATGTATATTTATGTATATATTTTCCAAGAAATCCTCCAATACTCTTAATAAATTCGATCTTCAATAACAAAATTCCTTTAATGATAGATAACCTACTTCATAACCTACGGCATAAGATTCGAACGTTGGAACCGAGAAAATATAAGAGTGACGTCAATTCTATACCGTTGGTAAATGTGCTTACTATTGATGACTTTTTTAATCTAATTCTTTGTAAAAACTGGTTTCTCTATGAACAAATCCAATACATGACATGATAGCTAGTAAGATTATTATTATTATATATATATATATATATATATATATATATATATATATATATATATATATATATATATATATATATATATATATATATATATATATATTTGTAGAATTTAATTTACGTTTAATCGGTTTAGTGACTTATTGAGTTCGGTAAATTTGCAAATCAAGAGAAGATTAAGCAATGAAGTAATGGAAGAGATGTGTCCCCTAAACCAGTGCCTGGGAAGCAAACACGTGATGCCTGGCTCTCTCAGAGAGAGAGAGAGAGAGAGAGAGAGAGAGAGAGAGAGAGAGAGAGAGAGAGAGAGAGAGACTTTAAAGGTCTCTCTCGTTCTCTCACATTCTGCAACCTGATTTGACATGACACCCGGAGTCAGGACAGAATGTGGGTCTTGCATTCATCCCCAGCACTTGGGTAAGTCCAAGGCCAGTGCAAGTCCTTGGGTAAGTCCAAGGCCAATGCAAGTTCTTACGTAAGTCCAAGGCCAATGCAAGTCCTTGGGTAAATCCAAAGGACAATGCAAGTCCTTGGGTAAGTCCAGGGCCAATGCAAGTCCTTGGGTAAGTCCAAGGCCAATGCAAGTCCTTGGGTAAATCAAAGGCCAATGCAAGTCCTTGGGTAAGTCCAAAGCCAATGCAAGTCCTTGGGTAAATCCTAGGACAATGTAATCCTTGGGTAAATCTAAGGCCAATGCAAGTCCTTGGGTATATCCAAGGGCAATGCAAGTCCTTGGGTATGCCAAGGCCAATGCAAGTTCTTAGCTAATTCCAAGGCCAATGCAAGTCCTTGGGTAAATCCAAGGCCAATGAAAGTCCTTGGGTAAATCCAAGGCCAATGGAAGTCCTTGGGTAAATCCAAGGCCAATGCAAGTCATTGGGTAAATCCAAGGCCAATGCAAGTCATTGAGTGAATCCAAGGCCAATGCAAGTCCTTGGGTAAATCCAAGGCCAATGCAAGTCCTTGGGTGATCCATGGCTAATGCAAGTCCTTGGGTAAATCCAAGGCCAATGCAAGTCCTTTGGTATGCCCAAGGCCAATGCAAGTGCTTAGGTAAGACCAAGGCCAATGCAAGTCCTTGGGTAAATCCAAGGCCAATGCAAGTCCTTGGGTAAGTCCAAGGTAAATGCAAGTCCGTGAGTAAGTCCAAGTCCAATACAAGTCCTTGGTTGAGTCCAAGGCCAATACAAGTCCTTCGGCAAGTCCAAGGCTAATGTAAGTCCGTGGGTAAGTCCAAGGGCAATACAAGTCTTTGGGTAAGTCCAAGTTCAATGCAAGTCCTTGGGTAAGTCCACAACCAATGCAAGTCCTTGGGTAAGTTCAAGGCCAATATAAGTTTTTGGGTAAGTCCAAGGCCAATGCAAGTCCTTGGATGGGTCCAAGACCAATACAGGTCCATGGGTAAGTCCAAGGTCAATGCATGTCCTTGGGTAAGTCCAAGGTCAATGCAAGTCCTTGGGTAAGTCCAAGGCCAACACAAGTACTTGGGTAAATCTAAGTCCAATGCAAGTCCTAGAGTTAAGTCCAAGGCGAATACAAGTCCTTGGGTAAGTTTAAGGTAAAGACTGGTCCTTGAGTAAGTCCAAGGCCAATACCAGTCTTTGGGTAAGTCCAATACTAATACAAGTCCTTTGGTAAGTACAAGGCCAATAAAAGTGTTTGAGTAAGTCCAAGGCCAATAGAAGTCCTTGGGTAAGTTCAAGGACAATATAAGTCCTTGGATAAGTCCAAGGCCAATACAACTCATTGGGTGTGCCCAATGCCAATGCAAGTTCTTAGGTAAATCCAAAGCCAATGCAAGTCATTGGGTAAATCCAAGGCCAATGCAAGTCCTTGGGTAAGTCCGAGGCAAATGCAAGTCCGTGAGTAAGTCCAATGCCAATACAAGTCCTTGGTTAAGTCCAAGGGGAATACGGGTCATTGGGTAAGTTCAAGGCCAATGTAAGTGTGTTGGTAAATCCAAGGCCAATACAAGTCCTTAGGTAAATTCAAGTCCAATACAAGTCCTTGGGTATGTCCCAGGACAATACAAGTGTTTGGGTAAGTCCAAGTCGAATGCAAGTCCTTGGGTAAGTCCACAACCAAAGCAAGTCCTTGGGTAAGTACAAGGCCAATGTAAGTTCTTGGGTAAGTTCAAGGCCAATGCGAGTCCTTGGATAGGTCCAAGGCCAATACAAGTCATTGGGTAAGTCCAAGGTCAATACAAGTCCTTGGGTAAGTCCAAGGGCAACACAAGTCCTTGGGTAAGTCTAAGGCCAATGCAAGTCCTAGGGTTAAGTCCATGGCAAATACAAGTCCTTGGGTAAGTCCAAGGCCAATACAAGTCCTTCGGTAAGTACAAGTCCAATAAAAGTGTTTGGTTAAGTCCAAGTCCAATAGAAGTCCTTGGGTAAGTTCAAGGACAATACAAGTCCTTGGATAAGTCCAAGGCCAATGCAGGTCTTGTGTAAATCCAAGGCCAATGCAAGTCCTTGGGTGAGTCAAAGTCAAATAAAAGTCTGTGGGAAAGTCCAAGGGCAATACAAGTCTTTGGGTAAGTCCAAGGCCAATGCAAGTCATTGGGTAAGTCTAAGGCCAATGAAAGTCCTAGGGTTAAGTCCAAGGCAAATACAAGTCTTTGGGTAAGTTTAGGGTAAAAACAGGTCCTTGAGTAAGTCCAAGGCCAATACAAGTCTTTGGGTAAGTCCAAGGCCAATACAAGTCCTTCGGAAAGTACAAGTCCAATAAAAGTGTTTGGGTAAGTCCAAGGCCAATAGAAGTCCTTGGGTAAGTTCAAGGACAATACAAGTCCTTGGATAAGTCCAAGGCCAATGCAAGTCTTGTGTAAATCCAAGGCCAATGCAAGTCCTTGGGTGAGTCAAAGTCAAATAAAAGTCCTTGGGTTAGTCCACAGCCAAAGCAAGTCATTGGGTACCCCCAAGGCCAATGCAAGTTCTTAGGTAAGTCCAAGGCCAATGTAAGTCCTTGGGTAAGTCCAAGGCCAATGCAAGTCCTTGGGAAAGTCCAAGGCCAATACAAGTCCTTGGGTAAGTCTAAATTAAAACCAAGTCTCTGAGTAAGTCCAAGGCTAATAGAAGTCCTTGGGTAAGGCCAAGGCCAATACAAGTCATTGTGGAAGTCAAAAGACTATACAAGTCCTTGGATAAGTCCAGGGCCACTGCAAGTCCTTGGGTGAGTCCATGTCCATTACAAGTCTTTTGGCAAGTCAAAAGGCAATACAAGTCTTTGGGTAAGTCCAAGGCCAATGCAAGTCCTTGGGTAAGTCCACAGCCAATTAAAGTCCTTTGGTACGCCCAAGGCCAATGCAAGTTCTTAGGTAAGTCCAAGGCCAATGTAAGTCCTTGGGTAAGTCCAAGGTCAATACAAGTCCTTGGGTAAGTCCAAGGTTAATACAAGTCCTTGGGTAAGTTCAAAGCCAATACAAGTTCTAAGGTAAGTCCAAGGACTATACAAGTCCTTGGATAAGTCCAGGGCCAATGAAAGTCCTTGGGTAAGTCCAAGGCCAATGCAACTCCTTGGGTAAGTGCAAGGTCAATGCAAGTCCTTGGGTGAGTCATGTCCATTACAAGTCCTTTGGCAAGTCAAAGGGCAATACAAGTCTTTGGGTAAGTCCAAGGCCAATGCAAGTCCTTGGGTAAGTCCACAGCCAATCAGGGTCCTTTGGTACGCTCAAGGCCAATGCAAGTTCTTAGGTAAGTCCAAGGCCAATGTAAGTCCTTGGGTAAGTCAAAGGTCAATACAAGTCCTTGGGTGAGTCCAAGGTCAATACAAGTCCTTGGGTAAGTTCAAGGCCAATACAAGTCCTAGGGTAAGTCCAAGGACTATACAAGTCCTTGTATAAGTCCAGGGCCAACGCAAGTCCTTGGGTAAGTCCAAGGCCAATGCAACTCTTTGGGTAAGTGCAAGGTCAATGCAAGTCCTTGGGTGAGTCCATGTCCAATACAAGTCCTTGGGTAAGTCCAAGGCCAATGCAAGTGCTTAGGTAAGTCTAAGGCCAATGTAAGTCCTTGGGTAAATCCAAGGTCAATACAAGTCCTTGGGTAAGTTCAAGGCCAACACATGTCCTTGGGTAAGTCTTAGGCCAATGCAAGTCATTGGGTAAGTCCGAGCCCAATACAAGTCCTTGGGTAAGTCTAAGGTAAAACCAAGTCCTTGAGTAAGTCCATGGCTAATACAAGTCCTTGGGTAAGTCCAAGGCCATTACAAGTCCTTGGGTAAGTTCAAGGCCAATACAAGTCCTTGGGTGAGTCCATGGCCAATACAATTTTTTGGGTAAGTCCAAGGACTATACAAAACCTTGGATAAGTCCAGGGCCAATGCAAGTCCTTGGGTAAGTCCAAGGCCAATGCAAATCCTTGGGTAAGTGCAAGGCCAATGCAAGTCCTTGGTTAAGTTCAAGGCCAAGGCAAGTTCTTAGGTAAGTCCATGGCCAATGTAAGTCCTTGGGTAAGTCCAAGGCCAATACAAGTCCTTGGGTACGTCCAAGGTCAATACAAGTCCTTGGGTAAGTTCAAGGCCAACACAAGTCCGTGGGTAAGTTTAAGGCCAATGCAAGTCCTTGGGTAAGTCTAAGGCCAATACAAGTTCTTGGGTAAGTCTATGGTAAAACCAAGTCCTTGAGTAAGTCCAAGGGTAATACAAGTCCTTGGGTAATTCCAAGGGCAATACAAGTCCTTGGGTAAGTTCAAGGCCAATACAAGTCCTTAGGAAAGTCCAAGGGCAATACAAGTCTTTGCGTAAGTCTAAGGCCAATACAAGTCCTTGGGTAAGTCCAAGGCCAATACAGGTCCTTCGGAACGTCTGAGGCCAATACAAATCCTCGGGTAAGTCCAAGGCCAAGACAAGTCCTTGGGTAAGTCCAAGGACAGTACAAGTCCTTAGGTAAGTCCAAGGCCAATAAAAATCTTTGGGTTAGTTTAAGGCCAATACAAGCTCCTTGGGTAGGTTCAAGGCCAATAAAAGTCCTTGGGTAAGTCCAAGGCCAATATAAGTCGTTGGGTAAGTTCAATGCTATTATAAGTTATTGGGTATGTCAAGGCCAATACAAGTCTGTGGGTAAGTCCAAGGCTAATATAAATCATTGGGTAAGTCCTGGGCCAATATAAGTCCTTGGGTAAGTCACAGGCCAATACAAGTCTTTGATTAATTTCAGGGTCAATACAAGTCCTTGGGTAAGTCCAAGGCCACTACAAGTCATCAGGTAAGTCCGGGACCAATACAAGTTGTTGGGTAAGTCCAAGGCCAATGCAAGACCTTAGGTAAGTCTTTGTTTAAGTCTAAGGGCAATACAAGTCCTTGGGCAAGTCCGAGGTCAATACAAGTCTTTGGGTAAGTCCAAGGCCAATACAAGTCCGTGGGTAAGTCCAAGGCCAATACATGTCCTTAAGTAAGTCCAGGGCCAATACAAGTCCTTGGGTATGTCTAAGGCCAATACAAGGTTTTTGGTAATTTCAAGTCCAATACAAGTTCTCACGTAATTCCAAGGCCAACGCAATTCCTTCGGTAAGTACAAGGCCAAAGCAGGTACTTGAGTAAGTCCAAGTCCAATACAAGTCATTGGGTGAGCCCAAGGCCAATAGAAGTCCTTAAGTAAGTCCAAGGTCAATGCAAGTCCTTGGGTAAGTCCAAGGCCAATACTATTCCTTAAGTAAGTCCAAGCCCAATACAAGTCCTCGGGTAAGCCCAATGCTAATGCAAGTTCTTTGGTAAGTCCAATACCAATGCAAGTTCTTGGGTAAGTCCAAGGCCAATACTATTCCTTAGGTAAGTCCATGACCAATACAAATCCTTGGGTAAGTCCAGGGCCAATACTAGTCCTTGGGTAAATCCAAAGCCAATACAAGTCCTTGGGTAAGTTCAAGGCCAATATAAGTCTTTTGGTAAGTTCAAGGTCAATACAAGTAAGTGTGTAAATTTGAGGTCAATGCATGTCCTTAGGTAATTTCAAGGCCAATAGAAGTCCTTGGTAAGTCCAAGACCAACAATAAGTCCTTGGGTAAGTCCTAGGCCAATATTAGTCCTTGGGTAAGTCCAAGGCCAATTCAGGTCCTTGGGTAAGTCCATGGTCAATACAAGTTTTTGGATAAGTCCAAGTTCAATACAATTCCTTGGGTAAGTTCAAGGCCAATACAAGTCCTTTGGAGAATCTAAGGCCAATAAAAGTACATTGGTAAGTCCAAGGCCAATACAAGACCTCCGGTAAGTACAAGGCCAATACAAATCCTTGGGTAAGTCCAAGGATAATACAAGTCCTTAGGTAGGTACTAGGCCAAAGCAAGTCCTTTGGGTAAGTCCAAGCCCAATAAAAGACTTTGGGTGAGTCTAAGGCCAATACAATCCTTGTGTAAGTCTAATGCCAATACAAGTACTAGGGTAAGTCAAGCCTAATAGAAGTCCTTGAGTAAGTCCAAGGCCAATACAAGTTTTTGGGTAAGATCGAGTTTAATACGAGTACTTCATTAAGCTGAAGGCCAATACAAGTCCTTGAGTAAGTCCAAGGTCAATACCAGTCCTTGGGTAAGTCCAAGGCCAATACATGGTCTTGGGTAATTCCTAGGCCAATACAAGTTCTTGCGTAAGTCCAAGGCCAATACAAGGCCTTGGGAAGGTCCAAGGCCAATACCAGTCCTTTGGTAAGTCCAAGGCCAATATAAGTTCTTGGGTAAGTCGGAGGCTAATACAAGTACTTGGGTAGGTCCAAGTCCAATACAAGTTCTTGAGTAAGTCCAAGGCAAATAAAAGTCCTTGGGTAAGTCCAAGGCCACTACAAGTCATCAGGTAAGTCCGGGACCAATACAAGTCGTTGGGTAAGTCCAAGGCCAATGCAAGACCTTAGGTAAGTTCAGGGCCAAAGCAAGTCCTTGTTTAAGTCTAAGGGCAATACAAGTCCTTGGGCAATTCCGAGGTCAATACAAGTCTTTGGGTAAGTCCAAGGCCAATACAAGTCCGTGGGTAAGTCCAAGGCCAATACAAGTCCTTAAGTAAGTCCAGGGCCAATACAAGTACTTGGGTATGTCTAAGGCCAATACAAGGTTTTTGGGTAATTTCAAGTCCAATACAAGTTCTCACGTAATTCCAAGGCCAACGCAATTCCTTCGGTAAGTACAAGGCCAAAGCAGGTACTTGAGTAAGTCCAAGTCCAATACAAGTCATTGGGTGAGCCCAAGGCCAATAGAAGTCCTTAAGTAAGTCCAAGGTCAATGCAAGTCCTTGGGTAAGTCCAAGGCCAATACAATTCCTTAAGTAAGTCCAAGCCCAATACAAGTCCTCGGGTAAGTCCAATGCTAATGCAAGTTCTTTGGTAAGTCCAATACCAATGCAAGTTCTTGGGTAAGTCCAAGGCCAATACTATTCCTTAGGTAAGTCCATGACCAATACAAATCCTTGGGTAAGTCCAGGGCCAATACAAGTACTTGGGTATGTCTAAGGCCAATACAAGGTTTTTGGGTAATTTCAAGTCCAATACAAGTT
>NC_090756.1:49182629-49190129 GCF_036898095.1 Palaemon carinicauda
CTGCTGATGACTCAGCAGATAGACCTCTGTCTCCCCCAAACTCCCCATCCTTAACTCACAAAGATGGTGAGTTGCATCGACCAAGGAAACTAACGAGTTTGAGCGGGAACCGAACCCCAGTCTAGCGTTCATAATATGGAGGTGTACCAACAGTGTGTCACACAATTGTACATAATTCTTTTTGCATATATTATGCTTGTATCTTCGCTCTTCCTTCGCACTAAACGAACATGAAAATTCATGTCTGCTGTTTTCCTCTGTAACATTGTCTGTCTTGTTAACTTGTTATGTCCTGTTGGCTTGAGGTTTTGTATATAAAGGAGAGTGTTATATAATAATATAACTCAGTTGATTGCATCCTGCCTTTGAGTTCACAACCCTCTCTCGGCACCGTCACATTGGTGACCCCGGAAGGCGACTCGCTCCCACTGCCTTCCACCCCACCTCCCTCGCCCCTCCATCGTTGGTACTATGGCGGACTCTACTACAGCAGTTGGCGCTGCGGCCGCCCCATTGAAACTTTCACCGTTCGCTAGCGGAGAGGCATTTGCTTGGCTTCAGGGCGCAAAAGTCCAGTTTCGCATCAACGGCGTGACTCGCTCAACCACCAAAGCAGATTATGTTCTCGCGGCGATACCCGAGGACACCTTCCCGGAAATATCCGACTGGCTTTGTGAACAAGGAGACACGCCAATAGCATATGACGCCCTCAAAACATACCTTCTGCAGCAGTACTCACCGTCGCCAGCCGCCCGTGTAGCAATGCTTTTTCAGTTCTCGCAACAACCGTTGGGGGACCAAAGGGCTTCGCTTGCCCTCAGGGAAATGACCAGTATCGCTCCCCTTCAACCTGCCACAGACGGCTCTCCTCGTGAGGTGAACCTACTTCATGCCCTTTGGATACGCCGTTTACCCGGACCTATACGCGCTGCCCTACCCGATGTCGATAGTTTACCCATAAAGGACTTGATGACCAAAGCCGACGCCCTTATGGACAGCCACTTCAAGACCTCCATCAACGCCTCCACCCCTGACGAAGAGTATGCCTATTCAACGTCAACTGAAGCTGACATGAATGCCGTAGGACATACATGCCCACACCGTGACGTGCCGAAGCAGAGACAAAGCCGCCCACCACCCACCAATTGCTCGCGCCCAAACAAACGACTTCTACAGCCACTTACTACCTCCCATCCGCCGTAGTTCTGCTACTACCACTTCAGATTCGGGGCAACTGCGAAGAAATGTGCCGAGGATTGTCAGTGGCCAAAAAACGTGTAAGTAGGCCATCGCTCGTGGCGGTGGCCTCCCGTGTTTCTAATCTTTTCTTTTTACAGGATGCAGGAACGGGCGTGCGATTTTTGGTAGACACGGGTGGTTGTCGTTCTCTTTTGCCAAGGAAGCTCTTCAAGAAACGACGTAGTCTGTCTACGTCTGCCGACGTCCGCTTGGTAGCTGCCAACGGATCTGCGATACCCACCTACAGTTACGAGAACCTCACATGCTCGTTTGGAAACGGTAAATTCAATTGGAAGTTTCTCGTTGCTGACGTCACAATGCCAATCCTCGGTGCGGATTTCCTCTCTCATTTCCACCTTCTGGTCGATGTCGCCCACCGACGATTGGTCAACGCAGACTCGTACTTGTCGACACCTCTTCAACCCGTCCCCTATAACCTCGCTCTCCACATTAGCGCACCCACGGATGTCTACGCCCACCTCCTCACGTCGTACTTGGAAGATTTCCATCCAGAACTTCGCCAAAAGCCCACGGTTCCTGCCAAGCACGGTATTTATCACCATATCAAGACGACGTGACCCCCAGTGTTCGCAAAATTCAGACGTCTGGCACCGGAACGATTGGCAGCCGCCAAACAGACGTTCGCCAAAATGGAGGATATGGGCCTTTGCCAAAATGCCTCCAGCCTATGGTCGTCACCCTTACACATCGTTCTGAAGAAAGACGACTCCCTCCATCTGTGCGGGGATTACAGGCTCCTGAACATGCAAACAGAACCGGATCACTACCCCCTCCCAAACATTGCTGACGTGACCTCCTACCTGCACAAAGCAAAGGTTTTCTCTACGCTCGATCTCCTGAAGGGGTATTATCAGGAGCCTATGAACCCAGAAGACATCCCCAAGACTGCCATCACCACTCCGTTTGGTACATACACCTTCAATCACTCCTGTTTTGGCCTTCGTAATGCTGGGGCCACGTTTCAACGTCTCATGGATGGCATCTTAGGGGATCTCCCTTTCTGTGTATGTTATGTGGACGACATACTTGTGTTCTCCTCCTCAAAAGAGGAACACCTCCGTCACCTGCGCATCGTGCTCGACTGCCTGCAACAAAACTGCCTTGTAGTCCGGTACGACAAGTGTACCTTTGGCGCCAACGAAGTGTCGTTCTTAGGGCACCGCATCACTCCTGAAGGTGTCCACCCCCTCCCTGAGAAGGTAGCAGCCGTTCAGAACTTCCCCGTGCCCTCGACTGTCAAAGCTCTTCAGGAATTCTTGGGCATGATCAACTATTATCACAGTTTTCTGCCAGCCATTGCCGCCACTCTTGCTCCCCTCTACGCCTCCCTCAAGGGCAAGCCGAAGGACCTGAAGTGGGGTCCCCTTCAAGAGGCAGCCTTCTGCAATGCAAAGAAGGCCCTATCAACTGCTGCGGCTCTCACTTTTCCTATCCCACACGCCCCTCTCCTTCTCTCCACCGATGCCAGCTACGTCGCTATTGGTGCAGTACTCGAGCAGGTGGTCAAAGGCTCGCCCCGCCCATTGGCCTTCTTCAGCAGAAAACTGTCTAAGGCAGAATCGAGTTATTCTACCTTCGATAGAGAATTGCTGGCGGTGCAGTTGGCTGTCCGTCACTTTCGCCATTTCTTAGAAGGTACGCCCTTCGTCATTCGCACAGACCACTTGCCTCTGGTGCACGCCTTCCCTCGACAGTCTGACGCCTGGTCCGCCCGTCAACGCCGACATCTCTCCGCCGTGGCTGAATACAATTGCACCCTCCAATACGTCCCTGGGAAAATGAATCCCGTTGCCGATGCCCTGTCAAGAAACACGTTGGCTGCCGTTCAACTGGGATTGGATTACAACGCCTGGCTGAAGCCCAACGACAGGATCCAGAGTATCAAGCATGTAGGACATCCTGCACGTCCCTCCGTTGGGAAGACTTTTCCCTCGAAGACCCCAACACCACCCTCCCCTGTGACGTCAGTACTGGTAGACTGCGACCTTGGATTCCTGCTCCCATGCGCCGACAGTTGTTTGATCTCATTCACGGCCTTTCACATCCCTCGTGCCGTTCTACTGCACAGCTGCTGAAGGCAAAGTTCATTTGGCACGGCATTTCTAAGGATGCTAAGGATTGGGTTTGCGCCTGTACTTCTTGCCAAACTTCCAAAGTACATCGACACACGGATTCAGGAGTGGGCACCTTTCCTCAACTTCAGTGTCGTTTCGCACACATTCACGTCGACGTTGTAGGCCCCCTACCCACATCACAAGGACATCGTTACCTGTTTACCGTCATCGACTGCTCCACTCGTTGGCCTGAAACCATTCCCATGGAAACTGCAACGTCCGCCTCATGTACATCTGCCTTACTCTCTGGATGGATTTCAAGATTCGGTATCCCTGAGCATATTACTTCTGACAGGGGAACCACTTTCACCTCTCAATTGTGGACGTCATTAGCGAATCTCCTGGGCATCACCCTACATCAGACAATGGCCTACAACCCCGCTGCCAATGGAATGGTTGAACGTTTTCATGGCACCCTCAAAGCAGCTTTGATGTCCCGCTGCAAGGATTGCAACTGGTTTACTCAGCTTCCCTGGGTCCTCCTGGGACTAAGGACCACTCCTAAAGACGCCCTCGACGTCTCGGCAGCTGAAATGGTGTATGGTGACCCGTTGGTCGTCCCTGCCGAATTTTTTCCTTCTACAACCTCCTCCGACGATCTCCAGCGCATACGTCACTTCGTGGGAAAATTTACTCCATGCCGCCAGACTTACAAGCCCCCATCGAAGCATCACATACCAATGGACTTGCACTCTGCAACGCACATCTTCCTGCGCAACGACACCAGCAAGCCACCACTAACGCCCTCTTACACGGGCCCTTTCCTTGTGATCCGACGCAGTCCGAAAGCATTCCTCCTAAACATTCGGGGCAAAGAAGACTGGGTCTCCATTGATCGTCTAAAACCTGCTTATCTTCTGCCAGATGACCCGCCTACAGTTCGCCTCTCTAGATCAGGGCGCCCTATTTAACATGTTCAGTATGTCATTTTTAGAAGGGGAGCCATGTACCAACCGTGTGTCACACAATTGTACATATTTCCTTTTGCATATATTATGCTTGTATATTCGCTCTTCCCTCGCACTAAACGAACATGAAAATTAATGTCTGTGGTTTTCCTCTGTAACATTGTCTGTCTTGTTAACTTGTTATGTCCTGTTGGCTTGAGGTTTTGTATATAAAGGAGAGGGTTCTATTATAATATAACTCAGTTGATTGCACCCTGCCTTTGAGTTCACAACCCTCTCTCGGCACCGTCACAGAAGTGATGAAACATGAAAATTATTAAATTTTTTCAAGAAATTTCTTCTATTATATTAGAAAAGATGATTTCACCCTTTAAAATCATTCCAGTTCTAATATATTTTTCATGGTATCTTAATAATTGTGTATAGATAATCGAAGTCAGCTCTTAATTTTCAAACTAATTTATTTGCAATTTTTTTCTTTTTTAGATTTTTCTACAACTTTTTGGTATTTCATCATAGGATTTCTATATTACCACATTACTTAATATATGCCAAATAAACAGAAGACGAATTCTTTTAACCAAGAATCTAGTATTCCACGACAGCTTATATTTAGAAACTCTTGTATATATAAACAACAACATCAATAACAAAGGCAACCATTCCTAGCCCACTGCATGATAAAGGCCTCACAGTTGGCTCGATTTTCCACTTTAAGGATCGATTGAGCCCTTTGATGTCCTCTGGTGTAGTGTATCAATATATATGCCCAAAGTGTAACTCTGGGACCTAAGTAGGATCTACCAAGAGGTTGTTGAAGGTCAGAATTGATTGTCATAGAGGTGTTAGTTTTCGAACAGGTTGCAGAATATCCAGCCCAGAGCATTCAAATATTCGCAATCATACTAAAATGTGCAAAATAAATATTGACAATAAAGATTTTAGCATTATAGGGTAAGTATCAAATTACCATGACTTGTCTATTCTAGAGTCAATTTTGATTAAAAGACTGGTTCCATCGTTAAACACCCAAGCTTCCTCCATTCAGTTGTACTTGTCATAGGTTTCTTTGTTTTGTTCTGTAGTTGTTGGTGACAATCAGTTTTTATTTGCGCTACTGCGAGGTTGGTTCCACTTTTGTTTTATTCATATTTTTTACTTGAATTCTTAATTTTAATTTTTTTTACTAGTTTTTACTTTTTATATATTTGTATATTACTGTTTCTTAATGTTATATAAGTACTTCCTATTTGTAGCCCTGGAATATGTGATAATGACGATCACGAAACGTCGGGATTTATAATAAATGGATATCTAGAACTGCCTATTTCCCTGTCCATTTTGAGAAATATATATATATATATATATATATATATATATATATATATATATATATATATATACCCATATATGTATATATATATATATATATATATATATATATATATATATATATATATATATATATATATATATATATATATATATATATATATATATATGTGTGTGTGTGATTGTGTGTGTACAGTATATATATATATATATATATATATATATATATATATATATATATATATATATATATATATATATATATATATATATATATATATATATATATATATATATATATATATATATATATCATTATCATTATTATCATTATTATTATTATTATTTATATTATTATCATTATTATTATTATTACTAGCCAAGCTACAACCCTAGTGGGAAAAGCAAGATGCTATAAGCCCAGGGGCTCCAACAGGGAAAAATAGCCCAGTGAGGAAAGGAAATAAGGAAATAAATAAATGATGAGAACAAATTAACAATAAATCATTCTAAAAACAGTAACAACGTCAAAATAGATATGTCATATATTAACTATTAACAACGTCAAAAAACAGATATGTCATATATAAACTGTAAAAAGACTAATGTCAGCCTGGTCAACATCAGAACATTTACTCCAATTTTGAACTTTTGAAGTTCTACTGATTCAACTACCCGATTAAGAACATCATTCCACAACTTGGTAACAGCTGTAATAAAACTTCTAAAATACTGTGTAGTATTGAGCCTCATGATGGAGAGGCCTGGCTATTAGAATTAAGTGCCGGCCTAGTATTACGAACAGGATAGAATTGTCCAGGGAGATTTGAATGTAAAGGATGGACAGAATTATGAAAAATCTTATGCAACATGCATAGTGAACTAATTGAACGACGGTGCCAAAGATTAATATTTAGATCAGGAATAAGAAATTTAATAGACCGTAAGATTCTGTCCAACAAATTAAGATGAGAATCAGCAGCTGAAGACCAGACAGGAGAACAATACTCAAAACAAGGTGGAATGAAAGAATTAAAACCCTTCTTCAGAATTGATTGAGCACCGAAAATCTTAAAAGACTTTCTCAATAAGCCAATTTTTTGTGCAATTGAAGAAGACACAGACCTAATGTATTTCTCATAAGTAAATTTACCGTCGAGAATCACACCTAAAATTTTAAACGAGTCATAAATATTTGAAGAAATATTATCAAAACTGAGATCTGGATGTTGAGGAGCCACCGTCCTTGACCTACTTACAATCATACTTTGAGTTTTGTTAGGATTCAACTTCATACCCCACAATTTGCACCATGCACTAATTTTAGCTAAATCTCTATTAAGGGATTTACCAATCCCAGATCTACATTCAAGGGATGGAATTGATGCAAAGAGAGTAGCATCATCTGCATATGCAACAAGCTTTTTCCAAGGCCAAATCACATGTCATAGGTATATAGTATGAAAAGTAATGGGCCTAGAACACTACCCTGTGGAACACCAAATATCACATTCCTATACTCACTATGGTGCCCATCAACAACTCTTTGAGATCTAATACTTAAAAAATCATTAATAATGCTAAGAAAGGACCCACCCACTCCCAACTGTTTGAGTTTAAAAACAAAGGCCTCATGAGTAACACGGTCAAGGGCAGCACTAAAATCAAGGCTAATCATACGAACTTCTTGGCCACAATCAAGGAATTTCTGTACGGCATTGGAGATTGTAAGAATGGCATCACATGCTCCAAGGCCTTTACGAAAACCAAATTGCAAACTAGGGAATAGATGATTACCTTCAGCAAACCTATTAAGACGTTTTCCAAAAAAACGTTCAAAAACTTTAGATAATATGGAAGTAATCAGTGGGACTTGAGCTACCACA
>NC_090756.1:49192629-49197629 GCF_036898095.1 Palaemon carinicauda
TTATTATTATTATTATTATTATTATTATTATTATTATTATTATTACTAATTTGTTATTATTATTATTATTATTATTATTATTATTATTATTATTATTATTATTATTATTATTATTATTACAAGCTAGGCTAGAATCCTAATTGCAAAAGCAAAATGCTAAGAGCCCAAGGGGCCCGAAAAGGAAAACAGCCCAGTGAGGAAAGGAAACAAGGAAATAAATAAACTACAAGGGAAGTAGTGAACAAATGAATAAAATATTTCAAGAACAGTAACAACATTAAATTAGATTTTTCATCTATAAATTATGAAAGCAAGCAAAAAGCAAGAGTAAGAGAAACAAGATAGAATAGTGTGCCCGAGCGTATCCTCAAACAAGAGAAAGATAGTTGGAAGGTTCATAATACTAAAGAACATTTATTTTCATTCATAATATTTTGAGCTTTGTTTCTGATACCTTTCATCAAAGGGAATACTTCTATCCCCTTGTTTATATTTGGGTACATATCATTTTGACCCTATATTTCACGTAAAGCAACTAGGACGGGAACCTCAATATACATTTCCTCAGCTTTCAGTGTTATTCTTAATATCTTTCTTGAATATTAAGTTTCGTAAGATTTAGTGTTATTGTTGGAATTTCCTGTATATCAAAGGATTTCTTATTTGTGTATAGGAATATTTTAGATTTGAAGTCATTGAATGATATGATTAACATAATTTAATATTCCTTAACAACAGTTTTCCCTCCTGAGTGGAGATGCCCTAACGTGGCGAAAGGGTTTGTGTATCACTATGATCAGCAAAGCTGTAATAGTTAGGGCTACCCGTACTAGGTCGGTTTGCTGTGAGCAATCAGACAAAAGTCTCCCACCATCACCAATGAGTGGTGGCCAGCGTTATGCTGAAAACTAGCCAAACCCCATACATGAATAGTATCTGAGGTCTTTTTCCTGCAGTGGACTAGAAATGGCTGTATTTGTTGATGTTTTAGCTACTATAATAAGGGATATTATGCCTCTAATTGTTTCTTATCCACCTCATGTTGTAGTGGGGCAGATTGGCTCAGTTTTTCATAAGAATCTTTCACTTGATGATACAAGCACCAAATTTGGCACAAATGACGTTCAGGACATACTTTTCAAGAAAAGTATGATCTCCAGCTGAAAATCCAAGATGGCTGCCGTGGCGAGCTCTTATCAGCGATATTTGCTAAGTGGAACTCCAATATGCATTAATTCTAAATGTTCTGAACAATAATCTTGATGTATTTTACCCAATTGAACTTATTTGTATGTTTTGATTTCAAATAAGGCCACCCTTTTTCAAGATGGCGGCTGTTAAATGGCTGTAAATATGTTTTTTTAACCAAAATTTGTCTTTGTAAGCTGTGCTGTAGAAACTTAAAGATCCATGGCTATGTATTTATTGATGTAATCAAATGCTGCATATGTTTGTATTGCTTTTATGAGAGTGATGTCAAAGCACAACCGGGGCACACTGGTGACATCACTACTGTGAAACTCAGCATGGGACTCAATGCTGGCTTGTAGTGTACTAACTGTAGTTGTAGTTATTACTAATTGTTGCAATACGAACTAACTTAACAGTAGTATACTTTAGTTTTCCAATTGCTATCTAATTAGCCCCATATGCATCTCAACTAGAAAACGTAGTTAGTTGTAGTGTAGTTGTTAGATAGCCGCGCCTGAATTGACAGGATGTGCCAGCGCGGGAGAGCCGAGCCAAGGTTGACGGGGCTTTAGACTCGTTTCTTTCTGCATCCAGTGTCACAAACACACCACATGCACGAGGTCACTGCATGCTGTCTCTACATGCTCAGAAAGGAAGCATACAACTACCATTGTGCAGAAGAGAACGAAGTCCTGGATTTTGACGACTGGTTAGAGGCATGGAGGAAAGTGAGCCCCCAGTTTCAGTTCTGGGAGTTTGTCCTGTCAATGGAGTTGGCTGTGTTCTCATTGGTCACGTCTTTTAGAGAGGCTAACTTCACATTGTACTGCGAAGCACTATCTACTCTTATGCCCTTCTTCCCAAAAAATAATGTGAACTAGGCTAGATGGCTCCCTGTTCACCTCAGAGACATGGTCTCCTTGGAAGACACTCATCCTGCGGTGTTCCATAAATTCCAACTTGGCAAGTTTGTGGTCCACAAGACTCACAGGGAGTTTTCTGGCATAGCCATCGACCAAGCTATGAACAGGCTAATGCAGTGGTCAAAGGTGATGGTGGTGCCATTGGCATTACTGAGGATCCATCTGCACTGAGACGATGGATGGTGTGTGGACCAGAGGTTAGCCAGCTGGTCAACCAATATGAGTTGGCTTCTCAGGCCAAAGCAGGGAATGAGGATATCAGACATTATGAGCAGACCATCCAGTCTCAGAAGTCATTCATTGACAGGTTCAAGAAATTGAGTGGTGCAATGAAGGACCTTGGCAATCCTTTCCTGGAGGAGTCCAATGACCTTCTTTCGCTGGACACAAAGATCATTGCACATACCAGTGCTGCAGAGCTTGTTCGTAGTCACTTTGAGAAAGGCGAAGCTGCCCTTAAAGACTTCTTCAATGGTCTAGGTGATGAAGCTTCCTTCTACAAGCCCATCAAAAAGAACAAAACTGACTTCTTCCACTAACAAGCAGCTGTAGCTTCCAGTGATAAGAAGAAGCAAGTACTGAAAAGTGACTGCAACTTGTTCTCACAGCTGTTCATATCGTGCCAAGCACGAGAGTGTGATCTTTCAGAATTCTTCAAGCATGAGAATCAGACTTTTCCTGCAGCACCGAGTGACACAGGGAGTCTCTATCCTGGAAAGAAGTCTGACCTTGTCAGCATTCAGGAAGATATAATTTCTGTTCCTGAAACTTAACCTGACTGTGACACTATCATAATTGATGGTTCTGCTCTTGTCCACTCGCTGTCTCCAAAGACATCAAAGACCTTTGAAGAATATGCTGTTCGTGACGTAGTGCCTAAGATCCAAAACTATTCATTGAAGTATGAGCGAACAGATATCATTTTTGATGTATACAAGACATCAAGCCTCAAGGCTGAAACGAGGTCAAAGCATGGCAAAGGAACTCGGCAGAGAGTGACAGAAAAAATAAAGCTACCGCCCATCTGGTCGAG
Source organism: Palaemon carinicauda (assembly GCF_036898095.1). Lineage (NCBI taxonomy): Eukaryota > Metazoa > Arthropoda > Malacostraca > Decapoda > Palaemonidae > Palaemon > Palaemon carinicauda. The sequence continues at coordinate 49,195,777 of NC_090756.1, forward strand.
CTTCCTCAGAGACTGTGAGAATAAGACGGAACTATTTGACTACCTAGCAGACAAGATTGTGTCCATATGTCCCAACAATATTGTAGTTGTAACCAAGGGTGAACAGGCATTGTCAAACAAGACCATCAATCTTGAAGGCCTAAGTCCTTGTAACCATGAAGAAGCTGACTCCAGGATATTCACATATGCTCTTCATGAGGTCAAGCATCAGAAAAAGTCTGTATTGATCAAAGCATGTGGCACAGATATTCTGGTGATCGCAGTCAGTGTGTTTGCAACTCCTCAGGATGCAGATCTAGAGACTATGTAGGTTGAATTTGGTCAGGGTCAGGCCATCAGATGGTTTCCTGTTCACGATCTGGTAGACATTCTTGGTCCAGAGAAAGCTATTGGTATGTGCTTCTTTCATGCGAGTCTGATAATGGGCGCGAATTTTCCAATTCTGTTATTGGAAGGTTAAAACTGGTTTGGCTCGAATTGCATATTGCTCACGGTGAACCTCGCAAAGCCAAAGTGATTAATGGTATAATAAAAAAAATTTATGTAGTTTACCCGCTTAACGTTCGTTATTTCAGATAATCCCTAGTTATTTAATGAAATATCTAGTTAATCTGTGAACAAAATATCTTTCATATACTTTACCTAAAACACCCCACTACTTCATGAACTCTCTAGTTATTTCATATATATATATATATATATATATATATATATACATACATATATGTATATATATATATATATATATATATATATATATATATATATATATATATATATATATATATATATATATATATATATATATATACAAGACAATTTATATTCAGTTTTAATTTCATTTCGAGATTCTAATATAGTGAATTTTGCATTTAGCGGAAATTTCAAATTCCAAAATATTTTTTTCATTTTTAGGTCAAAATATATTTTTACACTCTTCGTAAACAATGTTCTTGATTTCTCAGCAAAACATTTTTAATGCAAAAAAAAAAAAAAATAACTATGTCAATGTAAATAACATTAAAATGTTTGCCTTTATTAATTGCCTATAGAATCAGTGTCAACATGTTTGTCTCTTCTGAGTAAAAATCTTTTGGGATACATTGAACATCCAATCAACCAACTTCAGCTGAATGAAAAACCGTTTGGTTTGTTCCAATCAGACGAGTTTCTTTTACTGGAACTGGTGGGGAAATCAGGTAACGTAATTCTCTCCGATATCAAAGGATCGGAGTCAAGATATCACTCATTCCATAGATAGATTTTTATTTTGATATGAAACTTTTGCTGTCGTTCTATTATGTATACTTGGACACAACAACAACAACAAAAACAACAGCCGTCTCTAGTCCAATGCAAGACAAAGGCTTCAGACATGTCCTTATTCATATCTTGGGTGTGACTGTTGGGCTATTGGAAACGTCATTGCCTGGTGATTTGCCGGACTGGGTTTCGAGTCCCGGTAAGGCTCGTTATTTCATTGTAGTGTTTGTAACCTTACTATCCTTGTAAGCTATCGATGAGGGATTTTAGGTGAGCCTATAGGTCTACCTGCTGAGTCATCAGCAGCCATTGCTTGGCCCTCCCTGGTCCTAACTTGGGTGGAGATGGGGTTTGGCCAAAGATTATTTGTATATATGGTCGGTCTCTAGGACATTGTCCTGCTAGCTACGGCATTGTTATTGTCCCTTGCCTCTGACATTTATGATCTGCCTTTAAACCTTTAAACAATGGCCATAGCTGATTGGTGATGTTGGGAGATTCTCTTCTGATCGCTCACAGCTAAACCAATCCAACATGGGTGACTCAAAAAGAACACAGATATGAATATACCACGTCTAAATATTTTTTCT
>NC_090756.1:49202629-49212629 GCF_036898095.1 Palaemon carinicauda
TAAGTCTGTTCATGAGCATAGCAATGGCAAAGTTAATGGAGTCGTATGAAATGAATTTCCAGTGAACAATGGAGTACTTCAAGGGAATGTGTTGTCAACTAGAATGTTTATCCTCCTCGGGGATTTTGTAATGCATAGAACAGTTGAGAATAACGGAGAAGAATTGGACTGCATTAGTAACAGGAAATTAGCAGTCCTAGGTTATGCTGATGACCCTGCTCTTATTAGCAAAACGACACCATACTTGCAAAGCTTGCTTTCCAGAATGCAAGAAATAACACATGAGGTTGGGCTGAAGATAAAGAGAAGAAAGACATAGATGATGAGAACGGAAAATGCAATGAAAGAGGAAATATGATTGGAAGGATATCTAATAGGTCTTTAGAATTGGAGTTTAATGAAAGATTGAAAAAAAAGCAAATCAGACAATGGCTAGGTTAGGTAAAATTTGGAAATCAAATCGCCGGAAATTACTTATAAAAATCAGGCTATAGTTAAGTGAGATCGGTGTTACTGAATGGACATGATTCGTGGTATGATAATGAAACATATTTAACAGATTTTGTAGAATTGAAAAAGAAGCCCTCAAAAGAATGGTGGGAGTTAAATGGCATGGCAGAATTAGAAACGAAACTAGAAGAGAGATTACTGAAGTGCCATATGTGGATGATATTATGGTGAGGGGTATATGAAGATGGTTTGGGCATGCTCTTTGCATTCCCTAAGAGAGATTATTTCACAAAACATTCAGCTGGGCTCCACAAGGTAAGAAAAGAGTTGAAAGACCCAAGCCTACATGGCTGAGGACTATGAAGCGTGGTGATGAATGGAAAAGTATTACTTTAAAAGGTAAAGATAGAGTCAACTGACGAAATCTAACTGAAACCCTTTACGTCAATAGGCATGTGAGTAGATGATGACGTTATGATGTATATACACTTTTATATACAGAAGTGTCCGAGCGTGTACGCCCTTATGCAGGTACAAACGTCACTGATGTAGTGAGAAAACTTCAAAAAATTCCTTTTCTGTAATGGCATTAAAACCGGCAAGAAGACTCGAAGGGGAAATCCCTTCAACCCTTGGTTTGTTGAATTATTCGACCCAGCTCCAACCCCCATGTTTGCGTCCCCTCCCACCCACCCCCGGTTCCTGGCCCCTCCCATCAACCTCCGCCCCCCTGTTCTCGGCCACTCCCATTCATGTCCGGGTTTTAGCCGACTTCCTTCACCACGGGGGCCAGTGCGGATTGGTGATGGTAGGAGATTTTTGTCTGATTGCTCATAGCAAACCAACTAAGTATGAGTGTCCTCGAGTGGTACAGCTTTGCTGATCATGGTGATACGCAAACCCTTTCACCTTGCCAATGTATCCCCACTCAGAAAAGCCTATACTGTATATATATATATATATATATATATATATATATATATATATATATATATATATATATATGTGTGTGTGTGTGTGTGTGTGTGTGTGTAATCATCAGCTATTACTAGTCCACTGCAGAAAAATGGCCTCAAAAGTGCCCTTGCAATTGCATCTGTTTATGGTTTTTCTAATCTAGTCCATACCCGCAAGCTTTCTTAGTTCGTCAAATCATCGTCCCTTTTTCCTTCTCCTGCATCTTTGACTGTCTCTAAAGACCCAGTCTGTTATTGTTAATGTCCATGTATTATCGGTCGTTCTCATTATATATATATATATATATATATATATATATATATATATATATATATATATATATATATATATATATATATATATATATATATATATATATGATTAAAGTGAATTCATTATAATTTGATTATAAGTTGTCAATACTTTTCCAACCTTTTGATCTTGTTTTAGCTTTTAGTTTATTAATAAGCCAGCGTTATTCTTAGTTTGATGAACTCTGTAGAGAGTCATATTACTTCTCAGTTTTGTTTTAGTTTACCACCTTCTACCCCGGTATTAGTGAACTACTGAAGTGCCTTATTAACGATCGCTGTTTTTCTCTCCTATGAGCTGTGTTGACCCGAGTTGAAGGTTTGATCGTATGGTGGTGATAAGTGACAGGGTTAGTTCGAGTTCCTACTCACAGTGTGACGCTTTGCCACTTCATCTTGGTGACCTTTGGAGTTTTGGAAACACATCCTTCGCTACTTTGTGTGTGGTCGCTGGTGGTTGTCACCCGCGGCATTCATCAGCCACGTCCCTTCCCTCGTTCGTCGGAGGATTTGCGAACGAGTTGGCCCGTTTCTACTGAGAACGGTGCGGTTTGCGATGTGCAAGATCCGTTGAAGTCCCGGATTCTCGGAGGCTACCACCCTTGGCGTTCCTGTGGCATTTTGGATTGCCTTCGGGCATTGCAGCTTGATCCAGTTGACCTGCTCATCAGCGTCAGTGAGTTCTTGGAACTTGTGGAGATACATAGGGCGGCATACTACAGGTATGAAATATTCTTATTGTTATTTACGACGATCGTGGATCGCCGAGTACCTGTAGATGTGCACGCCCTTGTTTGCAGTACGGTCTTCTGGACCTTGTATGGCCTGATGGAACAATCTACCGAGCTTTTTGTGATGATTCTTTGTGTAAATTTGTAAGATTATTTGGTTTTTGTAATTTATCATTCATTAAGTTAAGTTTAACATTTAAGTTAGTTTGTTTGTGCTAGGTAGGAAGAATATTAAGTTTCTCATTTATTTTCTCTTTCTTCCTTCTACCTATCTTAGTTTGTTAGGTTAGTTTTTCTGGCCAGTGAATTTGAAAGGTAGCTGCCTGAAATGTTGTATTTAAAATCTTCCTATTTCTTAGCCTATGGATTAACTTGGTTGTAGGTGATCTTTTAAAGTTCTTAAGGGTGGTTTTCCCTCAATTTTTAAATTCATTAATTTTGTTTATTATCCTTACCAACCATTACTTATATTTTCTTTTTTTTTTTGTAAATAAATATTGTAACTTTTGTTGAGGTGTTTGTTCTTTTGTTCCCGAGTTGCTGTGTTACATTTTTACTGACCGCAAATTCTGAATAAAAAGAACCCTTGAAATTACGGCCGTAAATACGGCCTTAACAATCTGGCGACCGTGACAGGATTTGCGCTCAGGTGTACACAGTAGTTGGGACTTTGGAACGCTCCTCAGTTGGGGTTATAGTATTTATTTTTTTTTGGAAATACCTTTCCCTCCTATCACTATGGCTAATTTGGAAGACTTTGAGTTTAGTCCTGCAGAGTTCTTAGGGTCAGCCGACTGTATTAGTCATTTACCAATACTAGGTAAGGAATATCTGGTTAGTTGTGCTAGATGGTTGGGTATTCCTTTCAAAGGGACTGATACAAAGAGGAAATTGCTAATAATGGTAAAGAACTGTGTCATGCAAGGTTTGGCTGAGGCTGAAGGGTTACTTGGTGAAAATATTAGTGATAGAGGTAGTGAATTAGGAAATGATGATAGGGTAGTTGCAGATGATAATGGCATTAGTGGTGGTGCAGGTTTTTCGTTATTTGATGATCCTCCTCAGACTGGAGTTATTTATGAAGGTCCGGCCAATTTGCTGCCAAAGGGAAATATATCCACAAACCCTTTCTTGTCTGAAGAGAATTTAGGGCCAGCAGTTCCTACTGTTCCTGTAAATTCTAATTCCAAGGAAATTCAGGAATATGACTTAATTTGTAAAAGGATAGAGTTGTTGAAATTGGAACATGCGGAGAACGAGAGGGTGAGGAGGCATGAGATAGAGATGGCCAACATTAATTTGGAAATGGCTAGGTTACAGGGGGCTCCAAACCAATTTAGTACCCCACGAGGTAGCCAGCCTGAAAGGTTTAATATTGGGGCTGCATTAAAATTGGTCCCCATTTTTGATGAAAGAAATGTTCCAGAATTCTTCAAGGCCTTTGAGAGGGTGTCTACACGATTGTCTTGGCCACCAGAGATGTGGACGGTGCTAATCCAGTGTAAATTGGTAGGCAAGGCAATCAGGGTATATAATGCCTTGGAGGAAGGGATAGCCAGGGATCATCACAAGGTAAAGGCACTAATTTTAAAAGTGTATGATTTGGTCCCTGAGGCATACAGATTAAAGTTTAGAAATTTTAATAAACATCCTTCCTTATCATATGTAGAATTTGCCAGGTTCAAGGAGGAACAGTTTGACGACTGGTTGAAAAGTCGTCAAGTTGTCACCTTTTCTTCCTTGAGAGAACTAATGCTTTTGGAGGAGTTTAAGAAATCTTGCTCCAAAGAACTAAGAATTTATTTGGAAGAAGTAAAGGTCACTAATTTAGGTAAGGCAGCTCAAGTGGCTGACGAATTTGTCTTGACTCATAGAACAGGTTCAGGCAATTTCGTCAGCAAAGATAAAAGTAATAATGTAGTAGAGTCAGCGAATTTTCATAAAGGAGTAAGAGGTGATAATAGTAAGCCTAAGAATTCAGTGGTTCAAAATAATTTCCCTGCTAGTAACAATGGAAGATTCACGGGTAAACCTGGTACTCGTGTATTTTCCAATGGAGGTAGTACTGGAACGAGAAACAATAATGTGAAGACTTGTTTCTGGTGTAAGAAACCCGGCCATTTCCAAGCTCAATGTCAAGCCAGAATGAATTATCTTCAAAAAATAGTCCTGTGGCTTTAATGCAGAGTACATCTGACGTAAAATTGCCCATAATTGGTAGTGATAGTGGTAGTAATTGTACGCCTGGAGATGGAAATAATAATCCACAGGAATGACTGAAGTATGATAAATACATATGGCCTGGTAAAGTAATATATAATTCTGTCATTATTGATGTTAAGTTCGTTCGTTAGTGCTGGAAAGCAGTTTGAAGGGTTTGGTGAAGTATTCAGGTAACTTTATTGTTCTGGGAGGTTTCCCGAACACAATAGTTTCGGCTTCTTTAGCAGAGGTAATGTTGTCATTCCCTGGGTATTATGGAAAGATAGAGTTGGCCGTTGTTGAGAGTCTTCCTATAGCTGGTATTGATGGCATATTAGGAAATGATATGGTTAATCGTGATGGCCAGGAATTATTTCCAATATTGTCAATCAATAAGTGTCCAGTGGCGGTTACCACTAGAGCTGCAGCAAGAGCTGCAGACTTATTAAATAATGATGAAGAGTTAAATTTGAGTAGTTTAGAGGTAGACGTAGATGTAGGAAGACCCGGGTCAGTAGTAAGTAATGTAGTTAGTAGTGATAATATAATTCCAGATTGGGATCGAACAGCTTTTATTGAAGCCCAGAAAAGAGAGTATAATTTTAATTTGGGTGATACTTCTGACTTGACAAAGCCTCGATTCTGGGTAAAAAGGGGCCTGTTATATAGGGTGAGTCGTCCCCTGGTTGCTAATGATCCCCAAATGTCTTGTATTGAGCAAATAGTGGTGCCTTCTCACTTTAGGAGACAAATATTGAATATATCTCATGATGATGCATTCTCTGGTCATTTTGGTGTCTGGAAGACGTTCTGTCGGTTGGCTAAATGTTTTTGGTGGCCAGGAATGAAATCGTCAGTAAAACAATATGTGAAAGAATGTCCAGTGTGCCAAGTGGTAGGTAAACCTAATCAGACAATTGTAAAAGCACCTTTATATCCTATACCAGCTATTGGCGAGCCATTTAGTGAGCTAGTAGTTGATATTGTAGGTCCCCTGCCTAAAACTAAAACAGGTTTTATATATTTACTGACTGTGATGGATCGGGCATCGCGATTTCCCGAAGCCATTCCCATGAAGAAAATCACATCTAAGGCTGTATTTGACCAGTTGGTAATTTTCTTTTCGAGGTATGGAATCCCTCGTAAGATACAAACTGATTGTGGAACTAATTTTACTAGTAAGGAATTTCGAAGTAAGTGTGCAGGTCTGGCCATTCTGCACACTACTAGTTTTCCTTACCATCCAGAGAGTCAGGGAGTGGTGGAAAGATTCCATTAGACTCTTAAATCAATTTTAAGGAGATTTTGCTATGAGCATGGAGAGGAATGGGATAAGGGTCTTCCTTTTGCTCTCTTTGCTCTTAGAAGTCATCCAAATTCATCCACGGGCGTGGCTCCTTTTGAGTTAGTCTTTGGACATAAAATACGGGGTCCCTTAGAAATTCTATATGAAGTTTTGGAGTCCGATCAAATAAAGGAGACGAACGTGGGTGAATTTGTTGATAACCTTAAAGAAAAACTTTCTAGCGCCTTGAAGTTTGCTAGGGAAAATTTAGCTAACTCTCAGGCTGTTATGAAAAGTAATTAATACAAGAAAACTCGAGCACGGTCGTTTGAGCCTGGGGAATTAGTTTTGGTGTTGGGTACTGATTCGGATAACTTCCTTGAACCCAGGTATAAGGGGCCTTGGAAGGTGTTGAGGAAGTTATTCGATCTTAATTATGAAATAGAAGCTCCCGGGACCCAACGAAATTGTCGAATTTTTCATATTAACCGACTGAAACCTTTTGTCTCTAGTAGATCTGATACTTTGGAAACCGGGTATGAATCGGTTTCTTTGGTGGCAGAGGTGCTTCCTGATGGGTCTGATGAAATAATTAATCAAGTACCTTCAGATGCTATATCCAAAAATGTGCAATGTTTGGATGGGTTGGATGAGCATCTGAAGCATCTTGATCTAAATCAAAGAAGGGAAATGGAAGGTTTAATTCATTCTTTTTCAGATTTGGTTAGAGACTCTCCCGGATTGACTAGTTTAATTGAACATGATGTGGTAGTAGGAGAAGCTTCACCAATTAAACAAAGTCCTTATAGACTAAATCCCACTAAAATGGATATAGTCAATAAGGAAATAGAATATATGTTGAAGCATGATTTGATACAACCTTCTGTTAGTCCTTGGAGCTCCCCTATAGTATTGGTGAAGAAATCCGATGGACAGTATCGGATGTGTGTGGACTATCGTAAAGTTAATACGCATACTAAAAATGATTCCTTTCCCCTTCCTAGAATTGACGACTGCATAGACCGCATTGGTTCAGCAAAGTATATCACAAAATTGGATTTGCTCAAGGGCTACTGGCAAGTTCCTTTGTCGGATCGAGCAAGAGAGATTTCAGCATTTGTCACCCCATTCGGCTTGTATGAATGCAAGGTCATGCCTTTTGGGATGAGGAATGCTGCTTGTACTTTTCAAAGATTAATGAACCGTGTGGTCTGTTGATTAGAAGGTACTGAGATTTACATTGATGATCTTGTTGTCCACAGTAATGATTGGAAAACTCATTTACTCAGATTACGTAATGTTTTTGAAGCTCTCCGTGCTGCGGGTTTAGTCATTAACCTCGCTAAATGCGAATTTGGTAAGGCTAAAGTTGTGTATCTGGGTCATGAGGTTGGTCTGGGTCATATAGCCCCAAAACAGGCTAACGTCGAGGCTATAACTAATTTAAAAAGACCGTGCAATGTCCGAGAAGTTCGAAAGGTGTTGGGTATGATGGGCTACTATAGAAGGTTCGTTAGGAACTTTTCTGACATTGCCCGTCCCCTGAATGATCTTTTACAAAAAAATAAGAAATTCATTTGGACTAGTGATTGTGAAGAAGCATTCATTAGAATTAAGACTATTCTCATGTCTAAACCTATTTTGATTTCTCCGAATTTTCAAGCTCCCTTTATAATTGCTGTTGACGCTAGTGATATAGGTATTGGAGGAGTTCTCTTTCAAAAGGGTGAAGACAAGGGGGTGTACCCAATATCCTACTACAGCAAAAAGTTGTTAACGGCAGAGCGTAAGTATTCAACTATTGAGAAAGAGGCTCTCGCCCTGATCCGTACCATATCTCATTTTAAACCATACTTAACTAATCTTTCTTTTCCAGTGGAGGTATGGACGGATCATAATCCGTTAGTGTTTATTGAACGGATGAAAGGGTCGAACCAAAGAATTTTACGCTGGGCCTTGCAACTGCAAGAGCTTAACTTGGTAATTAAGCATATTAAAGGATCTGATAATAAGATCCCGGACACCTTGTCTAAGATGTAAAGTGTTTTTTTTTTTTTTTTTTTTTGGTCTTTCCCTGCCTCTCTCGTCCTGCTCGTTCCTCTTTGTGTTCATTAAGAGTGAAAGCAAGTGCTAACTTTATGGTTTATTCCGACATTGTTCGGTTGTTTCGTTTATTTATGCGATATTTTTTTTTTGCCAGTGTTGTTTTTAGTTTAAGTATTAGCTGTAAGAAATATTCTGTTCTGTATTAGTCTTAGTTTCTTATTAGCAGATAGATAGCTCTTTGTGCCATTTATTATGACTTCAAGTTTTAGCAAGGACTTTTGGAATCTCGGAACTTTATCATTTTCTGTGATTTAAAACATTTTGCTCTTGGCTTTAAGTTTTTTTTTTCAGGTTCTGTGTTTAAATAGACTGTTTATATCTTGGTATGTTTGAGTTATATTTAATGCTGACCTTTTTGTTTCAGGATGTGTAATGCACCATTGTGTGTACTGTATTATATAATCCTATGCATGTTTATATTAAGGTTATCTTTACTTTTGAGATTTATTTTATTTTTAGATTTAATTGATTCTTTAGGATGTATAAAAATGTTTACTCTATTTGATAAAAAAAAATTTGTAGGGGGAGAAAGGTATTAGATTAAAGTAAATTCATTATAATTTGATTTATAAGTTGTTAATACTTTTCCAACATTTTGATCTTGTTTGAGTTTTTAGTTTATTAATAAGCCAGCGTCATTCTTAGTTTGATGAACTCTGTAGAGAGTCATATGACTTCTCAGTTTTGTTTTTGTTTACCACCTTCTCCCCCGGTATTAGTGAACTACTGAAGTGCCTTATTAACGATCGCTGTTTTTCTCTCCTATGAGCTGTGTTGACCCGAGTTGAAGGTTCGATCGTATGGTGGTGATAAGTGACAGGGTTAGTTCGAGTTCCTACTCACAGTCTGACGCTTTGCCACTTCATCTTGGTGACCTTTGGAGTTTTGGAAACACTTCCTACGCTACTTTGTGTGTGGTCGCTGGTGGTTGTCACCCGCGGCATTCATCAGCCACGTCCCTTCCCTCGTTCGTCGGAGGATTTGCGAACGAGTTGGCCCGTTTCTACTGAGAACGGTGCGGTTTGCGACGTGCGAGATCCGTTGAAGTCCCGGATTCTCGGAGGCTACCACCCTTGGCGTTCCTGTGGCATTTTGGATTGCCTTTGGGCATTGCAGCTTGATCCAGTTGACCTGCTCATCAACGTCAGTGAGTTCTTGGAACTCGTGGAGATACGTAGGGTGGCATACTACAGGTATGAAATATTTTTGTTATTTACGACGATCGTGGATTGCCGAGTACCTGTAGATGTGCACGCCCTTGTTTGCAGTACGGTCTTCTGGACCTTGTATGGCCTGATGGGACAATCTACCGAGATTTTTGTGATGATTCTGTGTAAATTTGTAAGATTATTTGTTTTTTTTTTTGTAATTTATCATTTATTAAGTTAAGTTTAACATTTAAGTTAGTTTGTTTGTGCTAGGTAGGAGTAATATTAAGGTTCTCATTTATTTTCTCTTTCTTCCTTCTACCTATCTTAGTTTGTTAGGTTAGTTTTTCTGGCCAGTGATTTTGAAAGGTAGCTGCCTGAAATGTTGTATTTAAAATCTTCCTATTTCTTAGCCTTGGGATTAACTTAGTTGTAGGTGATCTTTTAAAGTTCTTTAGGTTGGTTTTCCCTCAATTTGTATATTCATTAATTTTGTTTATTATCATTACCAACCATTACTTATATATTTTTTTTTTTGTAAATAAGTATTGTAACTTTTGTTGAGGTGTTTGTTCTTTTGTTCCCGAGTTGCTGTTACATTTTTACTGACCGCAAATTCTGAATAAAAAGAACCCTTGAAATTACGGCCGTAAATACGGCCTTAACAATATATATATATATATATATATATATATATATATATATATATATATATATATATATATATATATATATATATATATATATATATATATGTATATATATGTATATATATGTATATATATGTATATATATGTATATATATGTATA
>NC_090756.1:49217629-49235129 GCF_036898095.1 Palaemon carinicauda
TAGCCATATCCAATCCCTAATTTCTCCCTTAAATATTTGCATATTTTCAATTAACCTTCTATGATAATATTGCACTTTTGTCTCCTATGAAATATAACCGGTGTTATTTCATGAAAATTACACAAAGCGCTTGCAAAATGAATATACGTTTCATGTTATCAGCAGAATGTAATTTATAATTCTTTAAACCCGGAGTCATCACAGAGAGAGAGAGAGAGAGAGAGAGAGAGAGAGAGAGAGAGAGAGAGAGAGAGAGAGAGAGAGAGAGAGAGAGAGATTATTAGCTAAGATAACAAGATAAATAAAAAAAAAAACACCCCAATTATAACTGCATCTGATCACCTTAGAATAAACCAATTAAAGGGATGCATTGTACAGAGAAAATGTAACCCATTTTAATGAAACATAAGCATACCAAAGCTTTCAGTGTAGGAGGGAAATAGAATAATTTTACGTTTCATTTTTAATGTATCCTGATATTATAAGAGTCGTGAGGATAAAGACTGTAGACAAAACACTTTATCATCCAAGATGATAAGAATAGTTTGTGTGAATTGTGTAATTTAGATGTAATGATATGCGTTTAAAACATGGTTCAAAATCAAGAATGAGTTTGAAAATTAGTTTGATCTAATTATTATTATTATTATTATTATTATTATTATTATTATTATTATTATTATTATTATAAATCCTAATAATAAAATTAAGTCATCGCATATCCTTGTTATTATTATTATTATTATTATTATTATTATTATTATTATTATTATTATTATTATTATTATTATTATTATTATTATTATTATTATTATTTGATACCTGAATGGAGGAGCTAATTAGTCTTTTATCTTTAAAAGTTTAACTCACAAAAGTAAATCTAATTTTCTGAACCTGACTCCAGAAATATATTAATTGGGCGAATACATGATATAGGTAGTAGGTTGGCCAGGGCACCAGTCACCCGTTGCGATACTACCACTAGAGAGATATGGGGTCCTCTGACTGGCCAGACATTTCTATTATGGATCCTTCTCTTTGGTTACGGTTCACTTTCCCTTTGCCTACACAAGCACCGAATAGTCTGGTATATTCATTACAGATTCTCCTCTTTCCTCATACACTTGACAACACTGAAATTACCAGACATTTATTCTTCACCCAAGGGGTTAACTACTGCACTGTAATTGCTTAGTGGCTACTTTCCTCTTGGGAAGGGTAGAAGAGACTCTTGAGCTATGGTAAGCAGCTCTTCTAAGAGAGGGACACTCAAAATCAAACCATTGTTCTCTAGTCTTGGGTAGTGCCATAGCCTCTGTACCATGGCCTTCTACTGTCTTGGATTAGAGTTCTCTTGCTTGAGGGTACACTTGGGCCCACTATTCTATCTAATTTCTCTTCCTTTTGTTTTGTTAAAGTTTTTCGTTTGTATTGAAATATTTATTTAGATGTTTTTGGCGTTTCTTAAAATGTTTAATTTTTCCCCGTTTCCCTTTTTCACTGAGCTATTTTCCCTGTCGGGGCCCCTGGGCTTATAGCATCCTGCTTTTCCAACCAGGGTTATAGCTTAGCAAGTAATAATAATAATAATAATAATAATAATAATAATAATAATAATAATAATACAAAAAATACAGTAATAAGAAAAGCATAGATAATGAAAAGTTATTTTTTGAAATCCAGAACTGATTAATCCCCTTTGATTAGATATTCCATAAAATATGTATAAAAACATTATAATTTTCCCTAAAACTCCTATTAGAGGAGGATCATGTCTATTAATAGATGATATACACAGAATGCCTAATTGCTTTCCTTCATTGGGAAAGAGAAATGCAAAGACTCAGCCATGGAGACCACTATTTCTTTGTTCGTTCGTTCATTAATTTGAGCTTGCCCTGCACGGGCTCTTGCGTTGGCAGCCCGTAAGAGAGAACTGGGTTGACAAAGAAACTTAATATTGAAAAAAAAATGGATAGAGGAAATGGTTCCGATCAGATTTACGTTAGTTAAACAATCAAAATTACGATAAAGTTGAAAAGCGTGAATTTACGTTGAAATTAAACAGCACAAAACCTCGACGAAGTTAAACTATACATGATTATGCTAAGGTTAAATAATACAAAGTCTCGCTGAAGTTAAACTGCCCATAATTTGGCCAAAGTTAAACAATACAAAATTTCGCTAAAGTTAAACAGCATAAAATTTCGCTATAGTCAACCATCACAAAATTCCCCTAAAATCAAACAGCACAAAATTTTGCTAAATTTAAACAACGCACGATTTCGTTAAATTTAAAGCACAAATAGACGGTTAAGTTACTTTAAAATGAGATGAATAAAGAAATGCATGTGTGAGATGGTCTTAAGGGAGCAAGAGAACCGGGATATTTTTGGTTCTATCAACTTACACTAAATACTGCACATATTTAAATTCATAGGAATCTATATAAATCTATTAAAGAATTTAAATCACATATCAATTACACTTGCGATTGTTATGTAATCCAGCTCTACAAAATACCTTTTTTTTTTTTTTTTTTTTTTTTTAGGTCAAATGATTTAGAAACACAATCATTAAGAAAATAATCAAAGAATGATAAATAAATTAATAAAAAAAAATATTCAAGATATAACACCACTAGTCATAATTTTCTTAATTAATGTTTTGATTCAATTCCATTTATCAAGAGATACAGGTTTTGCCAAAAAAAAAGTAAAAAAAAATTGACAAAAATTTTTACATTAAAACTTCGTAATATTTTATAAAAAAAAAAAAAAAAAAAAAAAAAAAAAATAAAAAAAAAACTTCATTTGGTGAACTGCAAGGAAATTATTAATTTGCTTATGATGATATCCTGACAAATCTTGAACTTTACACGGAGGTGAAGTTTTGTCCACTTTTTTTTTTTTTTTTTTTTTTCTAATAAATGTGGTTTATTAATACAATTATTCTCATTTTGTTGTCTTTTCATGTTGTTCATGTACCGCATGTGTGTTTCATACACACTCATACAGTGCAATGATATTGCCTTTTTTACCTCTCGCTCTCTCCCGCACTGATAATGGTCAAGCACCAATATGGCAACAGAGCTGTTAGGTTCTAACAAAAAGGTATATCGATTAGAGTGCGGTTGAGAGCGAGAGATATATAAAAAACAATAGCATTGTAGTGGATGAGTGTGTATGAAACACGTGCGGTACAATCCATTTGAGACCAGAGTTAGCTTTAAACACAATATCATTACTATGTTACTGATTGCAAAATAAATATTGGTTCCATATATCACTAAAGAATAAAGGAAAGGGAAATACAATTGTTATTTGGCATGTATAAAATATAGAATCCCGGAGCTGAGGAAGTTTTATTGATGTTAAAGAGTCCAAAATGTTTGACAGTTGTTCCTTAACCAGAAAATTCTGTCGAATTCAAATATCGTTTTCTGTCAAAGATCCGCTCAGGGGATTTTTCAAAAATCGCGTTTGAAGTAGATTACCTTTGTGTTGATATAACGGCATTTTTGTCTGTACAAGAATATGGTGTTTCTATTATTATTATTATTATTATTATTATTATTATTATTATTATTATTATTATTATTATTACTAGCTAAGCTACAACCCTAGTTGGAAAAGCAGGGTGCTATAAGCCCAAGAGTTCCAACAAGGAAAAATAACATAGTGAGGAAAGGGAATAAGAAAATAAATAAACAATATGAGAAATAATGAGCAATTAAAATAAAATATTTTGAAAAACAGTAAAAACATCAAAATAGATATTTCATATATAAACTACATAATATGCAGATATGAGTCGGTGCAATTTATCAATTGTTAACTCGTGCACATCACTGGAAAGCATATTAAATTACCTTTCATTTTATATGTAACCCAAATTTCAAGAGAAAATCAACGAAGCAAATACAGTGAATTAATTTTTTTCATGTTTAATGAAAATGTCACAATATTATTGAAAATCAACTCGACTTTTTTTTTTTTCTTAGTTAGTATTATTTCACATAGTTAGAAAGACAATTCATTTCTCTTGTAAATGATGCATTCAATATTCTCTTTTTTTCTGTGGCAGTTCTATCATCAGCTATATCCTATATATATTGATATATCGATTTTCAGAATTTTAAATCGTGGTTTTATGGATGGTGACTTGTACGTGTCACATGCAAAATTCACTGTGAATGAGAGAGTACAACTGTTGTTGCATTATCTTGGAATTTCGCCATAAGTAGGTGGAATATTTTGCAGTAAGTATAAGAAGAGTGTAGAATTAACAAGAGGGACAGCAGTAGATGTAGGTGGAGTACTCTTGCTAGCCTCCTCGAGTTTGTGCATCACTTTTGACTTTTCGGTTTTATCCATGGTTCCATCCACATGTGTCAACATAAGAGGAACAGATGGTAGGGGTTAAGACAGAATTTTAGTCATGTCTATCTTATGCATGACACTATTGCAGAGCAGTCGTCCAAAAAAATCCTGTGTCCCACGTAGCTTAAAAAAACATATGGGCCTTGACTTTGATTTGACTTTTCACTGTAGTGGTTGGGAAATTTTTCACCTTCCTTCTTGGAATTGGTTATTTGAACCTATAAGGGCCTTTGTAACACTTTTTTGTGAACTCTTGCCTACTCATTTCACCTTTCTTATGAAATTCTAGATCATTCTTGATTTCCTTGTCTACTTTCTTTCCAGTTACCACACAATACAGGTTGAAGTCTACTTTCGATATGGAAAGGATTCATAGTTTGTTCTCTGGCTGTGATGATTTTAGTTATGCCCTCATTGTGTTATCTGACAACATAGGGCTGAAGTGTTTTGGTGACATCTTCCTTGATGTTGGAGCCAGCTTTCTCCAACAAAACCTAAACAATTGTACTCCGAGCAGATCTAGCGATCATCCATCTGCGCTGAGCAGAATCTGATGCAGTAAAGGCAGCTATTCCTGTTTGCCTCGAGGATGCATTTACATTGATAGTCTGCTCCAGCTCATATCCGCAGCTGTTATAGAAAAACTTCTTTCTGTCCAATGCACTGACAACGCTCCTGCTTCTAATTTTTTTTTACACCTGGGTGTGTATTTTCTATGTTCAGAAGGTTGCGCTGATAGCGACCCATCATCCTAGAGTAGTTTGGTCAGTTTGTGGCAAAAAAGATTGGACAGATCTCTCCAACCAAAACCGTGATTAAATGAAAGTCATTGAGTCTACAGGCATAGTTAAATATAAAAAATATATAGACACCTATAATATATATCATCCAGAACTGGGCGGTGCTCTCATGTTGACCAGATAGTGTTTCTTTGATGTAAGTTGTGCAGTCTGACATGAAACTTGTGTAATCTTCTGATGCTTCTATATCATGAAGCTGCTTTGATGATGGGTCTGCACTGAGAGCCTTCATATCCATCAAGTGTAGTGGAAGTGGTCCATACATATCAAGAAAAGACCTTAAGTGCAGTTTCCATCACGATTTCAGGTTCGTTGGATCCATCGATGGTGTTCCCAAGTCCAGCAAAGTAGGCCATGAGGATATGAAAAGTCCCAATGCATATAAATATGTTGTCGTACAATGGGATCTCTGTTGCCTGGATTTGCTTTGTAGGTTTGGCCACAGCCAGATCATATGTTACCAAAGCATATTCTTCAACACATTCATGTGCAACTTTCTAGGATATCCTCATTGTTTCAGCGATGATATTGAGCCTTGTTGTTGGGCTGGGCATCAACTGTGACCAAGACATTCTACCCACACCACATTGGCTTGAGATTCTCTAGTGCAATATTTATCATCCACAATAGTCTTGATTACACTTGTGAAATTCTTTGGCCAAGGAACAGTCTTGATCTCGTCATGAAAAAAAAAGTAATCTTGGGTTTCTTCCTGTAGGGTTCTATTTAGGTTTGTTTTAACCTGAGTGTGCACTTAGACACCTTAGACTTTTGGCATTATGGGATTCTATTTCGGCAACTTCTCCAGGATTGTTCACTTGTTCCTCGTCATCATGTTCTACAAGGTTTTGGTAATAAATAACAACCATGTCATCATTGTTATGAAGATCAACAGATCCAGAAAGCGTTTTATTTTTTTCATCGCAATTATCCCATGCAATCCCAGAACAAAGATCACAACCCTGCCGTAGCCCATCAGGTGTATCTGTATTTTGCTCTGCAATATTTGAAGCAGTTTCCGTTTTTAGAGATTCCAATGTATGATAACTGATTCAACACCCAAAAATGTTCAACACTTCCAAAACTCTTCTACTCCCAAATATGTTCTTTAGACTCTGGCCCAAGCAGATGTGTTTTTAAGGCTTATTTCTTCCTCTCCTTGCTGCAAATATTACATCATCAGAATAGAATGGATAAGCTGCTGCACATGATTATTGTCATTTGATTCAGACGTGCCAGTGTAAAGCACTCAAAATAACTCTAAAACATCTTGTTGAATCTGTGGTTCACCTTCTTTCAGTGACTCAGGTGTTAGTGGATTCAGTGTGAGATCTGTTGCTGTTACCAAGATGAGCAACCTTGGATAGAAACATGTTTCCTTGATGAAGTTTGTATCAAAGTTTACTCGCTGCTTTATGGCAGCTTCTCAACTCAAGTTGTTATACAATATTAGGATTCCTTTCTTGCTTCCAAGTCCTGCTTTCAGTTAGCCAGGATATTGTTTCAAACCTTTCTGACGCAAACTCTGTGCAGAGTATGCAGACTCAGCAGACAAATCAGTTGGAAAACGAGTATGCAAATCTGTCAACTTTACAGCACTTGTTTTCACCCAAGTCTTTTTTGATATAGGCTTTCAACAAAATGAAAGTATTGTTGTGAAAAGAAAACCTTCAAGAGGGTTTTGTCCTTTGACGCTTGATTGATCATTCAAGTCAATTCAGATAAGTTTTGCAGCAGGAGTTGTGGAACCTTATCTTCTTGGATATCATATTTTCACCTTTGTGAAAAGAAAAATTTTCTTCTAGCACACCAGCTGCTTCTCCTATACGAGTCTCCCTTTTGTCCAGTGATAGGCTACCCAGATACTTTCGCTTTCCTTTGCCCAGTGATTTGGTGACATTGTTCCAGAAGGGAAATCTAGACTCATAAACACCAGAGAAACTTGTTTGCATACGGGCACGTAGAAGTCGTTGAGCTGTTGGTGTCAACGGCGATACCATTAAACTGTCTTTATGGAGAACTGTGAAGTCTTTGTAGCATTTTGAGTGGTAAGCTACCATGGCATCACATTGGTCTAGATACTTTGTAGGTTTTCCGCCTTAAATGTTGAATATCTTTCACTTTTTGCCAGCTGTGTTCATTGTTTGTCTTGAACTCACTAGTAGATTCCTAGTCACCCAAATGCAATGAACATTTGGGTCCACTTTTCATTGCGTCTCGTTTCTCTTCTCTGAGGCTAAGCTACCATCCATTTATATTTGAAAAGATATAATGCATATATAACACGGATACCTTAAAGCCTCACCACCATACAAATAGAAATAAAAGAAAATACATATTATAAGCTAACAAAGTTTGTAGAGACATACATCACAAATAGAAAAACAAAATAATGTCAGTTACTTTGTAGTCTGGCAGTGCATGTCAGTATATGGGATCAAGCACTACCAAATCCAATGCATAAAATATACTGAATTTTCATTTCACCATGTTTTAAAATTCTGAAAATCGATATATCAATTTAAATATGGTCTAGCAGCTCTAGCTGGTGACAGAACTGCCACAGAAAAATATTAAATACATCATTTGGAAGTGATTTAAATTGTCATTCCATTTGGGGTGAATGCTAGTAGCTGGGAAATAAAAGTCAAGTTGAAATTTAATATTTCCAATAGAATATTCTCATCGTAAAAGTGGAACATTTTCGTTACAGCAGGAAAAAATAAATATATTATATATAATTCCTTGATTTTCTCTTCATATTTGAGATACATATAAAAGGAAAACTAATCTAATAAGCATTCCAGTGACATACACGAGTTAAAAATTGATAAATTGTATGGTCTCAGAATATCTGCATATTATGTTTTGATGTTACTGCTTTTAAAATGTTTTAATTGTTCCTTATTTTTCATATCGTGTATTCATTTCGTTATTTTCTTTCCTCACCAGGCTATTTATCCCTGTTTATAGCATCTTGCTTTTCGAGCTGGGGTTGTAGCTTAGCTAATAATAATGATAATAATAATAATGATAATAATAATAATAGCCCCATATTATTATACATGCAAAAATGCCACTGTATCAACACAAGGGTTACCTACTTCAAACGCGTTTTCTGAAAAATCCCCTGAGCGGATTTTGGTCAGAAATAGATTTTTTTTTTAGTTCGTCAGAGAAATCTGGTTGAGAAATAATTTTTCACCCTTTTTGCTTTCGAAAAAAAGTAAAGCGCCCTCAGCTCCAGACCTAACAGAATAATCTGTATTTTCCTCTAAGTTTTTGAGGCCTCTGAAATAGACTGTATACTCACGAATATTTTGACGACAAGAGAACTAGTAAAGATGAGCTTATTGCCTATCTTTTATGATAAATTTATTTTATTTTCAGTTCACTAATGTTCAACAGGCACTAGAAAAAAATGAGCATATTTTCTTGTTACAAAAAGTCTCGAAAATTAAATATTTAAGATCTTCTTGGACAAAGACACTCCAAAATCAAACCATTGTTCTCTAGTCTTGGGCAGTGCCATAACCTTTGTGCCATGGTTTTCCACTGTCTTAGAGTAGAGTTCTCTTGCTTGAGGGTACACTCAGGCACCCCATTCCATCATATTTATCCTCTTCTTATTCTTTTATAATTTTTATATTTTCTATATGAAAGATATGTTTAAATGTTGTTACTGCTACTTAAATATTTTATTTTAATTGTTCATTACTTTCCTTTACTTTATTTACTTTCTTGTTTCATTTCCTCACTGGGCTATTTTTCCCTATTGAAGCCCTATGGGCTTATAGCATCCTGCTTTTCCAACTAGGATTGTAGCCTAGCTAGCAGTAACAATAATAATAATTCCACTCCAGCTTCGATGTTTGGAATCAGTTGAATGTGAAGAATCATGCGGGGAATTTCCCAAACCCTTTACCCAAGATGTAGTTAAGATATAGTATTAAGATATATCATTAAGATATAATAGTAAGATATATTATTAAGTTATAGTATTAAGATATAGTATTAAGATATATTATTAAGATATAGTATTGAGATATAGTGAGTTCCCTACCACAAAATTCTCATGCATAGCCGATGTTACTATGTTACCATGTTATTTAATTTGCTGCTATCCAAATAGGGCAATGCTTAGGGGCAATGCTTAGGGAAACTCTTAGCAGAATTGCAGTATTTCAGTTTTAGTGATAATATCATCACACACACACACACACATACACACACACACACACACAGTCCTCGGAAGAAGTATCACGAAACTAGTCAAGACTTAATCGTATATTTCGTATTTTCATTTTCCCTGTGGTTCATCTGCATATATATATATATATATATATATATATATATATATATATATATATATATATATATATATATATATATATATATATATATATATATATATATATATGTGTGTGTGTGTGTGTGTGTGTGTGTGTATAAATTATATACAAGCATATATATAATTTTTGTATATATGTATACCTCTGTATCTCCATGTGTTCCTGCGTATTAACGCCTATTTATAAATCATCACACGAATTCATGGATCATAAAAAAGAAATACGTGAGGTCACATTATTCAAGGCGGCCACTGTAACAGCGAAGCCAACCCCCAAAAACTTCGTTCATTCTAAAATGATTAATATTCCGTTGATCTAACCGGCCGCTCCACGTCCAATGATATTGGTCTCTCTTTAACAAATGCTTTGTGGTACTTTCGGAAAAGAGAAAATTTATCAATACTACAACAGTTTGGGAAGTAATGCTTACGACTAATTATGGTAATTTATTAATGAGTAACTATTTTTTTTTTTTTAGAAATGAATTTACGATGAGATACTATTATGATGGATTTTTGGTATGAATGAGTTGAGCTTAATTGCCATATCTGGTAGTGATGCTTGATTGAGTTACCAATCGTAATTAGGTATGTATTTTGTCAAATTTTCTGATAGCCAAACAGATGATTAAGGTCGTCAGTAAGGATTGGGAGATTTACATATTGGTGGTTGACGCACATACACACGTACACACTAATATATATGTGTATGTATGTACTGTATTTGGTTGGGTAGCTTCAACCGTTTTTGGTAGTTGACGTCTGGTTGGGCCACGCCCTCAACTCCATCTCGGGTACGTTCATTACTTAAGTTCATCAGTATTCTGGTTAAAAAAAAAAAAACATAAATGAATAAATAAATAACAAAAAAAGTTAAATTCATCAAATATTTGCGTCTTTTATTTTTTATCGTAATTGAAAATTGCTTTATTTTTATAATGATCTAGCTGATAGTTTGATAAAAAAAAAAAATATACCGTTATTATTTCAATAATATGCTTAGTGAACTGTATCTTTTATTGAGTGAAAACTCAAAATGTTTCGTCATTATGAACTCTATGGTCACTTAATTCATTAAAACATTCATTACAAATCTCAAATTCCTGTAAACACAAAATAAGAATTTGAGTTCCCTAATAAATCAGTTATTTGGGATGGTTCCAGAATCTATATATGAGAAACTTTCTAATCTTAAAAAGCTTAAACAATGAAAATATTATTAGTAATAAAAATAATAGAAATAATTAAAATGATAAAAAAGTAGAAAGGCGTTGCAATGTACTGCATGTGGCATCGTCTGTCACTTTAGAATAATTACTTAATATATATATATATATATATATATATATATATATATATATATATATATATATATATATATATATATATATATATATATATATATATAACTTCTATTTTTGGGTGAGGTAGCCATGTCGTCCTGATGGAAGTTCCTAATGCGTAGCTTCCTAGGGTATATTTGACTACAGTGATATTCCCAGAGAATTTTACCTTAGGGTATCCAGAATTCTAACTCCTGGAGCGAATATCCCTAAATAAATCTAACAGGGATATCGCATAATATCAGCGGACATATTCTTGACACGTCACATAGCTATTTTCATCCCGAACAGTATTAACGCTTTGAGGGGTTACAGTGACAAGAATCTGAAACGAGAATGAAAAGAGAGCCGCTCATAAGGCTCCTCTCCTATTCCGTTTCCAGTGTGTATCTGACGAAGGCGGCAGCGCCATCCTTATTCCTTGTAGCGATACACGAGGTGCTACAGATGCCGTATTATAGGGAGGGATCAATAAGCCCTTTTTACAATAAAAGGAAGGGCGGGTCCATCAGGACGACATGGCTACCTTACCCAAAAATAGATTTTTTGCTTCGCTCAAAATCCGTTTTATGGGCTCAGGCCGTGTCTTCCTGATGGAAGTTTACCAGAGCATTACGGTATCTGTGGATTCTCAACCGGTGCCGTACCCTCAAGAAAGTATTTTCCTGGTCCGTCTAGACCTAGAGACCTATGATGTTACCGTCATACATCCTTTCATCTAAGCATGAACTATGTTAGTGCTTCCTGCCCCCTACAGGGAAGAGTCGTACTAGACTCTGGAAAAAGTCTCGAGGAGTACATATTAACCATAGATGACAAAATGACAAGCTTGTATAGCGGTCTCGCCCTATACATTATAAAGCAAAGTTTGTATAAGAGTCACCAATGTCAGTATGAATTCCTGACATCTCCCCCAGTGTGTCTACTCTTATTAAACTATCGGATAACAGTTGTATCCGTATAGGAATAAATTTTGCATCTCTACCACCATCCCCTTAGGGTACAACGTTAATCCTTTCTAAGGAAGGGTTGAAGTGAGTGGATTTTTGCTTTAAGAAAGGAACAATCTTAGAAGACATTCCATGTTAAAATTATCCATATTTTAAACTTAATGCTCAGTACATTTCTAATAAAATGAGTGTGGGCGAATAAGACGTAGGGTTCACTATGAACTATTTTATTAAAAATTTAATAAACATATATATCAGTCAACATTTATGAAATTTATAAAATGTGGACGATATCCTTTAAAGCATAAAGAAAACAGTCTGTATTACGGTTTATTTACAATAGAGTAAGAAACGCTTGGCACTAGTGTCCGTATTATGCTTTTAGTTCACCAAAATCATTGGAACAGTTCGTAAGGACTCGTTAATGGCCTATCACTCAGTGCGTAGTAACAGTCTGTGACTACACACCCACCCTCTTAATTAATCGTCCCAAATTAATTTCACCATTCCTCGCTTATTTAAACTGGAGGTTTAAGAATTCTACCTGCTGCTACCACAGACCTCTTGAGTTGCTCCACTTGCTTCGCATAGTGCATAAAGAACACCTTGGATGACTACCAGCCGATGTACGAACGAAGATGTTCAAATTCCATATAATTAAGGAAAATTTTATGGAAGAGGCAACTTTCCTCAGATCATGACTTGCGGGTGTATTGTCTGGATCCGCTCTGCGAATAACATAGGTGAGTTTCGCCCTTAGTTGTTTCAGAGATAAATTTGAACCCGAGGTTCCTCCTCTGAACAGCTGTCCTCCCTTAATGTCTGAAGTTCTATGAAGATAGACCTTTAGGCACTCCACAAGACATAGAGATGCATCTTCCTTCAGAGGGCAGATTCTCTAGGGACCCCACCTGTTGGTGGGTAGCTCGTTCTTGGTAAGAAATGTTGCGTCTGGAAATAGATTCAGTTCTCCCTCCAAGAACTGGACATGGCCTTGCTCTCTAGAGAGAGCCACTATTTCACTAACTCTGGCCCCCAAAGCGAGTGAAAACAGAAATATGACTTTTTGAGTCAAATCCTTCTAAGCGCACTCCTCATTGTTCATTATTTAGGCAAAATGAAGAATCTTATCTAGTGACCATGAAATGGGTCTTGGAGGCGCTGAAGGACTAAGCTTAGCACAGGCCTTAGGAATTCATTAAGAACGTCATTAGAAAGGTCGACCTGAAAGGCATATAGTATCGGTCTTGTCAAGGCAGACTTGCACATTGACATGGTGTTGGCTGCTGAACCCTGCTCATGAAGGTGAATGAAGAATGATAAACAGAAATCTGTCGAGATTTCTTTTTGGTTTCTTCACCTTGACAAAGGACACCTGCTTCTTCCATGATGCCTCATATTGTCCTATGGTTTCCTCCAAAAAGTCTATACCGTCTTTTGATACCCCGGATCTTTTTCTCATCGCTAAGGAGAGAAAATCATGAGATGCAGGTTCCGGGTTTTCTGTGATGAAGCGAAGACAGTCGACTTCTGTACTCACTGAGACAGGGTTGGATCCGGTAGCGGTACAAACTTCAGTCGTAGTTCCCATGCCAGAGGGAACCACACGCTGTTTGGCCACTTGTGGGCCACTATTGCCGCTTTCCCTTTGAAGGATCTCAGTTTGTCGAGGACCTTCAAAAGAGGGTTGTACGGAGAGAAAGGGTGAATCCTGGACCATCTGTTCCAGTCTAGGGACATAGCATCCACCGCCTCCGCTAGCGGATCCTCGTATGGGAACACATAACGATGTATTTTCTTGTTGTCTTTCGTCGCAAAGAGGTCTATCTGCAGTTCCAGGACTTGACTCAAGATGAAGGAGAACGATCCTGCGTCTAGGGACCATTCTGACTCTATTGGTGTAAACCTGGATAGGGCGTCCGCTGTCACGTTGCGGAACCCTTGAATGTGAACTGCTGACAGGTGCCATTTCTTCCTTTCTGCCAAATGGAATATGGCCAACATCACTTGGTCGATTTGAGGCGACCTCGACCCTTGTCGATTCAGGCATCTCACTATCACCTCGCTATCTAGAACCGATCTTATGTGGGTTGAGTGGCGAGGAGATACTTTCTTTAGTGTCAGAAATACTGCCATGGCTTCTAGAAAATTGATGTGAAATGACTTGAAAAGATTGGACCGAGCTCCTTGGACTCGCTTCTGGTGAGAGTGGCCTCCCCAGCCTTCCTTTGAAGTGTCTGTGTGGATAGTAACTGACGGGGGAAGAGGTTGAAGAAGTATTTATTTCTTCAGTTGCTTGGCTTTGGACCACGGCTTGAGAAGCGTTCGCAGTCGAGTCGGTAGTGGTCTCATTAGATCTCTTCGTTCGTTTGATGCATATTTTCTCCAGACTCCTGTTGCATCCTTTAGCTGTGCTCTTAGCACTGGATCTGTTATCGAAGCAAACTGTAGAGAGCCCAGCACTCTCTCCTGTTCGCGTCTTGATATCCGTTTGCATTTCAATAGTCTCTTGACAGATCCTGCTATTTCTTTCCTCTTCTTCCCAGGAATGGAAAGTCGATGTGACTTCAAATTCCAGTGGATTCCCAACCATTGACATTTTTGAGCTGGAGTTAGTCGAGACTTTTTGATGTTGATCTTGAATCCCAGATGTTCCAGGAACTGGATCACTATCTTGGAGGCTTGCATGCATTCTGTCCTGGATGCTGCCCACACCAGCCAGTCGTCCAAGTAGGCCACTACTTCGATCCCCTTTATGCGTAATTGATGGACGGCTGCATTCGCAAGCTTCGTGAAAATCCTTGGGGCTATATTTAGCCCGAATGGCATGGTTCTGAAGGCGTTAAGTCTTCTTTGTAACTTGAAGCCTAGGTAGGAGGAGAGGTGACGATTAATTGGAACGTGCCAATAAGCGTCAGACAAGTCTATAGAGACGGTATATGCCCTTTTGGGCAGTAGGGTCCTTATGTGTTGAAGTGTGAGCATCCTGAACTTGTAGTTCACTATGAACTTGTTGAGTGGTGACAAGCCCAGAATGACTCTGAGTTTTTTTGAGTCCTTCTTTGGAACACAAAATAGCCTTCCTTGGAACTTGATGGACTTAACTTTTCGGATTACTCTTTTCTCTAAGAGTTCTCGGATATATTCTTCCAGAACGGGGGTAGAGTGTTGGAAGAACTGGAAGCATCTCACTTCTGCTGTTGTGGACTTGAGGCCTTGCCTCCTTGACCGCAACTTCCCCCGAATCCCCTTCCCCTTGAAGGGCGTCTAGAAGAACCTTTAGCTGTTCTTCTAGCTTTTGAGCGAAAGGAAGAAATCTGCCTTTCAAAAGCTAGGTTAAAAACCGGCGACTGTGTTGCCACTTGTTGAGGTACCAACTGGTACGTGGTTGGAGGTTGTGCCACTATCTGAGGCACCGCGGTTGCAGGAAGTTGCTTTTGTTGCTGTCGGTAGGGCTTAGTCGGCCTAGCCTAGGTCTTTCTGTATTCTTCTTGGGTTGGGGACCCTCATCCGGAGAAGACTTTCTCTTAATATTTAAGCCCCACTTTTTGAAAAGGTTCCTATATTCCGTGGCGGCCTTGTCTACTATCTCTTTAACCACTTCGTTGGGAAAGAGGTCCTTACCCCAGATGCAATAGGAGATCAGCTTCCTCGGTTCGTGTCTCACCGCAGCCGAGGCGAACAAGAACTCTCTACAGGCTCTCCTAGCTTTAATAAAGCTATAGAGATCCTTCGTAACTGTAGCCAGAAGTGTTTTGGCCACTACCATGAACATGTCCTGGTTCTTGGGGTCACTTGCCATCGTTTCCAATGTCGTTTGCAACGACATCGATGCCGCAAATCTTTCTTTCGTCTCTTGCTCTCTGCACAAGAGAAACTCCGACAGCTTTGGAAGTTCCTCACCAAACTGACGTTCGGCAATATCAGCTTCCAGCTTCCCGACTGAGAAGGTAAGGTGGACGTCCTTCCAGTCTTTTTGGTCTAAGGGTAAGGTCAGGGATAACGGCTTGCATTCCTCCAAGGAGGTGCATGGTTTCCCTACCTCCGCCACCTTCAAGGCTGCCTTATATCCCTTTTCTATGTAGGGAATGGCTCTGGTTGGAGAGGCCACAAAGGAGGGAAGCTTTTTATTCAAGGCTGGCACCTTTGAGTTCGTGAAGCCCCTCTCTTTCATCGAGCTGGCTAGTAACGCCTGTGCTTTACTCTGGTCAAGGACTATGACCTCCTTCGACTCCGTCTCCTCCTTTGAGGCTGGCTCCTTCCTAAGACGGACATAGCAGTCCGGGTAAGAGTCTTTGTTTGGCCAAAATTCCACATCTTCCAGGGGAATTAAGCCCAGCTTCTCCGACATAACAATCTTCCCAGTTGTCATTGGCATGTGTTCGGCATACCTCCAAGGACTGGTATCCGAGCACAAAGGAAGATCCTTCAAGTTGAGTCGCTTCTGGGGCCCACGTGATGCTGTGAGTCTACGTATCTCCAGTTTCATCGCAGCTTCCTTTTCCTCATTCTTCTTTTTTATTTGTTGAATCATCTCAACAATAGAAGAAAGAGTCCTTCCCAGATGACCTGGGATAGCAAACGATGTAGAGGGAACAGATTCCGGGGCCGGAACCGATGTAACCGACACCTCGCTGTTTTCTTCCTCTTCTATTTCTGGAGTCTGGGTCAGCTCCTCCTCCTCACCTTCTCCCAGAACGTCCTTTTCTGTATAATCCGACACTTTTGACATCCTATCGTCCAATTGGTTGCCTTGAAGGGCGGCTGAGACTTCAGAATCTACCGGATTCTGGACAGTCGGTATCTCCTCCTGAGGCTGAGGAATGACTGCATCAGCCGATGCCTTAGGGAAAAGGTAGGCCCTCATCTTCTCGTTTGGAAAGTAGGGGCCTGAAGTGTTTTTCGGAAAACCCCTCACCTAGGTTCGCAACTTTTCCCTGGCAGCATCCCTTGACTCCGCCGACTTAGTGGTGTCAAATGCCTCGGTAATCAGGTTAGTACATATGATACAAACCTGAGGGTCCCAATACCGGAGATCACCTTTGGAGGCTGCGCATGCTGCGTGCCTCCTGCATAACTCATGTCCACAGAAGTTCTTGCTGCGAACATTGCAGAACATACTCCTGCACTTAGGATGGTCCTCCTGTAAAGAGAAGAAAATCCATGAGTATCAAGTGAAGGCTTTTCACTTATTATACATACATGTAGCTTATACAGTAAAGCTAGAAAGGAAAGAAGGAAAGACACATACTTGTATTTCCTGCCCAGCCAATTGCTGTAACCTCCCATGATATTAAAACTAAGGTTAATTCTTATTCTAGAATACCTTATATATTTTCCTAAGCGGAAAGTTAAGGTGCAGCTCACACCTTGAAATAAAGTTTTAATATACGGGATAGAATTAATACAGAAAGAACTCACTTTCTATATATTGTACGGTCTCAACAAAAGGTGTACAAGATAACATTAAGTATGTTGGATGAACTTTAATGTTACAACAAACTCTGTACTGTAGTTTTATTAATGCAGTGTGTACTACACCACAAATATAGTAACTACTGTACATCGCATGCTGTCGTGCCAGCCGGCATTTACCCCTTTATACTTCAAAGGTATGCTACCTTTAACTACTAGGCGGCAGGTCACTGGTTCGCAAATGTGTGCCGGCCAGCAA
>NC_090756.1:49242629-49262629 GCF_036898095.1 Palaemon carinicauda
CGCCCAATGATACTCGAAATGCTGCCTTGAAAGTTGTAAATGAAATTAAGAAAGTTCTTGTGAAACCGAAGAAGTGACTGGCTTCATAGTATATAATGCAACATGCAATATGCCTTGAGTGTTGCAGGAGCACTACCCCCAAAAAATCTTCTCTTTTGAGAACAGTGAATAGGAAAACGTCCGTACAAGAAGATGAAGACTTGAACGTTACGACAAGAGATTAGAATTTTAAATTGTCTGAAGATAAAAAAGTGACTATTTATGGAACTGCTAGAAATTTGACCTTTTATCCCAAAACTGTATTTAGTTTTGTGATGGCACATTTGACTGCGCTTCAGTTAATTCACAGTTGTACACTATCCTTGCTCTAATTGCTAAAAATAAAACCTTACCATTGCTATACTTTTTGTCGGGCTCAAAGGACGAAGAGACTTATGACATTATTTTCACATTTATAAATCAAAGTCGAAGCCTGAATGTTTCATCCATTATGATAGACTATGGACAATTCGACCAATTGTCATTTCGACGAATTGTCTTTTCGACGAATTGTCATTCGACGAGTTGTCATTCTACCTATAGTCTTTCGACCAGTAGTCAGGCTACCATATATATATATATATATATATATATATATATATATATATATATATATATATATATGTATATATATGTATATATATATATATGTATATTTATATATATATATATATATATATATATATATATATATATATATATATATATATACATACATATATATATATATATATATATATATATATATATATATATATATATATATATATATACATATATATGAGATGTATACACACACAACCATATATATAAATTATATATATATATATATATATATATATATATATATATATATATATATATAAATATAAATATATATATATATATATATATATATATATATATATATATATATATATATTTATATAAATATATGTGTGTGTGTGTGTGTGGGCAAAGAATAAAAAGATATGTAATATTGCATGTAGAATTTATTTCTAAAATTCACGAGTAAAAACTTTGCTTTCAACCACCATACACGTTCGCAGTCTCTCATTTCTCTCATTTCTCTCATTTCTCTCATTTTTATATATTTAAATGTGTTACAGAGTTTCAGACTTGAAAAAAATTGCCATTAGGTAATTAGAGATTTTACTCCTGGCTTTTGCCAAAAATATTAATTCCACTTGACGAAAGAAACTAATTTCTCGGTTTCGCTGATAAATTAATATTTACTTTTTTTCAATATGTTCATATTTTCTTTCTCCTTTTTTAATATATTATCACGAGTGAAGTATATGTGGCAGAATCGAATTCAAGTATAGCTATTTCCATATTTTCATTTAAAATCATTCCATTTCCAAAGGCAACCATTTATAGCCCACTGCATGACAAAGGCAGTTTTGCTGATTATAGCAACACACAAACACTCGAAGAGAGGTTGTATATACAACAACAACAACAACAATAACAAATGCAGCCATTTCTGATCCACTGGAAAACAAAGGCCAATGGCATGCCCTTATTCATCTAAAGGGTTTGGTCACTGCGGATTTGTGATGGTGGGAGACTAGTCTGATCGCTCACAGCAAAGCATCCTAGTTTGGATTGCTCTGATTATTACAGTTTTGTTGATCATGGTAACACACAAACACTCGTAAAGGGTTGTACATACAACGACAACAACATATGTAGTCATTTCTAGTCCACTGCAGTACAAAGGCCCCAGACATGCGCTTATTTATTTTCTCATATTTACTCTGCTCTGTAAATATTCGAAAACTTTGCTTGGTATCTTATCGAACGAACAAAGAGTGACCTTTGAACTACAGAAGAATGACCTAATGCACCTTACTGGCCATCCCTGAGAAGCACAATGGCAGGGCCTCAGGTCGAACAGGTAGAGCCTATTCTTCAGAGAAAGCAAGAGGAAGTCAGAGAGTAAGAAAGTTACAAGCACCTTTAGTCTTGCCCTGAATAATACCTGCCATTTAGAGGGCTAATTGGCCACACAAAAGGTGCATTAGCGAGAAAACTTTTAATTTTTTTTTATGATATACTTTCAATGGTCATTCTCTTATGGTCAATAGGAGAATTTAGGATGAGAATTCTTCAATATAAATGGAGTGTAAAAACGCTGACAAGCAAGAAACAAACAGACAGACAAAGACAGACAAAAAGTACTGGCACAAACGATGACAAGTAGGAAATTATTATTATTATTATTATTATTATTATTACTATTATTATTATTACATGCTAACCTACAACCCTAGTTGGAAAAGCTGGATACTATACGGCCGGGGTTTCAACAGGAAAAATAGCCCA
The DNA here is from genome assembly GCF_036898095.1 of Palaemon carinicauda. Classification (NCBI taxonomy): domain Eukaryota; kingdom Metazoa; phylum Arthropoda; class Malacostraca; order Decapoda; family Palaemonidae; genus Palaemon; species Palaemon carinicauda. The sequence continues at coordinate 49,244,997 of NC_090756.1, forward strand.
GTGAGGAAAGGAAATAGGAAGAATAAAATATTCTAAGTACATTAACAACATTAAAATAAAAATTTCCTATGTAAACTAGATAAACTTTAAGAAATCAAGAGGAAGGGAAATAAGATTGAATAGTGTCTCCGAGTATACCCTGAAGCAAGAGAACTCTAACCAAAGACAGTGGAAGACAATGTTACAGACTAAACAGACAGAAAGGACAGGCAGTGGCGCAAACCATTTCTCAAGAGTAATCAAATGAGATTTAGTTTGACAAACAATCTATCATTATAACTACATTTAGGTTGACTTTTATATCTATAAATTACACTATTATTATCACTGAATAATTTTGAGATAATGCAAAACTCCTCCCAGGTCACTGCATTACAATTCCATAATAATAATAATAATAATAATAATAATAATAATAATAATAATAATAATAATAATAATAATAATAATAATAATAATAATAATAATAATACTATTATTATTATTATTATTAGTCAAGCTACAATCCTAGTTGGAAAAACAGGATGCTGTAAGCCCAAAGGTTCCATCAGGGAAAAATAGCCAGGTGAGGAAAGGAAATAAGGATACAAAAATACTTTAAGAGAAGTAATGAACTGTTAATATAGAATACCTTAAGAAAATCAACAACATCGTTAAAATAGATCGACATATATAAACTATGAAGAAAGACTTTTTCTATCGAAAAAAACTAGAAAAGGACAAAGTGTGGATTTGTTTAGACATCATCAAAAGTCACTTGAAGTTATAAAAGCTTAGAGAAGACCAAAGTTCAAGAAGGGTTTTGGGTCAAGATCTCCTCTTTTGTCACAGGACCAAATTCTTTGTTTGAGAAACTCTCTGCTTCTCTTATTTTTTTTTCTCTTCTACCCAATTGCTAAGGTTTGTTATTTTGAGAAAAGTTTTTATTGGCTAGATTCAGTTTACCGATATGGATCTTGATAGAATGAAGAGACAGAGTCTGCTGGGTAAAGATGTATGTGCGCAAGGATACAACTGTATTTTCGGATTTCCTGTTAATTATATATATTTGGCTTTTATTCGGCAAATTGAATACGCATGGCTTTGCATTATGGTTTATAGAAGTGACTTCTAAGCTTTTGTCGTTAGTCGCAAAGAACCAGGGCAGTAATTAGAACGTTGCTAAATATTTACTGAAGCACAATATTCCTTATGAATAAATAACTGTTCCTGGTTTGTTTATTGATATTTTGGAATTTTATGCTGTAAATACTTAGGGAAAATCAATGGTTTTCAAATTTTAGAGCTTGTAAAATTCCAAAAGCTATGATTGAAAACCCACAATTTAAAATGGAAATAGACACAAGTTGAACACCACCTAACCTAAGGTTCCTCACCTAACTTAACGTACTAGTTGTGTCCTTAGCCTACCCTAAGACTAAGTCTCAACCCTGTCTTAGCTGTTTCCCAACCGGCTTCACTCTAGCAAGGTAACACTAAACATATTCATATATTTTAATAATCATATTTTTTTCTCAATGAATCAATAAGAAAAAATATCAATTATATTACTAATAAAATAGAAGACCTACTTTCACTCCTTCATATATAAATTAAAACTAAATCATTCCTCTCAAATAAACTAGAAAAGTATTGTAAGTTTAACTCAATTATACTTGAATAAAAAAACTACTCTGTAGAAAGATATTTTTAGAATGGCGAAGCGAAAAAATATCACCTTTATATATTGATAAAATCTGTCTAAACAAACGTCCCTGTCTGGTGATCGCCAGACTTGGGTGCGAGTCCTACTCAAACTTGTTAGTTCCTTTAGTCTGCAACCACACCATCCTTGCAAGCTAAGGAGAGGGGGTTTTGGGGAGCATATAGTTCTACCTGCTGAGTCATTATCTCTGGTCCTAGCTTGGATGGAGAGGCGCTTGGGCGCTGATCATATGTATAAATGGTAAGTCTCTGAGGCATTTTTTTTTGCTCGCTAGGGCAATGTTAATATCCTAGGATTTGTCATTCATGAGCAGCCTTTAAAACCTTTAAATGAAAAAAATATGATCTTGTTTGAATACGCAAAGAAAATATAACGGTGATAATCAGTGATGTATTAAAAAAAAGGGTGAAACATCATCATAAATCCAGATTCTCTTTTAATGTTGAATAAACGCCTCTGTCAGGAAATTAAATTTTTATAATAGACTTTCCAGACAGAATCATTTGTTAAAGGTGTATTTTAATATAAGACTATTTTCCTTTTGAAAACTTTTAATATTTCATCATTTTTTTTTCAGGAATCAATATTCCAAACATTATTAGAATGTTCGGAGTACTTTTTTTTTTGTAGTTACATAAATCTTAAATGCAAAGTAACGAATGTTGCTACTTATCGTTATGATTGTGTGTGGATTTCATAGAAAGAATTTAGAGTAATTAAAAAAAAAAAAAAATTGTAAAAATTACGTTGTTTTCAATAATTTGGTTTGTAAAGAAATATCTTTTTCCTATTATTATTATTATTATTATCATTATTATTATTATTATTATTATTATTATTATTATTATTACTATTATTATTATTACTAAATTAGCTAAAACCCTATTTGGAAAAGCAGGATACGATAAGACCAAGGGCTCTAACAGGAAAAAATAGCCCAGTGAGGAAAGGAAATAAATAAACTGTATGAAAAGTGAATCAGAAATTAAAATAACATTCTAAGAAGAGTAACAATATTGAAATATATCTATCATATAGATTTGTCAGCCTATTCAACATAGAATATTCGTTGCAAGTTTAAACTTCTCTTAAGGTTCCTGCTGGATGTCAAATTAGACAGGTGTCTTGTCTCAAAACAGAGTGGAATAAGTAATCATCTTAATAAGCAACTTTCATAATTTTACAAAATCTTGGCATAATTGAAGCGTGTATTGGAGGCGTGTATTTACGATACTAATTTGCACTGTATTTGAAAAGAAAAACTTCTCTTTTCGAGTTTGGAGAAAATGCAATAGAGAATATTAGAGAAAATTTTGATTTCTTAGATTAAGGTAAAAATATATCAAGTAAAAACGAACTTGTCCCGTTTAATTTCCTGTATTTATGGAATTGTTAAAATGACTACATGTGTTCTGTTATAAGAAGCAACTCTTCGAGGTAAAGGTATATTCTGTGTAATAAAAGATTTTATTTTGTAACTAAGAGAGAGAGAGAGAGAGAGAGAGAGAGAGAGAGAGAGAGAGAGAGAGAGAGAGACTCTATGAGAATTTTGTTATGTAAATAGTTATCTAAAGAATATTTAAAAGAAAGACAAAAAGAAAATTCACATCCTCATTACAATTGAGAAAATAAGAAATCAATCCATATCTTTAATAACAAGAAACTTCAATATTTCTCAAAATCTAATAAGGTTAATTTATTAAAAATCCAGAATTTTTTTAAGTGTAAACATTTTACCTTAGAATTTCCTCACAGAGAATTTACTCGGTTACCTATCAAACTATTGTTCTCCCCCTCACCCTAGGTAGTGCTAAACTCTATGTAACATGGTCTTCCACTGTCTTGTTTTAGAGTTCACTTGCTTGAGGGTACACTGGAGCACGCTATTCTATTTTATTTATATTCCTCATGTTTTTATTTTTTTTTATAGTTTATATATGAAACATCTATTTTGATATAGTTAATATTTTTATTGTTCATTGCTTCTCTTATCTTTTATTTTTCTTTGTATTTTATTTCCTTATTTCCTTTCCTATCTGGGCTATTTTCCTATGTTGGAGCCCTTGGGCTTATAGGACCCTGATTTATCAAATAGGGTTTTAGTTTAGGTGATGATAATAATAATAATAATAATAATAATAATAATAATAATAATAATAATAATAATAATAATAATAATAATAATAATAATAATAATAACAAAATCTTAATCAACTGCCTTTATCATCTCCTCCCCTCGTCCTGTCAAAGGTCAAAACTTTTGGGAGGAAATTTCTTTTATATCTGAATGTCATTTATTTCCTGAGCGACAGAAAATGAAGAAAGTTGTTAAGACCAAATGATGTCGTTGCAAGGAGCTAATGGTCTTACTTGAGTCGTTAAGACCAGAACTTTGAGTAATTATCTTGTTAGGACTTTGTTCAAATACTCTTGGCTGTGAACGCCATCAGTTGGGCTCTGCCACTTGAACAGTTTTCACATAACCATCACACTTGAGCTAACGTTAAAGGGATATATATATATATATATATATATATATATATATATATATATATATATATATATATATATATATATATATATATATATATATATATATATATATGTATATATATATATATATACATATATATATATATATATATATATATACATATATATATATATATATATATATATATATATATACATATATATATATATATATATATATATATATATATATATATATATATCCCTTTCTGAGAGGGGATACCTTAACGTGGTGAAATGATTTGGGTATCGTCATGACCAGCAAAGCTGTACTACTCAGGGCCACCCATGCTAGGCGGGTTTGCTTCGAGCGATCACATGAAAAATCTTCCACCATCACCAATTCGCACTGGCCAGCGTGGTGATGAAAATTGGCCAAACCCCAGACACGAAAAAGGACATGTTTGAGGCCTTTATTATTATTATCATTATTATTATTATTATCATTATTGTTATTATTACTTGCTAAGCTACAACCCTAGTTGGAAAAGCTGGATGCTATAAGCCCAGGGGCCCCAACAGGGAACATAGTCCAGTGAGGAAATGATACGAGGAAACATAAAATATTCTAAGAACAGTAGCAACATTAAAATATCTCCTATATAAACTATGATAACTTTAACAAAACAAGAGGAAGAAAAATAAGATAGATTAGTGTGCCCAAGTGTACCCTCAAGCATGAAAACTCTAACCCAAGACAGTTGATGACCATGGTACACAGGCTATGACTCTATCCTGGACTAGATAACAATGGTTTGATTTTGGAATATCCTCCTAGAAGAGGTGGCCACTGAAGAATTACAGTGCAGTAACCCTTTAGGTGAAGAAGAATTGTTCGGTAATCTCAGTGTGGTCTGGTGTATGAGGATAGAGGAGAATTGATAAAGACTATATGGTGTATATTCGGTGTATGTGTATACACAGGTAAAGTGAACCGTAACCAGAGATAGGCATCCGATATAGTAATGTAAGGCCAGTTAAAGGATCCCCATAACACTCTAGCGGTAGTATATCAAAGGGTGGCTGCTGCCCCGGCCAACCTACTACCTACTAGTCCACTCCAGAACAAAGGCCTCAGACATGTCCCTCCACTTGCATCTGTTTATTGTCTTTCTATACCAGTCAATACCCGCAAATGTTCTTTGTTCATCAATCCGTCGTCTTCATTACTTTCCCCTGCTTCTTTTGCAATTTCTTGAGACCCATGATGTTATTTTTAATGCCCATATATTGTCTGTCATTCTTATTATATATATTGCCCATGTCCAATTCTTTTTCTTATATGTTGTCAGAATATCCTCTACTTGAGTTTGCTCCATTGTCCATGATGCTATTTTTCTGTTTCTTAGTGTTATTCCCATCATTATTCTCTTCATATATATATATATATATATATATATATATATATATATATATATATATATATATATATATATATATATATATATATATATATATACGGTATGTATATATATATATATATATATATATATATATATATATATATATATATATTATAAATAATTGTAATTTCAAAGTAAAAGGTAATATAGAAGTGAAATTAATATACTGTAATAATAATATAGTAAGGTACGATAAAATTTGGTACTGGCAATATTAGAGGAGGTGGGGTCACTTGAAGAGTATCAGGTCTTTCAAGGTATAGATATGCACCAGAATATTAGTTTGCTTGACTCAATTATTCTTGGATACAACACTCACAAAAACAAGTAAAGTTGTAAGAATGAATGATTTATCAACTTAGTAGCTTTAAGCACATACAAGTAGTACCTAGTTAAACAAATTTAGTCTACTTCACGGTCACTTAGCACTATAGTTTCGCTAGGTTGGTTTCTTCTTCTTGTAGTAGTTGTTTTGGTAGTGGCGGTTCTTGTAAGATGACTGTACCTGTCCTCCACTCTGCAGTTAGGGGGATTCTCATTGTACTGTTTCTTCTTCGATGGTTGTAATTATTCTGCTCTCATATCCACAGGTAAAGTCCGTCGTTAGGTAGGAACGATGGGGGATGGGCGACTTTGGTTGGGTGAAGCTGTGAGGCCCGTCTAAGGAAGCACTCATTGGTCATGGTAAACAAAATGGTGCTCTGTATGGAATAAAGCGACACAATCGGTAGACAATGGCATTAAAAGGAGGATCTTAAGAGTTTTAAACTATGGGTCTGGTGATGAAGTAAACCTTTACCCGAGAGGACTGGAGGGATTTTTACTAATCTCAGATGGTCCAGAATTCGATAAAAATTTACGGGAGATAAACGTCGTTCGAGACTGGATATTGAAATAGGTAAGGGATACAGAGTTTAATCATTAGCTAAGGGCCTTTTATACCTGTGATTAATCTCGGACGGTTGTAGGACAGGTAAAAAATTACGAGAGATAACGGCATCGAAGGACTTGGATTCCGAAGAAGGGTCAACGATTTCAATTGAAAAAGAGTTGGGGGGGGGGGTCAGACAATGCCACTCGCTTAAGGAACTGTCATTTTTATGTGGTCAATTCCTGAGGCATTGTCCTGCTTGCTAGGGCAATGTCACTGTCTCTTGTCTGTGCCATTCATGAGTTGCCTATAAACCTTAAATCAGTACACTTTTACTTCTATCTATACATCTTCACTTTAATATGATTATAAGATATAAACATAATTTATAATGCATGATATTAGAAATATTTTCGATAAGCAAATTCTTTTAATTATCACAAAGAAAACAAATTATATATATTACATTATTACATAAATTCTCATTATCAGGAAAATTTTTATTCCCTTTTATTTCTCTTTTTACATCTTCCCTTCCCATTCTATGGCCTCTGCCTTGACATAACAAATGAAAATGCAAAAAAAAAAAAAAAAAAAAAAAATATGATGCAAAGGAAATAAATAAACTATTTGAGAAGTAATGAACTGTTAGAATAAAATAGAATAAAATAAAATTCAATGAAAATAAAATATATTCGCAGACTAGAATAAAACTCCTCTGAAGAAGTGTTTTCCTAAGTCAGCCTCTTCAGTAATTTTTGAATTTAGAAAGAGAAGATAACTTTTAAGTTAAGCCTGTAAGATGAATTTGAATATTCTATGCAACCTGGCATGAAAGAAGAGAAAATAGTTTTCTCTAAATGGAGAAATATTTTATAATATTAAAAAGTTTTTGAAGTGCCACAGGATATAAAAGTAATCTGTTTTCCACTTTTACTCAAAAAGAGAAAGGTGTTATTTCCGACAGTCTCTCATAAGTGAAAGTCATGAATTTTTAGTAAATGTATTATGATCTTTATTTAAACCCATTCATGGTGAAGTTGCAGTTGAAATCTTATAGCATCCCTTTTAATGATTCTGTTTACTAAGATTATTTATCCCTTTTTCGCTATGTTGGTTATTCTTGATTTTTATATTTTTTTATTTTCTTTCAATCTTTATTTTTTCCTGGTTTTATTCTCTCTCTGTCTCTCTCTCTCTCTCTCTCTCTCTCTCTCTCTCTCTCTCTCTCTCTCTCTCTCTCTCTCTCTCTCTCTCTCTAAGCATGTTTTTGTATCAACCTTAGCACTTCTAAATACGGGCTCTCATTGGCTGATTCCATCTCTCGTGAACCAATCACAGACCAGCACCCTGCAGCTCTTCTTAGTAAGGATCAGTAGATTTTTTTTTAGATTTCAGCTTCTCTAATTAAAACTACTACTACTACTACTACTACTACTACTACTACTACTACTACTACTACTACTACTACTTGATATATATGAAAAATTGATACAAAATAAAAGTAATATTAAGATGTTTGGTATTTGTTTGCAAGAGAACGCTCTCCATTTACTCCAAATTATGTAGCCCTGCAGCTCTCCTCTTTTTTTACAATAATTAGGAGGTTCTTTAAATGGGAAGAAAGAAAAATATGGCAAGATATGTTAAGCAATAGGGGATGGGTTATAAAAAACTAGCTTGGTTTCCTCACTAAATGACCTGGAACTATCATCGTCAACATAGTCAACCTAACAGAAGTTTCGTGATGCCAGCATACATTTGATATACTGTATATATAAAATATATACACAATTAAAAATGGAGTAATTACTCAGAGGCTTCACTATTTGTGAATTGTATATTTTACGGTCACTTTTGAGTAATTACTATATTTTTAAGTTAGTATACACTGTATTTTCAATATATATCAAATGTATGCTGGGATCACGAACTTCTGTTCATGTACGCTGGCATCAAGAACTTTTGTTAGGTTGACTATGTTTACGATGTTATTTCCAGGTCGTATAGTGAGGAAGCCAAGCTAGTGTTTTTAAAACTCCTCCCCCATGCACAACACATCTTGATATTTTTTCTTTCCCCCATTTAAAGAACCTCCTAATCATTGTACAAGAAGAGGAGAGCTGCAGGAATGCATAATTTTGGAGTAAATGGAGAGCGTGGTCTTGTAAATAAATACCAGATGTTTTTGTAAAAGACTGATGAACATTGAGAATAAGACAATTTTGAGCTTTAGATCAGTCGAACAAATTAGCCCTGATTTTAGGCCAATGTTTTTCCCATTTGATCTTTAAAACAATTTGCTTCTGATCACAACCAATTACACAGAATTGTACATTGGAAATTTTTTGCTTTATTATAGGGAAATTCGAACGAAGAGTTAATTGATCTCTTGATTGCTAGACAGGCATTTTTAATGACTTTTCTTATTGGGAAAATGAGATATATTGTATATTTACAATATGAAAATTGTGTAAAAGAGGAAATCATTTGGCATGAAAAAAATTGTAGAATAGTACAGTGGTAACTTGTTCGTCTAGCATTTTCATGGCAGCAGATGGATCCCATCCCGGGACCGTGAGTTTAAGCTTTGGACTGGGGAGGATACTGGTGTGGTTAGGCACCAGAGTTAAGGGTTGGGCTTGCCTGTGTGACGTTATTATGGGCATCTATTCCGATGAAACTGGAACTGAAACCAGACACCTTTACCTGTATTTTGTAATTTTATTATTATTATTTTATTTTTGAAGGGGAAAGGCAGTACCACAACAAAATATACAATAGATTTATATTTATATTGAATGTGGAAGATATTCCTTTTTTTTGTAAAACAAGATAATTTTAATTGATTGATTTATATATAAAGAAACCATCGCTATTTTTTAGGAGAATGATTTTTCCCTTAAGGAGATGATATATTGAAGCTGAAAGCTATCAGTTTTTTTAAACTATATATTTAAAGTGAATTATAATTGATTAAATTTGATAGAGAAATCATTGCTATTTTCGTAGCAAAATTCGATATTTTCTTGAGAACATGGAAGCCTTTTTTTTTTTTTTTTTTTTTTTTTTTTTGTATTAAAGGAATAGATTTTGCTTAGATGTTTCAATATTCCAAGAAAGGTAATACTTCACCGTAGTTGTCCCAGAGATTCCGGGTGAAATAAACTCCACCCTCCCATGAGGTCATAGCCGATTTTGTTGTCTCCCGGAAAATATTACTTTTATTTTTTTAAATTTTTCATATATATATCAAGTAGTAGTAGTAGTAGTAGTAGTAGTAGTTTTAATTAGAGAAGCTGAAATAAAAAAAAAAAATCTACTGATCCTTACTAAGAAGAGCTGCAGGGTGCTGGTCTGTGATTGGTTCACGAGAGATGGAATCAGCCAATGAGAGCCCGTATTTAGAAGTGCTAATGTGGATACAAAAACATGCTTAGAGAGAGAGAGAGAGAGAGAGAGAGAGAGAGAGAGAGAGAGAGAGAGAGAGAGAGAGAGAGAGAGAGAGAGAGAATAAAACCAGGAAAAATAAAGATTGAAAGAAAATAAAAAAAATATAAAAATCAAGAATAACCAACATAGCGAAAAAGGGATAAATAATCTTAGTAAACAGAATCATTAAAAGGGATGCTATAAGATTTCAACTGCAACTTCACCATGAATGGGTTTAAATAAAGATCATAATACATTTACTAAAAATTCATGACTTTCACTTATGAGAGACTGTCGGAAATAACACCTTTCTCTTTTTGAGTAAAAGTGGAAAACAGATTACTTTTATATCCTGTGGCACTCCAAAACTTTTTAATATCATAAAATATTTCTCCATTTAGAGAAAACTATTATCTCTTCTTTCATGCCAGGTTGCATAGAATATTCAAATTCATCTTACAGGCTTAACTTAAAAGTTATCTTCTCTTTCTAAATTCAAAAATTACTGAAGAGGCTGACTTAGGAAAACACTTCTTCAGAGGAGTTTTATTCTAGTCTGCGAATATATTTTATTTTCATTGAATTTTACTTTATTCTATTTTATTCTAATAGTTCATTACTTCTAAAATAGTTTATTTATTTCCTTTGCATCATAGTTTTTTTTTTTTTTTTTTTTTGCATTTTCATTTGTTATGTCAAGGCAGAGGCCATAGAATGGGAAGGGAAGATGTAAAAAGAGAAATAAAAGGAAATAAAAAATTTCCTGATAATGAGAATTTATGTAATTTGTTTTCTTTGTGATAATTAAAAGAATTTGCTTATCGAAAATATTTCTAATATCATGCATTATAAATTATGTTTATATCTTATAATCATATTAAAGTGAAGATGTATAGATAGAAGTAAAAGTGTACTGATTTAAGGTTTATAGGCAACTCATGAATGGCACAGACAAGAGACAGTGACATTGCCCTAGCAAGCAGGACAATGCCTCAGGAATTGACCACATAAAAATGACAGTTCCTTGAGCTAGTGGTATTGTCTGATACGGCCCCCCCCCCCTCCAATGTTTTTCAATTGAAATCGTTGGCCCTTCTTCGGAATCCAAGTCCTTCGATGCCGTTACCTGTCCTACAACCATCCAAGATTAACCACTGGTATAAAAGACCCTTAGCTAATGCTTAAACTCTGTATCCCTTACCTATTTCGATATCCAATGTCTCGAACAACATTTATCTCCCGTAATTTTTTTTCGAATTCTGGACCACCTGAGATTAGTAATAATCCCTCCAGTCCTCTCGGGTAAAGGTTTACTTCAACACCTGACCAATATTTTTAAACTCTTAAGATCCTCCTTTTATTGCCATTGTCTACCAATTGCGTCTCTTTATTCCAAACAGAGCACCATTCTGTTTACCATGACCAATGAGAGCATCATCAGGCGGGCCTCACAGCTTCACCCCACCAAAGATGCCACCCCCCCCCCCCCTCTCCCTTGTTCCTACCCAACGACGGATTTTACCATGTGGATATGAGAGCAGAACAACTACAACCATCGAAGAAGAAACAGTGCAATGATAATCCCCCTAACTACAGAGTGGAGGACAGGTACAGCCATCTTACAAGAACCACCACTTCCAAAACAACTACTACTAGAAGAAGAAACCAACCCAGCGAAACTATAGTGTTAAGTGGCCGTGAAGTAGACTAAATTTGTTTAACTAGGTACTACTTGTATGTGCTTAAAGGTACTAAGTAGATATATCATTCATTCTTACAACTTTATCTGTTTTTGTGAAAGTGTTGTATCCAAGAATAATTGAATCTAGCAAACTAATATTCTGGTGTATATCTCTAACATGAAACACCTGATACTGAAAATGAAAAAAAGGACTTAGAAGAAAGGACACTTCAAAATATAAAAAAAAAAAAAAGTACTTTACTCCTATGCAAAAAAGATGAATAAAGGGAGGTTAGAAATAGGCCCTCTAAGAATTGAAGGACTGCTAACGAATGAAAAAAAGGAAATATGCAACATATAGGCAGAAAAATATAAGAGTGAGTTCACGCCAAGAATTGCGAATGAGAATAATGAAACAGAAATGAGAGAAGAAAATGTTGAATATCTAACGGATATAGATATTAATGAAGCAGATATTGTCAAGGCTATAAACGAAATTAAAAAGTGATCAGAAGCTGGACCAGATGGAGTTCCAGCGATTTTGTTAAAAAAGAAAACTGCAAACACTATCGCGAAGTCGCTTGCAATACTGCTAAGACAAAGTGGAGATATGAGCGAGATATATGTTAAACATAAATTAGCTTAAATAACCACTATCTTCAAAAGTAGATCAAGACTAAAGGCAAGCAATTATAGACCTGTTAGTCTAACATCACATATTATGAAAGTGTATGAGAGGGTAATAAAAAAGAAAATAATGGATTATTTGGTTAAAAATAATTTGTTTAATATAGGTCAACACGGTTTTGTGCCCGGAAAAAGTACACAAACCCAACTGATAGCACACTATGAAAACATACAAAAATATGATAAATGAAAAAGACGCAGATGTGATCTATCTAGATTTTGCAAAAGCCTTTGACAAGGTAGACCATAATATATTAGAGAAAAAAAATGAGAAAGCATAATATTGTGGGAAAGATAGGAAAATGGGTAAAAGAATTCCTGCAAAACAGAAAACAGATAGTGGTTGCAAATGACGAGAAATCGGATGAAGCTCAGGTAATATCTGGCTTGCCACAAGGTACGGTACTAGCTGCACTGCTGTTTGTTATTATGATCTCAGACATAGACTGTGATGTTGAAAACTCTGTAGTGAGAAGTTTCACCGATGACACAAGAATAAGTAGAGAAATTACTTGTGATGAACATAGGAACTCACTACAAAGAGATCTAAACAAAATATATGAATGGGCAGAGATAAATAGGATGGTATTTAACTCCAATAAATTCGAATCAATGAATTATGGAAACAGAGAAGGAATGGTATATGCATACAAGGGAAATAATAACGAGACAATCAGAAACAAGGTAGCAATTAAAGACCTTGGTGTAATGTTAAATAGGAATATGTTATGCAACGACCAAATAGCAACACTGTTGGCTAAATGTAAAGCAAAAATGGGAATGTTATTCAGACACTTTAAAACAAGAAAAGCTGAACACATGATTATGGTTTACAAAACTAATGTACGTAGTACACTCGATTACTGCAATGTGATATGGTACCCACACTACCAAAAGGATTTTGCACAAATAGAAAGTATACAAAGGTCCTATACTGCTAGAACAGAAGAAGTTAAGGACCTTGACTACTGGGAAAGACTGCAATTTTTAAAACTATACAGTCTAGAAAGGAGAAGAGAACGCTACATGATAATACAAGCATGGAAGCAAATAGAAGGAATTACTGAAAACATCATGGAGCTAAAAATATCAGAAAGAGCAAGCCGAGGTAGAATCATAGTGCCAAAATATATACCAGGAAAACTAAGGAAGGCTCATAGGACATTAATCCACTACGCACCAGCATCGATAATGCAGCGACTATTTAATGTGCTGCCAGCTCATCTAAGAAACATATCAGGAGTGAGCGTAGATGTGTTTAAGAATAAGCTCGATAAATACCTAAGATGCACCCCAGACCATCCAAGACTGGAAAATGCAAAATACACCGGAAGAATCATTAGCAACTCTCTGGTGGATATACGAGGTGCCTCACACTGAGGGACCTGGGTGAACCCAAACAAAAAATAAGGCAATAAGGTGACCTCCCCCCCCTCTAATATTGCCAGTAAAAAATTGTATCGTACCTTACTATATTATTATTACAGTATATTAAGTTCACCCTTATATTACCTTTTACTATGAAATTACAATTATTCATAATATATATATATATATATATATATATATATATATATATATATATATATATATATATATATATATATATACATATGTATATATATATATATATATATATATATATATATATATATATATATATTATGAATAATTGTAATTTAAAAGTAAAAGGTAATATAAGGGTGAACTTAATATACTGTAATAATAATATAGTAAGGTACGATACAATTTTGTACTGGCAATATTATACTGGTTACGGTTCACTTTACCTTTGCCTACACATACACCGAATATACACCGTAGAGTCTTAACCAATTCTCCTCTATACTCATACACCAGACAACACTGAGATTACCAAATAATCCTTCTTCACTTAAAGGGTTACTGCACTGTAATTGTTCAGTGGTCACCTCTTCTAAGAGGATATTCCAAAATCAAGCCATTGTTATCTAGTCCTGGGTAGTGTCATAGTCTTTGTACCATGGTCTTCCACTGTCTTGGGTTAGAGTTCTCTTGCTTGAGGGTACACTCGGGCACACTTATCTATCTTATTTTTCTTCCTCTTGTTTTGTTAAAGTTATAGTTTATATGGGAGATATTTATTCTAATGTTGCTACTGTTCTTAGAATATTTTGTTTCCTCATATCATTTCCTCACTGGACTATGTTCGCAGTTGAGGCCCCTGGGCTTATAGCATCCTGCTTTTCCAACTAGGGTTGTAGCTTAACAAGTAATAATAATAATAATAATAATAATAATAATAATAATAATAATAATAATAATAATAAAGGCCTCAAACATGTCCTTTTTCGTGTCTCGGGTTTGGCTAATTTTAATCAACTTGCTGGCCAGTGCCAATTGGTGATATTGGAAGATTTTTCGTCGTGTGATCGCTCGAGACAAACCAACCTAGCATGGGTGGCCCTGACTAGTACAGCCTTGCTGGTCATGACGATATTTAAATCATTTCACCACGTTAAGGTATCCCCACTCAGAAAGGGATATGTATACAGTATATATATATATATATATATATATATATATATATATATATATAGATATAGATATATATATATATATATATATATATATATATATATATATATATATATATATATATATATATATATATTTATATATATATATATATATATATATATATATATATATATACAGTATATATGTATATATATATACATATATATATATATATATATATATATATATATATATATATATATATATATATATATATATATATATATATATATATATATGTATGTATGTATATATATGATATATATATGTATATATATATATATATATATATATATATATATATATATATATATATATATATATTAATATATATATATATATTCCTTTTAACGTTATTTCACGTGTGATGTTTATGTGAAAACTGTCCAGGAGGCAGAGCCCAACAGATGGCGTTCACAGCAAATAGTCTTTGAACAAAGTCCAAACAAGATAATTACTCAAAGTTTAGGTATTAACGACTCAAGTAAGACCATTAGCTCCTTGCAACGACATCATTTGGTCTTAACAAGTTTCTTCATTTTCTGTCGCTCAGGAAATAAATGACATTAAGATATAAAAGAAATTTCTTCCCGCAAGTTTCGACCTTTGATAGAACGAGGAAGGGGAAGATGATAATGGCAGTTGATTAAGATATGATTATTATTATTATTATTATTATTATTATTATTATTATTATTATTATTATTATTATTACTGGCTAAGTCTCAACAGTAGTTAATAAAGGTGGATGCTATAAACCTATGGGCCCCAACAGGAAAAATAGGTCAGTGAGTTAAGGAAATATGGAAATAAAAAGCAATAAGAAAATAAAATAATAGAGAAGCACTGAACAACTAATATAAGATATTTTAGGAACAGTAACAACATTAAAATAGATCTTTCATATATAAACTATAAAAAAAGAGGAAAATAAATAAGATTGAATAGTGTGTCCGGGTGTATCCTCAAGCAAGAGAACTCTAACTCAACACAGCTATGGCACTACACAAGGCCTGAAAACAATGGTTTGATAGGTATAAGAGAGTAAATTCTGTGCGAGAAAATTATAATGCAAAATTTTCATACTTACAAAAAAATCCAGGTAATTGATAAATTAACCTTTATTGGTTTAGGAAAACATTGAAGTTACTTATCATTAAAGATATTAATGGATTTCTTAACCCTAAGGTTATCTCTGAAGATATGAATTTTCTTCTCATATTTCTCTCAATTCTTCTTTACTTCTTTAGATAACAATTTGCATGAAATAGAATCTTTAGTCTCTCTCTCTCTCTCTCTCTCTCTCTCTCTCTCTCTCTCTCTCTCTCTCTCTCTCTCCTGCTTCTTTTTTTCAGTCCTGTGACCGAATCCTAGTTAGAAAACAAAGTGTTTTACTACACAGATTACACCTTTGCTTGGAAGAGTTGCTACTTATAACAGAAGACATGCAGTCATTTCAACAATTTCATAAATACAGGAAATTAAACGAGACAAGTTCGTTTTTACTTGATATTTTTTTACCACAATTTAAGAAACTAAAATTTTCTCTAATATTCTCTATTACATTTTCTGTAAAAGAGAAGTTATTTCTCTTCAAATACAGTACAAAGTGGTATCGCAAATAGACGCCTTTAGTACACGCTTTAATCATCTCCACTTAGTGAAAGGTTAATATAATTAGTCGTAATTAAGGTGATTGCTTCTTCCACTCACGGGACGCCTGTCTAATTTGACATCCAGCAGGAACCTTAAGGGAAATTTAAACTTACAGCGAATTTTTTATGTTGAATGGGCTGACTGATCTATATGATAGATATATTTTAACATCTTTACTGTTCTTAAAATATGTTATTTTGATTTTTTATTACTTCTCTTATAGTTTATCTATTTCCTTGCCTCACGAGACACTGACCCCTGTGGGAGCCCTGGGGTTTATAGCATCCTGCTTTCCCAACTAGGGTTGTAGCTTGGATATTAATAATAATAATGAAGTTTTATTCCAGCTGTGACCAGGTTGTGGAATGATCCTCCTAATCGGATAAATGAAACTGTAAAACTAAAAAATTTCAAATTTACAGGAAATGTTTTTATGCTGAACAGACTGACATAAGTCTCCCATTATAGTTTATATAGGAAACATCTGCTTGAACTTTCTAAAAATATTATATTGTTTTAATGTTGTTACTGTTCTCAAAATA
The DNA here is from genome assembly GCF_036898095.1 of Palaemon carinicauda. Taxonomy (NCBI): domain Eukaryota; kingdom Metazoa; phylum Arthropoda; class Malacostraca; order Decapoda; family Palaemonidae; genus Palaemon; species Palaemon carinicauda. The sequence continues at coordinate 49,262,065 of NC_090756.1, forward strand.
TTTTATAGTTTTAATGTTATTATCCTTAGAATATTTTATTTCTTTATCAATTTCCATAGAGTTTACTCAAATCCGTATTTTCTTTGCTCATGGTGATGTTTTTCCCAGTTGGAGCCCTTGGGCTTATAGCATCCTGCTTCTCTAACTAGGGTTGTAGCTGAGCTAATAATAATAATAATGATAATAATAATAATAATAATAATAATGATAATAATAATAATAATAATAATAATAATAATATTCAAAACAGAAATTCAGTATTTCGTTACAGGATAGGTGATGATAACTAGAAATAGGAGAAAGAGATTTCTTCTTCACATAAAGAATTATTAACAATAACGTAAGTTCTACAAAATATGATGAAAATTAGGAAAAAATCTTTTTACGAAAACCACATGCAATTATAACATTAAATAGCAAAATTCTTTTATTTGAATTTGAAATTTCTGTAACTACAAAAAGGTCTCTGACCATCCTAATAATGTTTGCAATATTGGTTCTTAAAGGAAAATGATGAACTATTAGAAGTTTTCAAAAGGAAAATTGTCTTATATTACAATATACC
>NC_090756.1:49275129-49303251 GCF_036898095.1 Palaemon carinicauda
CCTAGAAATATAATTAAAATCAAACCTCCTTAACCTACAAATAAAATCTTAATTATTTTTCACATAGCAACCCGATATAGTCCCAAGAATAGGTGACAGCTCATTTACCAGCCATTTAGTTAGATTGTAAGAACAAGATCCCACAGAACTTATGATGGGTTTAGCAGGAAAATTTTCTTTGTGAGTCTTGATTAAACCATATAAATATGGTAGCAAGGGACACGTTGTGATCAATTTGGGTATCGACTACTCATGATTAGAAAATACACTCTTAATAGTTTTGTTAAACGAAGCATAAGTCTGTTGACCATTTAGTAATTCATACATCCTGATATTATAATAAATTTTGTTCATTTTAACTAAGGAATTTGATTTATCAGCTTTGGTTAAATGTAGATCATTGTATCTCTTAAGTTTTCCATATGATATCAGTAACCTCTTTGGGATATTAGAGGGTTCAGCACAACGAGAAATACTATACACAATACTTTTAAAAAATGTTGATTTGATCCATTGGGATGTTACTATATTTCTCAAGTTTACAATTTCTAGCCAGTCCATATTTCCTTAAAAAGAGAAATTTATACCATAACCTAAAGCTGTTACCTAAAGGTTTATCATAAAATTTACAAATGAAGAAATTATTGGCTTTAGTTGTCCATTTGTCCTTCTTCCTACCGGCCTGCTGCCATTTTGAGTCATCGCAGGTTCCAGCGACCTGTCGTTAATATATATATATATATATATATATATATATATATATATATATATATATATATATATATATATATATATATTTATTTGTATATATGTATATATATATATATATATATATATATATATATATATATATATATATATATATATATAATATATATATATATATATATATATATATATATATCTATCTATCTATCTATCTATCTATCTATCTATCTATCTATCTATATATATATATATATATATATATATATATATATACTGTATATATATATATATATATATATATATATATATATATATATACTGTATATATATATATATATATATATATATATATATATATATATATATATATATATATATAGATATATATATATATATATATATATATATATATATATATACATATATACAAATAATATATATATATATATATATATATATATATATATATATATATATATATATATATATATATATTTATATATATACATATATACAGTATATATATATATATATACATATATACAGTATATATATATACATATATACAGTTTATATATATATATATATATATATATATATATATATATATATATATATATATATATATATATATATATAGTATAAATAGGATGGAGAAAAGCCAGCGTAGCATCATACATTTATTTTCAAAATGTTCGAGACTTTGGGTTTCATCATCAGGGCTGTAAAATATACAAAATATCCAAATTAAAAAAGACTCAGCATTAATATTAATATAAGTAGAATAACGTAAAAGTTAAATATAATCATTTAAAAAATTCACTGAAAAAATATATATATATATATATATATATATATATATATGTATATATATATATATATATATATATATATATATATATATATATATATATATATATATATATATATATATATATATATATATATATATATATAAATTTAAGAAGTGAAGAATGCCCAAAGTACCTATCTTTATGGAGCTAAAAAACTGAGTGACGTTGTCCGGTTTGGAAAAGAGGACGTCAACTATGCTATATATAGAATTGTGGAAGAAGTCTGACCATTTAATGGGGGCACAAGGTGTTTGATTGCTAACGACTCCAAAACAGAGAGAGAATAGTCATTGGGCGCTTGGGTGACAATGTGAAAATCCTGATATGAAAACGATGTTTTACATTTATTACAATGTTCTCGTATGTTGGAAAATTCTTTCGTTTTCAAAGTACATCCCGTACGGTGACTGACTCCGAGATGAGAATCGATTCTGACTTTGAGCAATCTTTTGGTGGCTCCCACGTATTTCCCGATCTTACATTTCGGGCAAGTAAAGCAATATACCACCAAAGACCGCATCAAAGTTGGAAGTTTATCTTTGTGGGAGAACAAAGAACCCAGAGTTTTAGGATTTTTTCTATTAACTTAAGGTTCACAGCCGGAAAAGTTTTTTGAATGACTTTTTGTATTTGCACCTTAAATGTGTTAGAGTGAATTAAAGGTATGGAGGCATATATTAATAATTTAGGCACGTTCGGTGCAAGTTGACGTGGCTGAAATTTATCATTTAAAAAGTTATTGACATATTTCAAGAGTAAGGCTGGAAGATACGAATTGTTTTTAAAAAACTGAAGTAAAAATTGGATTTCACAAATGGAAGTTATGCCAGTTGGAAGATAACGTATAAGCACGGTGTAACAGCGAGGAAATACTATTTAATTTAAATATCATAGAACAACTGCTATAGAAGTTAGTACCTTGACCTGTGAACGTCTTTTTTTCTAAAGACGCTTGTTTATGCTCAATTGAGAAATTTATATTAGGATGTAGGCCATTGATATATTACAAGAAGGCTTCAGCTGCTTCTCGAGACCTAAATAGAGCAGTAGTGTCATCCACATATCGCTTATAAAAGAGAGGGCGATATGATAAGGGACACCCATCCAGCATCTGTTCCTCGAAAGAGCACATAAAAGCGTTAGCCATAACTGGGCCAAGTGGTGACCCCATCGAAACACCATCAACATGTTTAAAACCGTTATTGTTAAAAATAAAGTGAGTGTCCTGCACTGCAATTTCTAGAAGTTTCTTAAAATTATCCTTATTAAAACCATGATATAAAATATTTTCCTCGTAAAAGATCTTATCTAAAATGATGTTAACCGTCGCCTGCAACGGTATGTTCGTAAAAAGAGATGTGACATCCAAACTCACCATATATAAGTCAACCTCCTGTGGTAGAATATCAGGTACAACGTTAGCAAAACAGAGTAAAACGTATTCATTATTTGCCGATGACTAATTTGATGTGTGATATTGTCTTTGGGCATAGTCTCTTCAGTGAATAATTACAGAGGGGGGAGGGTACTGCAGAGGGAGGTAGTTTGATAGACTCTTGGCATTGGACCATGGCTTGAGCTACTTCCGCAGTAAGACCGGGGATTTGTGGTGAAGATCTCTCCGAGCATTGGATGCCTTTTTACTCCAGACTGTTGGCATCTTTGAGCCTTGCTTTCAGTATTGGGTCTGTCATGGCAAAGAACTATAGTGACCCCAAGACTCTTTCTCGTTGTCGTCTGGTGAGTACTTTTGAATAGAGTAGGCATCTGACTGAGTTTGTGATTTCCTTTCTCTTGCCTTGTGGTAAAGAGAGGGTGTGTGACTGTAGATTCCAGTGAAGTCCTAGCCACTGGAATTTCTGAACTGGAGATAGCCTGGACTTATCAAGGTTGATTTGGAAGCCCAAAGACTAGAAAGTTCATGACCTCTTGGACCATTTGAAGACATTCCAACCTTGTTGCAGCCCTGACTAACCAGTCGTCCAGGTACACCGTCACCCGAAGGCCTCTGTTCTGAAGTTGTTGAACAATTCCCTCGACTAGCTTCGTGAAAATTAAGCTATACTGAGCCCGAAGGCCATAGCTTTGAATACTTAGGCCTTTCTTGCCAGTTGGAAACCAAGGTAGGGGGAGAAGCGCCGACCTATCGGAAGATGTCAATAGGCGTCTATAAGATCTATGGTTACGGTGTAGGCCCCTTGGGGTAGGAGGGTCCACATTTGCGAGATAGTAAGCATCTGGAACTTGTCGTTCAGAGTGAATATGTTTAATGGGGTCAAGTCCAGAATGTTTTGAAGAATGTTCGAATCTTTTTTGGGCACGCAGAATAGCTGCCCTCGAAAGTTCATGGATTTTGTGCAACGGATGACTCCCTTCTGGAGAAGGTCCTACACATAATCCTCCAAAAATGGGATTGTTGGTGGAAAGAACCTCTTTAACTGAGGTTTCTTTCAGTCTCTATTTTCAGCTTAGCTCTTTTGAGACTATGCTGTGAGCCCAGGGATGAACTCCCATTGATCCTTGAACAAGTGAAGTCATTCCCCTACTGGAAGCTCCTTATAGTTGTCGTAAAGGACCTGCATCTTTAGTCATCTTGCCTCTACTTCTTCGGAATTTGGTTTGACTGCCTCTTCCAGACCTTCCCTTGTTACCGGAGCCCTTCTCATGAGCTTTGGCAGGGTAGAACGTGGGGATAGGTCTCTTGTACACCGAGTAAAAGGCTGGAGACTGTGAAACATACTGCTGGGGAACCATGTACACAGTCTGAGGGATGATGGCAACTGAAGCTGTCGCGACAGGAGAGGATTTCCTGGGCTTCTTGACCTTGTGTTAAGATCCTTCATTGGGGGTAGATTTTTGTTTAGAGGCCATACCCCACTTGTCTAAAAAGCTCTTATTCTCCTGAGCAGCTTTATCCATGACTTTTTTAACCAATTTTTAAGGGAAGAGATCCTTCCCCTGATATAGGAGTCAATAAGTTTTCTAGGTTCATGTCTGTTCGTAGCAGAGGCTAGGACGTGTTCTCTACATGCTCGCCTGGCTAGGAAAAAAGCATGGAGATCCCTATGAAATATGATTAGGTGAGTCTTTGCTAAGACAGAGAAGAGATCAGATTTGTAATCGTTTCCAATAAGCATCTCTAGATAATATTGGAAAGATAGAGAGGCAGAAAGTCTCTCATTAACTTTAAATTCTCCCTTTAATATGGATTCAGGAATCCTAAGCAATTTTTCATTAAACTCTTTGCCTCCCATGTCTTAACTAGTTTTCCTACAGTGAAGGTATGTGGGAAGTCCTCCCAGTTGTTAAAATCATAAAGAAGGGCTAGACAGACAACTTTACATTCCTGTAGCACTGGGAATGATCTGCTTTCCACTACTGCTTTCATTACGGCATATAGGCTTTTTGAGGCAAAAGGGAAGACAGTATCCTTGGGGTCTGCAAAGGTGGCCTGTTTCCTGCTAAAGGCAGAAAATTGGGTATTGGTGAATCAACCCGTCTTTAACTTCCTAACCAAAAGGGATTGAGCCTTGCTATGGTCAGAATGATTGTTTCCTTAGGGATTATATCACCCCTAATGGACGATTCCAAGTTAAGCCTTACATAGCAGTAAGGATAACTATTGATTGATGGAAAAAAATTCCAATTCCGAAACTGGCTTGGAACCCAAACCATCCCATATAAGGAGAAACCCTTCGGTTAAGGCCATATGCTCAGTATAGCGCCAAGGGTTCTTAACTGTGGATTCTGATATGCTCGAATTTGTGGGAGCTTTAGAAATAGGTGCGTTTTGTAAAGCTTCTATCCTCCTGTTAGATCCGCTTGAGAACATTCATATTTGGCGGTGAGGTTCTCCGTGAAAGCTTTCATGGACGCCATTAGTTCCAAGTTACTAGGAAGAGAAGGTTTGTCTAAAGTCGGAACCGGGGTGGAGGTAGAAGCTGGGGCTTGAGCAGAAGTGATGGGGGAAAGTAAAGAGGCACTGGGAGCTGTACTCCCCTGATGTACATCCAATGACTCTTCTGAGGGTTCCATAGTCAGCAGGATCCTTTCCCTATCTGACAACACAGAAGAAGTACAGTAGTCCATATGTCTTAATCCAGGTTCATGACATACAGAGTGTTCAGGACTTCATCATCCGCATGATTTCCTGGTACCGGCGGGAGTTGAACCGTCGGCAACTGGTGACCAAGCACAGAGGTCACCTCAGCCTTGGGAAAGAGGAGGTCCTTCAGTTCCAGAGTGGAAAGATAAGGGGCACCTTGTTGAGAGCTCTTCTGGAAGCCCCTTACCCAGTGTTGGAGCATCCTCCAACTTCGATATTGAACGTCCAAAGAGATGTCAGTAGCATAGAAGCTGGTATGAAAGAGATGTGTGCAAACCTGGCAGTTGGTAGGTTCCCAGATTGCCACGAATCCCTTGGAAACAGGACGATTAGCATGATGCTGGCAGGTCTTGTGGCCACAGGGCAACTTGACTCGCCTGGAAGAAGTGACCGTTAAACACTCCATGTCATCAGTGACCTGTAAAGAGGAGACATTTCTATAAGTACTTATCATCAAATATTATATCTTTTTAAAATTAGTTAAACAGAATATATCCTAACCTAAAAAACCTACCGCCTAAAATATGGCTAAAGATTGAATATAATCAAAACACATGCCAAATAGCTCCGAAATCAATAGAGATTTATGAAGCAAAATATAATGATGGTGTGGTAAGAATAAGGAGGAAAGGTTCACGTTAAAGGGACACCAGAACCTCCAGAGTAGATCTATTGGAACAACCTAAGAAGGCAAGTTCACTCATCATACTGTCTAGACCAGTAACAGCTGGCCCCGAGGTGGCATCAGCTGGGTCAAGGCGACAACTATTTCTAGTAGCCAGTAAAAGACTGACCTGTCAATACCCCTGGTTAGTCAACACAAGGCGGCAGACACATTTTAAAGTCAAAAGGGGAAGAGTGAACAACCCCATAGGGAATGGTTCACGCTCCGGGAAGTACTAGATAGAAAGACAGCTAATAAGTGAAATTGCAAAGACCTGATCACTATCATTAACTTATGAAAAAATAGGGAGGTAGGCCGTAAGATAATAAGAGCAATACAAGACAGCCAGGACACTGAGAATTAGAAATTCAAAGAATGTCCTGACAACCAGGCAGGATCCAATCAACCAACTCCAGGAGACAATGTTCCTCAGATGTGGGATAGGAAAGAGCAGATAACTAGTCTAAGGCTGCAGCTGAGGCGGTAGAGGGAATGGGCCATAGTCAACACACAGCCAGTGCTAGAGGAACTCAAGCTAACAAGACAGGAAGCAGAGACAGAATGTGACACCTCTGACTAGATAGGCTAACCAGGCAAGGGAGTCAAGATTCCATAGTAAGAGGTATATAGCACCAGAAGTAAGACTGTAGACATAGAGCAGGTGCTGCCAAGGCGGCAGAGGAGGACCCCAAGGGCTACCAACTCTACGCCTAGACAGGGTTAGGCCAAAGGGAGAACTGTGTAGGCAAGCCCAGCCTACCTAGCAGGTGAGGGAAAGATCAAAAGCTGAGGTAAGATGACTAGACAAGAGGAACATATTTCCCAGTACAGTCAGGTTATGGCCTAACAAGGAAGGGGAAGGAACAGAAAAAAAAACACCCAGGAGTGGTTTCTAAGGTGGCAGAGAGATTTTAACCAGGGGAGGAAAAAATATCACCTTCCTAGGGCTAGGAAAGATAGCCTACAAGTAGGCACACTAACAGACACACAGATAAAGGAAGAAGGAGTTGGTGATGGGAGAACCAGAAAAAGGTGAGGCGGCATGACAGAAAGGCCCCAGTGACATTAGAAAAGCAATAGTGTTCCAAGGGGTGTACAATGAGAGGTCAAAGAGGACAATTCCTCACAACCAAGCATAGCCTACCGAAGACTAAGAGAGAACCTAAAAATGGTTAAAGCGACACAAGGGGGTATATTAGTTAGCATCAGAACAAGGAGTTAAGAGTTCCAATGGGTAAACATAAGTAGACAGAGGGAATACGATCCCAAGACCTGCGCCACCTCGCCAAACATATATATAGGCTAAGTGGAAAGTGAAAACAGTCATCCTAGGGCAACTGAAAACACTATCCAACTCCTAGAGGGACCATGAAGAACGCAGATCCTCGCTGTGACAAATCGACAGCATGGGAGGATAGACAACCTCCCTAAACCAGTAAGGTTAGGTGAAAGAAGGGGATGGTGCACAAGTGAAAATTTACCAGGCATGAAAGCCAGGTAGGGTAGGCTAGCCTAAGTCAATGCTGATAAAAAAAACACAAGAAACACCAAGGAAGGATGAGGGACTACCATAAACATACCACACCTTAAAAGAATAATATAAAACATATTCCTACAGTAATGAGTCAAAATATCTAAGTGTTTCTGAGCTATTTGGTAACATTATGCAATGGTGCCGACTGCATGCCATCCTCGGAACAATAAAAGCATACAAATCAGATAAGACACTGGGTGGATATGTGAAATTCTCCAACACACGAAAAAAGGGTACTCAGCTTAGTTGATGAAGAAGCTGAAGCATCCATGATCTGAAATCACTCAAAAAGCCAAGAAAAAAAGTCCTCCAAGCGACCATCAAAGATGGCGACTGCGAAGGGGAATGGTTCAACAGGATACGTGTTAAGGCCGATTCACACGACTCGTTTTCTTTCCGACAGGCTGGGTGGTGGCTAACCGCCGTTGAAATGTTGTACATTCACACGAGGCGTTCCGTATCCGTTTACCCGCACGCAGTTTTCATTGTGTAATTAGACTCTGTCACGTGAATACCGAGTAAATTACGATAATTTTGACACTTTAAAATGTTGGTTGATAGCTGTGTTGATAAAATAAGTTATGCAACTTCATTATATTAAAATCCACCTGTTTTATTTAATGCCTCTACAGTCATTTTCCATATCTTTTCTTTATGTAAATTATTACTATACATCTTGTTTGCCATGTCTAATATCTCCTCATACCCTTGAACAAGTTCAATTAACCTCTCATACATGGTGTCAACAACAACCTAACTCTAATTTTTATGACTATACTATGAGAAGGAGTCGAGGTTGTAGGTCACGAAACGAACAGGTACGATACAGGTCCTCGTTAACACGAAACAACATCAACCCGTTGGTTGGGACGGATGGCTAACGGCCGTCAAACCGGCCGAGGTTTCTTGGGAAGGAAGCCGTGCCGACTCGGACGGCTGACATCCTAGGGCCACCCTCTGCCTGACGGGTTGTGTGAACAGTTGCATTTGAATACAAGTAAGAATCCTTGACGCCGCTTAACCGCCGGCGAGCCTGTCGGAAAGAAAACGGGTCGTGTGAATCAGCCTTTAGTTGTAGCACATTGAGATCGGGAGTTGTAATGGCTCTCTTGCCAGTGTATCCTAATTTTACCTTATCCTTCGGGACAAGGTTAAATCTATGCGGGGAAGGATATTAACACGTCCCTGATTTATACACGATATCCCTTGTGATATTTGCTCCGGAGGTTAGAACTGTTGGTACCTGTAAGTTAAAATTTCTCTGGAATATCGCTCAGAGAAATATCACAAGTAGAAGCTACCAATAACGAACTTCCAGCAAGATGACATGGCTCGAGGCCCACCGTCCCCACCCACAAAAAAAAAAAAATATATATATATATATATATATATATATATATATATATATATATATATATACATATATATATATATACATATATATATATATATATATATATATATATATATATATATATATATATATATATATATATATATGATATATTTTGCACATTCAAACGTGTTTTTTCATATTTCAAATAAGCCATATATTTCAATACATTAATGTCTGGTCGTTAAGAGAATCCACACATTAATGTATTAAAATATATGGCTTATTTGATATATATATATATATATATATATATATATATATATATATATATATATATATATATATATATATATATATATATATATATGCGTCTACATTTATATATATATATATATATATATATATATATATATATATATATATATATATATATATATATATATATATATATATACACTGTATATATATTAAGTAAAAGTGAAAATAACTAAGTAAAAAGAATATTCATTTAACGGCCTATAGTGTTAAACTGGAAAATTGAAAATCTTTTTTTTTCCTTGATGTACTCTTTTGAATTAAATGAAATATCAACCACTTCAAAAAGTATTCTCTATATGCATAAAAAATCATTGTAATTTATTATTGATTGAATATCTTTTTTTCAACACTTGAACACAGAATGAAATAATTTGTCGGTCAGTGTTAATTATTTCTCTATTAGTGTACGCAACCCGTAAAAAATGACGGCACAAAGATTCGACCCTTCCCACCCCCTCCCCCTTTCCTCACTACAACATCGCAGTTGTGGATTCCGAGTGTATCTCTCTAGGAACTCCCTTTCACCATGGTATAATCCCTCCCTTCCAGCTTACCCGAGCGATGGGGAGAGACCAAGCAGTTATACATCTGTCAATGCCACTAAGTGTGACCGGAAATATAATATAATATATATATATATATATATATATATATATATATATATATATATATATATATATATATATATATATATATATTTATATATATATATATATATATATATATATATATATATATATATATATATATATATATATATATAATTTATATCCAGATACTTGCTTTTTATTATATAGAGGACATTCAGAATTTTTTTTTCAACATTAAAAAAATTAAATTTCACCCTTCCAGCGATAATAATTTAATAATGTTCCTAAATACACAATTAGAATTAGGAGGACTATTGTAAAAAAAATAATTAATTATCCACCGTTGAATGAATATTATGAACCATAAACATGCAGAAGAAAAAAAAATCTCATTTCTTATATATATAGTTTTCCTAAATAGTTCTCCATTTTTTCTCGCTTATTTAAATGGCAGAGGCAATAGACAGAGAAATTGCCCTAGTACGCAGGACAATGCCCTAGAGACTGACCACAAATACATATGATCAGCATACAAGACCCCTCTCTACCCAAGCTAGGACCAGGGAGGGACAGGCAATGGCTACTAAGGGCTCACTAGGTGAACCTATAGGCTCCTCCCCCCCCCACCCAACCGCCCATCTTCATCCTACAAGGATGGTGAGGTTGCAGACACTAATGGAACTAATGAGTTTGAGCAGGAATCGAACCCTAGCCTGGCAATGACCAAGCAGGGACGTTTCCAATAGGCCACCACAACAGCAGAGATATTCATAGCAGCCTATATTGGAATTTAATTATTAAAACTTCTATTTTCGCTTGTTGCCTTTTCCCAGCAATTGTCCTTCCCCTTCGTCTTCAGTATTTCCTAGAATGGGGGACTCCCCTTCCAGAAGTTTGCCATCGATATTCCAATGGGAAAATTCTTGTCATTCTTCTATTTCTTTAGTACGTTCAACTAGGGCTCTTATTAGATCGAATCCATGTATGTATATATATATATATATATATATATATATATATATATATATATATATATATATATATATATATATATATATATATATATATATATATATATAATACAATCTATTTTCAGTTTTAATTCCATTTCAAAATTCTAATTTAGCAATTTCTGCATTTAACTCAAACTCCTAATTCCTAAATAAATTCAAAATATATCTCTTGAAAAAAAATTTTTTAATTCAAAATACTGTTTATTTATTTTTTTTTTTTTTACGCTTCGAAAACAATGTCCTTTATTTCCCAGCAAAATATTTTGAATGCAAAAAAAAAAAAAAAACTATATCAATGTAAATAGCATTAGAATGTATGCCTCTAGTAATTGCCTATAGAATCAGTGTCAACATGTTTGTCTCTTCCTCTGAGTAAAAATGTTATGTGATCCATTGAACATCCAATCAACCAACTTCAGTTGAATGAAAAACAGTTTTGTTTGTTCCAATCAGACGAGTTTCTGCTACTGGAATAGTTGGGGAAATCAGGTATCCTCATTCTCCCCAATATCAAAGGATCAGAGTAAAGAGATCACTCCTTCCCTCCATAGATTTCTATTTTGATATGGAACTTTTGATGCCGTTCTATTATGTACATTACGAGTGTATGCGATCCGTCGAAAAGGACGGCTAAATATTTAGATAGAGATGCAAACACGCGCACACGCTGGCAGATTCTCTTCTTTCTACTCTCCCCCCCCCCCCAATTTCTAACTATAACACGAGAGTTTAGTCAATTTATAGGAGATTGTTATTTCCAGGGTGATTGGCGTTGAGCATGATATATATATATATATATATATATATATATATATATATATATATATATATATATATATATATATAAATATATACATACTGTATATATATATATATATATACACAAACCAAAACTTACTCATCAGGATATAGGGGAGATGATATATGTATGAATATCATATGAGATCCAACAACATATTCCTGCTAATCAAAAATTTCCAAAAATATCCTCGTCACTTTCGTTTGACTGATATCTGTCATTGGAATGATTGATGGCATAAATATTTGTACGAAAATCTCTCGTTTCATTGAGCAATTATGCGGTGGTAGAATATCAATATTTTGATACATCATTTTTGACATGTCAATAGAAGTAAATATGCTAAATTGAAACCTCAAACACAAATCATATTTATCAATTGGATGTTTATTTTTTTCTTTCTTTCTTTTCTGTCAATGGCTGCTGTAGTTCATTTTAGATTACTTATTACGGAATTCATACATCATATGATCTACCAGTTTAGAAGATGATTTCTGAGAGTAATTATCAATGTGCCTATTTATATTTTGAGATATTTTGATAGTTATGTCATCGTATGTAGTGTTTAGGAGAAGGACATTCCAAAATGAAACTATTGATCTCTAGACTAGGGTAGTGCCATAGCCTTTGTACTGTGATCTTCCAATGTCTTGAGTTTGAGTTATCTAGCTTGAGGGTACACACAAGTACAATATTTTATCCGATTCTTTATTTCCTTTCCTCATTGATCTATTTAGACTTTTGGAACCCTTGGGCTTATGGCATCCTGCTTCTCCACCTAAGGTTATAGCTTATCTAATAATAATAATAATAATAATAATAATAATAATAATAATAATAATAATAATAATAATAATAATAATAATAATTTAGCAGGAATTGAGGAAATTCCCAAATCTAACTTTTCATTAGAATGATAATGTTATCAAAGATTTTCAGTAGAATAAAGTTCTGTTAATATTTTTCCCAGACGGAACCTTAGTCAGAACATTGGGATGATTAGATAATTCTTCATCATTTACTGAAATTGCAAATTTCCTTTGTGTAAGTGACCAAAAATGTCACTAGGCTGTGTGATAATGGACAGCCACTACCGCTAGAGAGTAAAGGGGTATTTTGACTGGCCAGACAGTACTACATTGGATCCCTCTCTCTGGTTACGGTTCATTTTCCCTTTGCCTACACACACACACACACATACACACACCGAATAGTCGGGCCTATTCTTTACATATTCTCCTCTTTATTAATAATCCTGACAACACTGAGACTCCCAAACAATTCTTCTTCACCCATGCGGTTAACTGTTGCACGGGAATTTTTCATTGGCCACTTTCCTCTTAGCAAGAGTAAAAGAGACTCTTTAGCCATGGTAAGCAGCTCTGCTAGGAGAAGGACACTCCAAAATCAAACCATTGTTCTCTAGTCTTGGTTAGTACCATAGCCTACGCACCATGGTTTTCCACTGTCTTGGGCTAGAGTTCGCTTGCCTGAAGGTACACTCGGACAGACTATTCTATCTTATTTCTCTTCCTTTTGTCTTGTTAACGTTTTTATAGTTTATATAGGTGATATCTATTTTAATATGGTTACCGTTCTTGAAATATTTTATATTTCCTTGTTTCCTTTCCTCACTGGGCTATTTTCCCTGTTGAAGCCGTTGAGCTTATAGCATCCTGCTTTTCCAACTAGGGTTTTAGCTTAGCAAGTAATAATAATAATAATAATAATAATAATAATAATAATAATAATAATAATAATAATAATAATAATAACATATTAGGTCATTGCACAACGCTAGAACAGATGATCTTTCATTTTAAATTTTTCTTTTTTCAAATAGATGAATATTTACTGACAGTTTTTGACCATTCATGTATGTTACAGGTATATGGATGTATTTTTTCAAGTGATGGTGTCTATGTGTAGTCTCGGATCTTGAGCGACAAATGTTGGGGACAAAACCACCATATTTATGCGTGTAAATATGTATGTATATGTATAGTCTATGTATGTATGTATGGCCCAAGGTGCGGAATAACTCTAAATGTAATATTTGGGAACTCCTTAGGGAATAAACAAGTCTCGCGAGACTGCCTGATCACTCTCCCATACATACATTCAGTATATATATATATATATATATATATATATATATATATATATATATATATATATAAATATATATATATATTTATATATATATATATATATATATATATATACATATATGTATATATATATATATATATATATATGTATATATATATATAATTATATAAGTAAATTAATTTATATATTATGTATGTATATACCCTATGAAGAAGTGCAGAGTATAATAGAGGAGATTGGTGACTTCATTGCTATAGTTTGAAGGAATAATCAAAGTATAGAGAATTTGGTGGGTGTTGGTGGTCTTGGCGAAGTTCCAAGGGAAAATTGAGCATATTTTATACAGTTTTTGTTTAACAGACAGCCTTGGTATTGGAAGACATCCACAAGTATATATTGACTTCACCATTCGGCAATTACAAAAGTCAAATAGATCACACAGCAATTAATAAAGAGAGAAGGAGGACTCTGAGAAATGGAATAAGCTATAGAGGTCCAGATATTTGTAGCAATCACCAGCTCCTCATGGCCACACTCAAATTAAAACTTAGAGGACCCAATAGAAATGTTGATAGAATACCTAGGCCTAGGTTTAATACAACCAATCTTCTATAAGATGAGCGCAGAGAAACCTTTGAAATTGAATGTAGGAATCAATTTGTAGTCTTAGAGACTTGAAGAGACGAAGAGCAGAATAGTGTGAAATTAAAAACATACAGTATATCAATTAGTTAGTAGTGAAGTTTTGGCACATGCAGTTACAAGGAGAAAACCATGGATATCAAATGATACTTGCGAGTCAAAGACAGAAATAGGTTGTTGAAATTTTCCGAAGAAGTAATGAAAATTACAAGGTAGAGCGTGCTAAGTATTCCAGTATTGATAGTGAGGTTAAAAGAAAAGCAAGGAATGACTGGAGAGAATATTTAGCCAGTGAAGTAGATGAGGCTGACAAAGCTATGAATTCAGGGATTGACTATGGTGTAAGAATTACTCATAGAAGCATATACCCATTAAAAAGAGAGATGGATCTGTAATAGCAACAGATAAAGACCGGGAATGTTTGATGGAACTCTTAAGTGAGATTGTGAATAGGACATATGAAGGGAATAATTTGATTGATATACCTGAAGCTGAGGAAGACCTTGATGTGCCCATGAATGAATTCACTGTGTTTTAAGTCGAAGCAATCATTAAAAAACTCAAGATATAAAAAAAGACCCTGGATACTATTGAATAACTGGAGACGAATTTGGTCGAAAATGAAGTGACTCCTTGAAAACTTACAAGATAAATTTGGAGAATGTAGCATGAAGACACGAAACCTGATGAATGGGAGCTAGGAGTGTTGGTGAAAATGGCAAAAAAGGAGATCTGACTAATTGCAATAATTACAGAGCCATCACATTTACGTCAATTGTCATGAAAATATTTAGATTAATCATAATAAAGAGAGTAGAGAGAAAGACTGATGAAAAGCTGCGAGATGAAAAAATAAGATTTCAAAAAGGTAGCCGTTGTACTGAGCAAATTTTTCATTTTAATACATGTGGTACAGCAATGTGTAGAAATAGAAATACACTTTTGATGGCATTTTTGTAGACTATGAAAAAGCCTTTGATAGAGTGAACCGGCCAGTTTTGTGGAGAGTCCTGCGTTATTTTGGAATTCCTCTTAAATACGTGAATTTGATTAAGTCAGTTCATGAGCATAGGGAATGCAAAGTTAATGTTATTGGAGTCTTATCAAATGAATTTCCTGTGAACAGTAGAGTACTTTAAGGGAATTTGTTGTCACCTATGTTGTTTATCTTCCTCATGGATTTTGTAATGAATGGAACAGTTTGGGATGACGGAGAAAGATTGGACTGCATTGGTAACGAGAGATTAGCAGACATAGGTTATACTGATGACTCTGCCCTTATTAGCAAAACGCCACATGAATTGCAAAGATTGCCTACCAGAATGCATGAAATATCACACATGGTTGGGTTCATGATAAATAGAAGAAAGACAGAGATTATGAGAATGAAATATGCAATAGAAGATGAAATATAATTGTAAGGATAATGAATTAATGAGGTAGAATCATTTGGATATTTAGGAATTATGATCTCAAAAAAATGGTCTTTAGAATTAATTTAATGAAAAAAAAAAAGCAAATCAGACAATGGCTATGTTAAGTAAAATTTGGAAATCAAATTACCTGAAATTACATATACAAATCTGGCTTCATAGCAGTTTAGTGAGATCGGTGTTACTGTATGGATATAAGTCGTGGTACGAAAATGAAACAATATCCAACAGATTTAGTAGATCAAGAAAAAAGCCCTCAGAAGAATATTTGGAGCTAGATGGCAGGACATGATTAGAAATGAAACTATAAGAGAGATTACTCGAGTGCCATATATGGATGAGATCATGGTAAGATGTATATGGAGATGGTTTTTGCATGCTCTTCGTACTCCCTTAGAGAGATTAGTTCTCCAGATGTTCAGCTGGGCTCCATATGGCAATAGAAGAGTTAAAAGACCCAAGCCTACATGGCCAAGGGATATGAAGGGTGGTGATGAATGGAAAATTATTGATTTAAAAGCTCAAGATAGAGAGAACCGACAAAATCTAACTGAGGCCCTTTGTTTCAATAGGCGTGGGAGTAGATGATGATGATGATTATGGTAATGTATATAATTTTATATAAAAAAGTGTCCGTGCGTGTATTTAACTAAAGCAGTGGTAAAACTTCAGAAAACTACTCTTCTGTATTGACATTCAAAACTGCAAGAAGACTTGAAGGGTAAATGCCTTCAACCCTGTGTTTGTTGAATTATTCGACTTGGCCCCTCCCACCTGCCTCACTCCCCTTTGTTTGCGGACTCTCCCTCTAAACCCCCCTCCCACCATTCCCAGCTGCTTTCACTAACCCCCGCCCCATCCCCTGTTCCTGGTCCCTTACGCCAACCTACCCACGTTCCGGCTCCCTTCTCACATCAGGGAAGGTAATAAATCCTCTGTTTCCACCATGAACATACGAAGGACATCCTCAACAGGTTTCGAAAGACAACCTCCTCCTTGGGAGACCTTCGAAGGGGAAGGAATGCCCAGGCTGAAGTTCTTCAGGAGGTGGCAATGTCTTTTCACTGCTGACGGAGGAGATTTTAATGGGGATGGTGCTCTGGGATAATTATGGCTTTAATTAGTGGAGAAGAAGAAGAAGAAGAAGAAGAGAAATGACTTTCCAGAGTTATGAGTAATGTGATGCAGTTTAGTGAGTTTCCCTTTCTTGTGTGAATAACACGGAATTAGAATGTTATAATAAACCTTGCCCCTCTCACAGTATAAGGATATACTCTGAAGAATACTTATGAATTTGTAGAGTTGATAAATTCTGTCGAAGATGCAAATAATTATGTTTTGTGCAGCTTCGATATAGAAAGTTTGTTCACTAACATTCCTTTGAGAGAAACATTGGAGATAATTCTTGAACAGCTTTTCCCTAACCCAGAGGACATTTTCGAAGGTTTCAGTAAAAAACAATTTAAAATACTATTAGAACTAGCTACCACTACATCCACATTCATGTTTAATAACAAGTTATATGAGCAGGTAGATAGAGTAGCAATGGGATCGCCGTGTGGACCAACCTTGGCAAATATATTTTAATGTTATTGTGAAGGGAAATGGTTGAATGATTGTCCTGTAGAATTTAAGCCTTTTTTGTACCGTCGATATGTAGACGATACATTTTTACTTTTCAAAAATTTAGATCAGATAAGCCAGTTTTTAGATTATTTAAATACAAAGCATGGTAACATAAAATTTACGAAAGAAAATGAACAGGATAATACTTTGCCTTTTCTCGATGTCTTGGTCTCTCGGAAACATAATACTTTTGAGACCTCAGTATTTCGAAAAAAAAAAAAAAAACACTTTTACAGGACTAAGCACTAATTTTTAAAGCTCAGAATAAAAATTCTACAAAACTAATTCGATAAAAACACTGTTATATTGATGTTATCATGTATGTTCAACTTATCTGGGGTTTCATGAGGAAGAACATTTTCTAAAATCATTTTTTATTACCAATGGGTTCCCTCTGAACCTCTATTATAATCAAGTCAAGAAGTTTTTAGATAAAATTTACAGTCAAAATTTAACAATTCAAACAGTCAGTAAGAAAAAGTTATGTGTCTCCTTTCCGTACTATGGTTATGTTTCGGAGAGACTAAGAACAGAGGTTATGAGTGTTGTGCGGAAATGTTATCCCCACATAGATTTAAAACTAATTTTGACAAACAAGTTCTCAGTTGGCTCACTGTTTAAATATAAGGGGAGTCTACCTACTCCCTTGTGTTCCGGTGTCATATACACTTTTCAATGTGCACTCTGTAATGAGTGCTACACTGGAAGCACATCTAGACAGCTTCAGTGTAGGATTTCGGAGCACATGGGGAGATCGGTACGAACCAATATACCGTTAAGTAAGAAACCAATTTCAGCTATTTATGACCACGCATTAAAATCTGGTCATGCCATTTCTAAGAAAAATTTCAAAATTACTGACAGACATAGTAACGTCAGCCAGCTGAGAATCTTGGAGTCTTTATACATTTTTTAAGATAAAACCCAGCTTGAATGAGGGCTTACCTGTTCAGTTACCGGTGACCCATTGATCCGTTTGGTCTGTGGGTTGCTGGTCTGGATGGGTGGTCATCATCTCCTGCGGGTGACTAGGTATATCAGGTATTGAGTCTTTTATATAGTTATATAGTTGTGTGTAATAAGACTTTTTCAAGGTTTTATGTTCCTTGATTGGTTGATTGTAGAGCTAGTTGATCAGTTCATGAAAGTGTATCTTATTAACTATGTACTTAGGATGATTTTATTAATTTTACTTATGATAATTGCAGATAGGCTGAAGATGACATAAGGTATGTCGAAAGCTCCCGAATAAAGAAGATGATAGCAGCATTGACTATTTTATTCCTACTTAAATTGCGATTTCAAAGAGGAACCCATCTATCAACTATATATATATATATATATATATATATATATATATATATATATATATATATATATATATATATATATTCTAATATGATCCATATCGATATATATTTATATATATATATATATATATATATATATATATATATATATATATATACATGTATATATCGATATATATACATATATATTTACATATACATATATATACATGTATATATATATATATATATATATATATATATATATATATATATACATATAGTCTATATATATATATATATATATATATATATATATATATACATATAGTCTATATATATATATATATATATATATATATATATATATATATATATATATATATATATATATATATATATATAACAACAACAAAAAACGATAAAGACAGAGTTAGTCGCTCTCAATATACAAAACCAAACGAAATCACTCATCCCTGTTTCCAGTTTGCCATTTAAAAGATTATCTTTGGGCAATTTAATGATAGACTGCAGAATAAAATCTCCTCTTCCACTTTCTCTTTTAATTAACGGGTGAAATATTTACATTCATTTGATTGTAATCGAGTTTTGTATAAATTGATGGTCATCAGAGGCAAAAGGTTTCGCAGATTAAAGGGTTCACAATAGAAGGTTCAAATTAGAACGTTGGTTGGTTTGATCTCTTTCGTTCAGCTGATGTGACGTTTGAGAATTATAATCCTGAGAAATAAGTAATTTCTTTATTTTTGAGTCAGTGGGTCTGGTAAATTCTTCTTTTTCTTCTTCTTCTTCTTCTTGTCTTTATTATTATTAGTATTATTATTATTATCATTATTATTATTATGATTATTATTATTTTTATTATTATTATTATTATTATTATTATTATTATTATTATTATTATTATTATTATTATTGTTCCCCTTCAATGACAATATATGACTCGGTTATAGACACCTGTAAAAAAAAAATTTAATAAATGAATTTTAATGTCAGATAAGTCAGTACATAGAGGAAAGGACCAACTCAACACCAGCAACTCAATGCCTGGACAACTTGACACCAGAACAATTTGAAAACACACACACACGTGCATATACAGTATATATATGTATGTATATATATATATATATATATATATATATATATATATATATATATATATATATATATATATATATATATATATATATGTATATATATATATATATATATATATATATATATATATATATATATACGTATATATATATATATATATATATATATATACGTATATATATATATATATATATATATATATATATATATATATATATATATATATATATTTATATATATACATATATATATATATATATATATATATATATATATATATATATATATTTATATATATATATATATATATATATATATATATATATATATATATATATATATATATATATATATATATATATATGTACTTATTTTACCTGTCTCTCCTCTTTTTGATGAGCAATAGAAACACTTCTTTATCCAAAACTACTTTCTCTCATGGTTCTCCTTGTAATATATATAAACTCCCTATCAGATGCAAATGACTTGTAGAGCATATAATTGTTTTGTTTTTTATTTTGAATGGATAAATGGATTATAATATTTGCCTTTTTAGTGTTGATGGGATTAGTATGTTGTTCAGTTCAGTTCAGTTAATCTGAATACGCATATTTCCAGACTAGAGTGTTGCTGTCAATCTTTTTATATCGAGCCCAATACTTAAAAATTATGAAGATATTTCTGAAGTATAAAGAAATATAAATTTGTCATCTCACCATAAGTGGAAATTCTTAGCCAAAGGTGAAAAGAAAAATTTACACATGAAGGACATTTATTTGTGTTTGATAAGTTTAGTAAACTAGATAATTATATCAAATTTTGGCATTGTGAGTAAGGTTCTAGGTGCAACGCAAGGATTCATACAGAATTTGGATCTGTTATCAAGGAAGTAAACAAGCATTCCAATAATTCATCTGCACCCAATGATGAAGTGGCTAAAGTTTAGAGAAGAGTTTCCATTGTTCATCAAAAAGACAGGTAAAACAAGTATGGATATATATATATATATATATATATATATATATATATATATATATATATATATATATATATATATATATATATATATATATATATGTGTGTGTGTGTGTGTGTGTGTGTGTGTCTGTGTGTGTGTTTCATAGTTTTATAGAAGTTAACCAAACGTCTTTGCTTATGGACGATTCTTCTACCCAAGGCATTGAAAGTGACCCAACAGAGAATTCAAATTCATCGAAGTAACATAATTCCAATTCTCTAAACCAATTGATCAAAGGCAGTGTCCCAGCTATGCTTCAAGCTCTCACAAGGAACGATTTTCCCCATTCGAGAATTTTGAAAACAAAACAAAAAAACATTTCCACATCGTCAGCTGCCCTAAAATGATTGATGAAGAGGTGGCCTGGGAAATCCTCAATTATGCCTGGAGGAAACTGTGTCCGGAATGCGTTGCTGGGCGAGATTGTGTAGGCATTTGGAAGGTTTGTGCTTGAGGATGTTCCAGTTGGCATAAGAAGCACTAACAAGTAGCAATTTTCAGCAGTATTTCAGTAAAATATAGGCGACCGAAATTTTGTCCTACTTTGTTATTATCTTATACGGATTGGTGACCGTAATATTACTCCTTTACGTCAATATATCCGTAAAACGGTGAAAATCCTGGAATAGATTTTGCCAGACATTTACCGTTTTTTTAATGCAAATTTATAACAGTGAGGGAATCAACTCCATGACAATGCAATGTCGCAAAATTTGCAGCTCAAAAAAGAAAAAGAAAAAAAAAGGTAAACTCCTGGAATAAATTTGAACAGGCATATATATTTACCTTAGGAGTGATACTACGGTCTCTAACCCATGAAAATAATGACAAAGTATGGTAATGATTACAGTCGCCTGTATTACAGCAATGCGTCCGAGAACCGTATGTTTTTACAAAAAATTTCCGATTAACATTACGGTAATTTATAACACTGCAATGCAACGAAACATTTTATACCATGTCTGACATATAATAAAGTGCAATGGTCTGAATATATATATATATATATATATATATATATATATATATATATATATATATATATATATATATATATGGATAAATACCAACACAACATCGTGTTCAGATGGAAATAAATTTCTACCTCATACTTGGGATCGAACGCTGGCCCCTTCTAATTAAAGGCCAGGTCGAAACCAACCATGCCACGAGAGGCCATAGAAGAAATCGGAACCTAACGCTACCCAGCTAATAAGGATTTACCTGGCGAGACATGAGTCTCTTACCAGCGAGTTTTACCCGACTTCCCAGCCCACCACGTGACACAATTGGTAGTAATTAATTCAAATTACCCCTAATGAGTCAATATGGATAAATATCAACACAGCATCGTGTTCAAATAGAAATAAATTTCAACCTCATACTTGGGATCGAACTCTGGCCCCTTCTAATGAAAGGCCAGGTCGAAACCAACCATGCCACGAGAGGCCATAAAAGAAATCGGAACCTAACGGCTAATCAGCTGTTCAGGATTTACCTGGCGAGACATCAGTCTCTTACCAGCGAGTTTTGTATATGTATATATATACAGTATATATATATATATATATATATATATATATATATATATATATATATATATATATATGTATATATATATATATATATATATATATATATATATATATATATATATATATATCTCTGGTCACGCTCAGCTTTATATATATATATATATATATATATATATATATATATATAAATATATATATATATATATATATATATATATATATATATATATATATATATATATATGTATCTCTCTGGTCACGCTCAGCTTTATATATATATATATATATATATATATATATATATATATATATATATATATATATATATATATATATATATATATGTATATATATATATATATATATATATATATATATATACATAAATATATATATATATATATATATATATATATATATATATATATATATATATATATATATATATATATATATATATATATATATATATATATACCAACCTCTCCCCTTTTAGCAGAAATCAGTCCAGAGGTAACGGATACAAACTGGAATTGAAAAGATAACATAATGCTCAATGTGCTCATTTCTTTACATACAAAATAGCAAGTACTTAGAAAAGACTCCCAGCTGATGTAGTGAACAGTAACATGGTAAATGATTTCAAGATTAAATTAGACAAGATCATAAAAACTCTCTGAACGTTTAAACTAATTTCGTGTAACTCTCTCTCTCTCTCTCTCTCTCTCTCTCTCTCTCTCTCTCTGTAAAGGAAGTAATATTCTACGGAAAATGGTTTGAGAAAACTACTTTCTTTTGATAAAAAAAAAAATATCGTTAATATACGTTTTCTAAAATAGCTATTTTCTAAAATAACAAAGCAATTTTCTAATGTTTTCCCGCAAAAAATGTAACGTTATACTTTTGAAATATCACGAGCCAAATAAAAAAAAAATATTGTAGGGTATAAAAAGTAAGAATATCATATAAACACTAATATTAAAAATAAATTGTATATATATATTTCCTTAGCATGAACTAGGATGAACTTCTAAGAACATATATTCACTTTCTAGTAAATCTAAAGTCTTTACAATAAAATTTTAACGATAGAACATTTCTCGTTACTCTCTTGCATAAATATGAAAACAAATTCTCTTGACAAAAGCACCGCCGGGAATGTTACACTTACTTCAAAGGCCTCTTCCGGTTAACTTCAAAAAAAAGTTCAGGAGAACTTTGAAAAATAATTTTGAATCTTTCATTTAATGAAGTACGGTAGGAAACCTTAACTCTGAAATTATTCAACTATTACATTTCAGTGGAATTATTCTAGAGATAAGAATCAAATGAAAAAAAAAAAAAGTAAAACTTGGGGATTATTGAGTTAACTCCATAGTAATCCATAAAGTGTTGATTTTGCGTAGGAATGAATAAATTGTAATATTTGGTTATCATGATTAATACTGATTACTTTAGATACTAGCTCAAGAAGAAGGGACTTGCTGGTTATTTCAGTTATGTAGAAATAGTACAGATATTAGCATTTTCTATCTTATTTATCTTCTTCGTGTTTTTTTTTCAAGTTTTTCTTGTTTATATATGAATGTTCTATTTTAATGTGGTTACTCTTCTTAAAATATGTTATTTTGATTGTTCGTTATTTATCCTGTTTATTTCTTCACTTGTTTCCTTTTCCTCACTGGGCTATCTATCTCGTTGGAGCCCTTGGGCTTATAGAATCTTGCTTTCCTAACTAGGGTTGTAGCTTAGCTAATAATAATAATAATAATAATAATAATAATAATAATAATAATAATAATAATAATAATAACAGAATGTTGAAATGATTGTTGGTAATAATACTACAATATTAAGTCTCTCCTCAGCCACTGAAATCAAGCGTGAAAAGTACTCTGAATAGTAGTTACAACAAAAAAGTGAAAGAGTTATTAAAAGGGAATGCAGATCTGATAAAAAAGGTTTGTACAATATCACCAACATTGCCATATATGTATGGAACTATTAAAACTCATAAGCCAAATTATCCAGCTAGGCCAATAATTAGCTCTGTAGGTTCAGCAGTATATAAATTATCTAAGTACCTTGTGAATATCCTCAATCCTTTAGTTGGCACCATTTCATATTCAAATATAAAAAATGATGTAGACTTGATTAACAAACTGAATGAAGTACAGATCAACAGTACCTGTAGGCTTGTCAGTTTTGATGTAGTCTCACTATTCACAAAAGTACCTATTGATGACATGTTGGAATTTTTATCTGAAACATTAGATAATAGACAATTGAATCTACCATTCTCCAAACACACTTTAATAGAATTAATTAAACTATGTATAAAAGATTGTAAATTTGAATTCAATGGGAGATTTTATGCACAAACTTTTGGTATGGCTATGGGAAACCCTTTATCCCCAGTATTGAGCAATCTATATATGGAATTTTTTGAAAGCAGAATCTTAAATAACATCATACCTAATAATGTAAAATGCTTTCGATATATTGACGACATAATGTGTGTGGCCAGGAAATGAAAATTTAGATAACTTTTTTCTTAGATTGAATAGTTTAGTACCATCAATAAATTTCACTATGGAGCTGGAGAATAATTGTACCCTACCTTTTTTGGACTGTCGCATACATAGATGTAATAATAGTCTCAAGTTCAGTGTATACAGAAAGCCAACGAATATCTTGGCATATGTCCATTATTACTCAAACCAAGGCAACAAAGTTAGGAAATCTGTATTTACTTCTATGTTTTTAAGAGCATTTCGAGTCTGCAGCCCTGAATATATTGATGACAAAATAAATGGTATTAGAGCAATAGGTAAAAATACAATAAAAACAGCCTTAATAAAGAATTCTCCTGACATTACCAAGGGATGTGTATATCGTATTCCATGCAATGCTTGTGAAAAATACTATATTGGTCAGACTGGTAAAGCCCTAGAAAAGAGAATTGAACAACATAAGAAAAGTGTCAGGTATGCTCAAGATAATAATGGACTCTTTGCTCACGTTAGAGATAAAAATCACCCTATTAATTGGTCAGGTGCAAAGAAATTGGTTCATTCAAATAACTTAGTGGAAAAAAACATCATAGAGTCCAGTTTCATAAAAGAAACCTTTGAAAACAACTTGAATATTGGTCATGGAATGTATAAACTCGACGCCTTTATATGTAAAGAGATTTGTAAGCTATATAGAAAAACATTAACCACTTAATGTAGAATTGAATGTATTGTGAATAATTAACGTCGCTGTGAAATTAATATTTAGACCTAAGCAACCATTCATTAAAGGAAAAAATTATTTTATATAGTATGCATAAGTATATTGGATATATATAGTGTTATGCTAGATATAAGTATTGATATATACATGATTATATGTTTATGATATTAATGTTGTATACATATAAATGTATGTATGCATATGTATGTATGTGTATATGTATATATATATATGTATATATGTATGTGTATATGTATGTATGTGTATATGTATGTATGTATGTATGTGTATGTATATGTATGTGTATATATATGTATATGTGTATGTATGTATATGTATGTGTATCTGTATGCATGTATATATATATATATATATATATATATATATATATATATATATATATATATATATATATATATATATATATATATTATTACTATCCAAGCTACAACCCTAGTTGGAAAAGCAAGATGCTATAAGCCCAGGGGCTCCAACAGGGAAAAATAGCCCAGTGAGGAAAGGAAATAAGGAAATAAATAAATGAAGAGAACAAATTAACAATAAATCATTCTAAAATAAGAAACAACGTCAAAACAGACATGTCATATAATAAACTATCAACAACATCAAAAACATATATGTCATAAATAAACTATAAAAAGACTATGTCCGCCTGGTCAACAAAAAAGCATTTGCTCCAACTTTGAACTTTTGAAGTTCTACTGATTCAACCACCCGATTAGGAAGATCATTCCACAACTTGGTCACAGCTGGAATAAAACTTCTAGAGTACTGCGTAGTATTGAGCCTCGTGATGGAGAAGGCCTGGCTATTAGAATTAACTGCCTGCCTAGTATTACGAACAGGATAGAATTGTCCAGGGAGATCTGAATGTAAAGGATGGTCAGAGTTGTGAAAAATCTTAAGCAACATACATAATGAACTAATTGAACGACGGTGCCAGAGATTAATATCTAGATCAGGAATAAGAAATTTAATAGACCGTAAGTTTCTGTCCAACAAATTAAGATGAGAATCAGCAGCTGAAGACCAGACAGGAGAACAATACTCAAAACAAGGTAAAATGAAAGAATTAAAACACTTCTTCAGAATAGATTGATCACCGAAAATCTTGAAAGACTTTCTCAATAAGCCTATTTTTTGTGAAATTGAAGAAGACACAGACCTTATATGTTTCTCAAAAGTAAATTTACTGTCGAGAATCACACCTAAAATTTTGAAAGAGTCATACATATTTAAAGAAACATTATCAATACTGAGATCCAGATGTTGAGGAACCAGCGTCCTTGACCTACTTACAATCATACTTTGAGTTTTGTTAGGATTCAACTTCATACCCCATAATTTGCACCATGCACTAATTCTAGCTAAATCTCTATTAAGGGATTCACCAACCCTAGATCTACATTTAGGGGATAGAATTGATGCAAAAGAGAGTAGCATCATCTGCATATGCAACAAGTTTGTTTTCTAGGCCAAACCACATGTCATGTGTATATAGTATGAAAAGTAATGGGCCAAGAACACTACCCTGTGGAACACCAGATATCACATTCCTATAATCACTATGGTGCCCATCAACAACAACTCTTTGAGATCTATTACTTAAAAAATCAGTAATAATGCTAAGAAACGACCCACCCACTCCCAACTGTTTCAGTTTGAAAACAAGGGCCTCATGATTAACACGGTCAAAGGCGGCACTAAAATCAAGGCCAATCATACGAACTTCCCGACCACAATCAAGGGATTTCTGTACAGCATTGGAGATTGTAAGAAGGGCATCACATGCTCCAAGGCCTTTACGAAAACCAAATTGCAAACTAGGGAGTAGATGATTACCTTCAGCAAACCTATTAAGACGTTTTGCCAGAAGACGTTCAAAAACTTTAGATAATATGGGAGTTATGGAAAGTGGGCGGTAATCAGTGGGACTTGAGCTACCACAAACACATTTACATAGAGGAGTAACATTACCAATTCTCCAACTAGTGCTAAAAGCTCCTCTTCTTGCTATATATATATATATATATATATATATATATATATATATATATATATATATATATATATATATATATATATATATATATATATATATATATATATTCGTATGTTTGTGTATGTTTTGCTTATGTATTTATATAGATAAGGCTCATACATATA
>NC_090756.1:49318751-49325853 GCF_036898095.1 Palaemon carinicauda
GATTCTCATCTTAATTTGTTGGACAGAAACTTACGGTCTATTAAATTTCTTATTCCTGATCTAGATATTAATCTCTGGCACCGTCGTTCAATTAGTTCATTATGTATGTTGCATAAGATTTTTCACAACTCTGACCATCCTTTACATTCAGATCTCCCTGGACAATTCTATCCTGTTCGTAATACTAGGCAGGCAGTTAATTCTAATAGCCAGGCCTTCTCCATCACGAGGCTCAATACTACGCAGTACTCTAGAAGTTTTATTCCAGCTGTGACCAAGTTGTGGAATGATCTTCCTAATCGGGTGGTTGAATCAGTAGAACTTCAAAAGTTCAAAGTTGGAGCAAATGCTTTTTTGTTGACCAGGCAGACATAGTCTTTTTATAGTTTATTTATGACATATTTGTTTTTGATGTTGTTGATAGTTTATTATATGACATGTCTGTTTTGACGTTGTTTCTTATTTTAGAATGATTTATTGTTAATTTGTTCTCTTCATTTATTTATTTCCTTATTTCCTTTCCTCACTGAGCTATTTTTCCCTGTTGGAGCCCTTGGGCTTATAGCATCTTGCTTTTCCAACTAGGGTTGTAGCTTGGATAGTAATAATAATAATATATGTATATATATATATATATATATATATATATATATATATATATATATATATATATATATATATATATATATATATATTGTGGAGGATTTATTTTTGCTTTATTTTAATTTTGGTTTTTTGCCAAATCCTGTTTGAGAGAGAGAGAGAGAGAGAGAGAGAGAGAGAGAGAGAGAGAGAGAGAGATTGTGTTAGCGAGCGAAAGTAATTAGTGTATCGATCGTTGGTGGTGAGAAAGACTGTTGGTACAAATGACATTGTTTGTTTATGTTTTAGTTAGGTTACGACAGTGGCGAATGCTTTTTTTTATTTGACTGCAGAAAGAGGCAGTAGTGAGTGCTGGATTTATTATTATATTTTTCTTACCAGCGTTGGAAGTGTTTTGATTATTTCAACAGCCGTGATTCCTCCTTGGTGAGGCTAACTCCTTTGGAGAGAGTTCACTTAAATGTGAAATTGACTGTTGACGACCTGGCTTGCTTAAGGAACTTGATTGTGTTTAGAATGCTCTAGTGGATTGACCAACTGTTGACGACCTGGCCTGTTTATTACAATTACGATTTCGATTGCTATTATTGATGTTGATGATGATGATGATGACGATATAGACTGTCCAATTAAGTGAGGCAGTTATAGCAGATTGGGCCAGTGTTGCGTCTGCCTGAGAATTGTGGCACTGGCCTGGAAGGACTGTTGGCCCTTGTGTGGACAAAGAGGTCCACACATTAACAAATATTGGTATTGGGGTGCGGGTAATTTTAAGTTTGTTAGGGTTTTATATGAATGGTGTTACGTTTTTTTGGTATATTTATGAATTTAATGATTTGTTTTACGTGTAATTATTTTGGTTGTGGGTGGTTTCTATGTTAAGCTTATTTTGAGTGCAGAATTTTTTGCGTTTTAGTTTGTAAGGAAATATAGTTTTAAGGATATGGTTTGTTTTGATTTTTGTCCTTTTGTCCAAGAGTCCCGCTGCTGATAACGTAACGGGAAAGTTTGTTTTATGGAGACCATTGTCAGTAAGTGTGATTCAGGGTGTGGGGGTTGTTTTGCAACATCCCGCCACATTATTTTGGCGCCCGAACAGGGACTGCCGAGGTGGGATTGGATGCTGGACTGTTGGACAAAGGACTGAATTGGGATTAGGAATTAGATATAAGGTTGATGAAAAATAGATGAGCAATTAAGGGTTTTGAAGGAGGAATTGCGGCTGAGTAAGGAGCGTGAGGAGAGGTTGCTAGTAGAGAATGAGAGGTTGAACTGGGAGAATGAGGCGATGCAGAAGGAGCTTAGGGAGTTAAAGGGAACTGTAGAGAGAGTGGAAGAATGTGTTGAGATGAGGATGAAAGAGAATTAAGAACGAATGGAGAACCGATTGGAAGCTATGATGGGGCAAGTCATGGGGATGATGAAAACTATAATGGGTGAAGGTGCAGTCGGAGGAGTGTCCTCAGTTTCGGGTAATGGGTTGATAGTGGATGAGAAGGCTAGGGTTAATGATAATGGGAAAGGAAGTGATAGTGATAGAAATAGTAATAGTGATAGTGAGATTGAAGATAAGGGAGTAAGGCATAGTAAGGATGAACAGAAATGTGATAGGAATCATGAGAAGAAAGGTAAAAGTGATGTGAAGAAAGAGAAGAAAAAGTATCAGGCTGATAGCAAGGACGATCGTGAATGGGTGAAAGTGGCGAGTAAGAAAAGGGCTAGGAAGAGTATGATCAAGGATAGGCGTATGGCTGTGGAATTAGATTCCTTATATTCTAGCGAGGAAGTAGGAAACAAGAAGGAAGGTAGCAGTGATGATAGCAGTGAGAATGAACGCGATGTGTGTAAGACTG
This sequence comes from Palaemon carinicauda, assembly GCF_036898095.1. NCBI lineage: Eukaryota > Metazoa > Arthropoda > Malacostraca > Decapoda > Palaemonidae > Palaemon > Palaemon carinicauda. The sequence goes on from NC_090756.1 coordinate 49,321,208, forward strand.
TGTTTATGAGAGAGGTACCTCGGTGTGAAAGGTTCAATGAGCATAGTAGTAGGGATGTATACGAGTTTTTCAAGGAGTATGAGAGGTATTGTCAGGATAAGTATGGTGATAGTAAAAGTTTGGGCTAGGGAGTTAGGAGAATATTTAACTGGGTATTTGTTGACGATGTATGGAGTAATAATGAGTGTAGGTGACGTTGATTATGAAAGTGTGAAAAAGAGAATAATTGAGCAGGTAAAATGTATGAAAGGGAGTGTTAGGTATAAGCGTAAGAATGATTTTGATGAAGCATGGATGAATGCAGGGAGAAGCGATATCGATGTATGTATGTAGGTTGGAAACTTTAGCTAGGAAGAAGTATGGGGAGGAAGGTATAAATGAGAATAAGGAGTTAATGAAGAAGTTTTTGGCTACTGTACCCGAGAATGTTGCTGAGTTTGTTAATTTGAAACGGAAGGAGAAAATGAGGTGGACAAAAGAAAGATTGACATGGGATGATATTTTAGAGATAGTTGAGGATTACGAGTTGGATAGATGTATGAAAGAAAGTAAATCTGTGAGTGTAAAAACTGGAATGGAGGAAAGTGTTCCAGAAATTGTTAGTTTTAGAGATGCAGTTATGAGAGGACCGATGAGGGTAGCTGATAGTGTAGTAGATAGGAGTGTAAGGGCGAGTAATGTGGGAATACCTGTAAGGACAAATGAAGGGTTTTGGCAAGGGAATCATGTTTGGAGGGATAGGAGTGCTAGTGTGCAGCGAGGTATGTCAGATAGCCGTGTCCGTGATGAAAAGTGTTATAGATGTGGGAAAGTAGGTCATAAGAAGAATGAATGTAGATGGGCTCTAGGTGCTTGTTTTAGATGTGGTGAGGTAGGGCATAGAATTAGTGAGTGCAAGAAAGAGAAAGAGGTTAAGTGTTTTCGGTGTGGTATGACTGAGCATATAGCAAGTGGATGTAGGAGTAATCGTACGAATGTGATTTGTGGCAATTGTGGTCAGAATGGGCATTATGCGAGGATGTGTAGAGAGCAGCGTGCTAAATGTTCTGAATGTGGTGCAGATGGGCATGTAGCTAGAGTATGTAGGAAGAAGGGATTAACCCTGGATAGGTACGCTCCTCGGACACCCCTTTAAGGGTATACTCGGACGCGAACGACCCCGACGCCAAAAAAAATTCTTGAAAAATCAGTTTTTGCAGTAACCTCCTTTTTTCTTTTGCCAAAAAAAATTCAATGAATGCTTAAAACAACTGTAAAGATAAATACTACTCATCTGCAGAAAAACTATTTATTATAAATATTTTAAAAAATTAAGTAGAAAAAAAAAAGACCTGACATAAAAATTCATAAAAAAAAAGTTTATACATATATACACAATTCCTTTTAGGAATTGATTCTTGAATGTTTAGGACACATCTTGATGTATTTTGGATGAAGTCAGACCCATGGAGGTGAAGATCTGAAATGAGAAAAAAAGGGTAACTTTTTTTGGCCAAAAAAATTTGTCCAAATTTCATGAATTTTTTTGGGTACCCAAATGAAATAGGAAGTGGCTAATTTTTTTAGGGAATAAACATATGTTATCCTAAAATAGAAATATGTAAAAAAATCTTCATTATTTTGTAAATTACATTTATATCAGGGGCCATATCTAAAGGTAAATTTTTGAGTACTTAGAAATTTCGTAAAAAAATACATATATTTAATATATAATATGATATTTATGCAGGTAAAAATATACCAAAATATCACAAATTCTATAGGGAACAAGAATATATATAGATAGGGCAGCTTACGCTTCGGATATGTCCACAAAATGGCCGCCAACCACACTGACTCAGACTCCCTAATCTGCCACTTGAAATGTAGGAAGGGTATGTCAATTTCAAGGTGTTATTTACTAATCTAATTATTATTGGATATGCATAAAAATTGTATGGTGGGTTGCTGGATAATTGACGATTATTTTAAGACTATAAAATTAAAATTCTGACCCAAAAAATTTTTTTTGAAGGGAAATAAAATCGAAAAAAAATAAAAATGTAAAACAATATAATATTTTAGCTAAAAAAAAATTGATGATATTCAATAAAAAAAAAAGTAAACAAAATTTTCCGACAAATAAACATCTAGAGGAATCATTACTCTGTGATAGTTCCTTAGTACGTAGTAATTTTGAAAGAATTGGGAAAAAACGAAAAAAATGACAATCACCGGAAAATCGAACACATACCTATATATACGCCATATCTGGCTAAAAAAAAGATAGGCATGGGTAGCCAGATCATCTAGAAACACTTTCCAACACTATAAAAATATAAGTTTTGCGACACTACTTGCCAATTCCTTACGGTAACATGACTAAGCAAAAAAATGCAAAACAAATAAAAAGGGGCACTCGCGGAAAATTGGCTAACATTCTAATATACGGCATTTCAGAAAAAAAAAATTCAGCCACGTGCTAGGCAAACCATCAAGGCACATTTTCCGACAAATAAACATCTAAATGAATAATTACTCTGTGATAGTTCCTTAGTACGTAGTAATTTTGAAAGAAATGGGAAAAAACGAAAAAATGGCAATCACAGGAAAATCGAACACATACTTATATATATGCCATATCTGGCTAAAAAAAGAAGATAGGCATGGGTAGCCAGATCATCTAGAAACACTTTCCAACACTATAAAATTATAAGTTTTGCGACACTACTTGCCAATTCCTTACGGTAACATGACTAAGCAAAAAAATGCAAAACAAATAAAAAGGGGCACTCGTGGAAAAATGGCCATTCTAATATACGGCATTTCAGAAAAAAAAATTTCAGCCACGTGCTAGGCAAACCATCAAGGCACATTTTCCGACAAATAAACATATAAATGAAATATTACTCTGTGATAGTTCCTTAGTACGTAGTAATTTTGAAAGAAATGGGAAAAAACGAAAAAATGGCAATCACAGGAAAATCGAACACATACTTATATATACGCCATATCTGGCTAAAAAAAAATAGGCATGGGTAGCCAGATCATCTAGAAACACTTTCCAACACTATAAAAATATAAGTTTTGCGACACTACTTGCCAATTCCTTACGGTAACATGACTATGCAAAAAAATGCAAAACAAATAAAAAGGGGCACTCGCGGAAAAATGCCCAACATTCTAATATACGGCATCTCAGATAAAAAAAAAGACATGCACGTGTTAGCCCAACCATCAAGGCACACTTTCTAACACATAAACATGAAAAAAAATCAATAATATACGGCAATTCCTTACTATGTAGTAAATTTTTACAAATATTGAAAAAAAACAGAAATTGGCAACCGCAGTTAAATACCCAATATACCAATAACTACGTCGTATCTGACAAAAACAAAATCACGCATGGGTAGCCAGATCATCTAGACACACTTTTCAACACTAAAAAGGCAAAAGTTTTACGACACTATTTCGCAATATCTTACGGAAAAATGACTTGGCAAAAAAATGAAAAAAAATGAAAAAGGGACACTCGCGGTAAAATGCCCGACATTCTGATATACGGCATCTCAGATAAAAAAAAAGACATGCACGTGTTAGCCCAACCATCAAGGCACACTTTCTAACACATAAACATGAAAAAAAAATGAATAATATACGGCAATTCCTTACTACGTAGTAATTTTTACAAATATTGAAAAAAAACAGAAATTGGTAACCGCAGTTAAATACCCAATATACCAATAACTACGTCGTATCTGACAAAAACAAAGTCATGCATGGGTAGCCAGATCATCTAGACACACATTCCAACACTAAACAAGCAAAAGTTTTACGACCCTATTTGGCAATATCTTACGGAAAAATGACTTGGCAAAAAAATGAAAAAAAATGAAAAAGGGGCACTCGCGGTAAAATGGTCCTCATGGTGATGAACGACATTTTAACTAAAAAAAAAAATCATGCACATGGTAGCCAAACAGTCCACCAAGACTTTCCACAACTGATAACCTATACAAGTTGCACCATTCTACGACAATTTCATAATACGTAATAACTTTGATAATTATGCAAACTACCTTAGAAGGGTAAACTCAGACGCGAACGACCCCGACGCGTCTCAGAAATCGGGGAAGGAGTACAGCTACAGCAATGCACATCTGGACACTACTGGAGCGTGTAGGGGAGACACCTCCTGCAGGTCGATCACCCACAAATTCAGTCACGGGGGTGAGTCACGTGAGAAAAACCTGTTTTTTTTGACGCTCGGGGTCGCAAACGACCCATCGTACCTATCCAGGGTTAAGTCAGCCAGGATGTTCGGGAAACTAGAGTGTAAGAGGGTTCAGCTGGGTGAGTCCTCCTGTGTGTGTGGAAGGAATAGGATCAATGTTTGTGAGAATGGGATGAGTAATTGGTTGGAAATGAGCAAGTATGAACCTAGTATGGATGAGAAATTAGGGCTGGAAAATAAACAATTAGTGTTAGTTGAATATAGGAAAAAGAGGCGTTTGAAAGTTTTAAGTAAAGATGAAAGAAGGGGAAATTTTATAAGTAAAAGGGAGAATAGAAACAAGTATGACAAGGGTGTAAATGTGCAAGTGTGTATGGAAGGTAAATGTGTTAATACAGATGAATCATGGCTGAGTATGAATGATACCTAT
>NC_090756.1:49328853-49336353 GCF_036898095.1 Palaemon carinicauda
AGTAGTGTAAACAGTTTTGAGAGTGTGTGCAGATGTTCCTCCTAAGTCATGTTTGCTATGACTATATCATCCAAGTACACATAGACGTTTGGGTAAATCTCTGATTACCTCTGCCATCAGCCTCTGATATGTAGCAGGGGCATTAGAGAGCCCAAAAGGCATAACCACATATTCAAATAGGCCAAAGGGTGTTACAAAAGTAGAGATTGATTGGGCCTTTGGGGTCAGTTTTACCTGATAGTACCCTTTTAGTAAATCAATCTGAGTCAAAATCTTTGAATTACTTATATTGTCTAAAATATCATTGATCCGTGGCAAAGGAAAAAAATTCTTAATGGTGACCTTATTCAGTCTGCGGTAGTCTGTACATAGTCGTAACTTACCGTTTGCTTTAGGTACAAGTATACAAGGTGAAGCCCAAGGGGAGGTACTTGGGACTGCTAACTTGTGATCTATCAAGTACTGTACCTCTGACCTTAAGGATTCAAGCTTCTTTCCTATCGGTCTGTAAAATGGTTGTCTGATGGGCTGTGTTCCCGGCTCCAGCAAGATGTCATGTTGAATCAGGTTACAGGTTCCATGATCATCAGTGCACAAGTCCTGAAAACTGGTGAGTAAGGAGTTTAGTTCTTTGCTTTCATTTGCAGACAAGTGTGATAAAAAGGAGTCAAGCTTACTCATTATCTCAGAGTTAGTTAAATCACTAAAAGATATCAGTTCTGGTTCTTCATCAGGGTCTTCATTAGTAGTAGCAACAGGATAGTCGTCTTTAGTCCTAAGAGTTGAGGTAGTCACCAATGTTACTCGAGGTGGTCCACTATTTACTCTACTTTGGTACCGCTTCAACAAGTTCACATGAACTAATTGTGTCCTTCCTCCTATCTGGGGTACTAATTACATAGTTTACAGTAGAAAGACTATCTAGGACTGTATATGGGCCGGCAAACTTCTCTCTCAATGGAGCACCTGGAATTGGATGGTATAAAAGTACCTGGTCACCTTTCTGGAACTCCCTTAACCTGGCTTTTCTTGTTCCCCTGTTGCTGCCTTACTTATTGCGAGGAAAGGAGGTTAGAACATACCAAATCATTTATCTGATGAAACTTACTTTTAAGGTCTTTAATATATTGCAACGTGTTAATATTCTCCTCTGGTTTCTGATGCAAAATATTTTCTTTCACCATAACCAATACAGTTCGTGGTCGACGACCAAACAATGCCTCAAAGGGAGATATCCCTGTGGAATCATGTGGAGTGCATCGTAAAACATACATTAGGATATCGAGGTCCTCATCCCAATGATTTGCCGTTTCACTGCTGTACTTACGCAAAAGGATCTTCAAGGTTTGATGGAACCTTTCCAGGGCACCATTTGTCTGTGGATGATATATAGAGGAGTTAACATTATGAATATTCAATGTATGCATAGTTTGTTTGAAGACATGGCTTGTAAAATTAGTTCCCTGGTCACATTGTAACTCATAAGGAAATCCTAAAACAGTGAAAACCTTCCTAAGGTTAAGTAATATAGTCTTTGCATTTATGTTTTTGATTGCAAATGCCAAAGGGTACCTTGAAGTGGGACACATAGCAGTCAGTATGTATTCATTCCCTCTCTTAGTCTTTGGTAAGGGACCAACGCAATCTATGATGAGTTTGTAAAAAGGAGTTCTGGGTACTAGTAACGTTCTGAAGTGGTGCTGGCGGATTCTCTGGTTAGGTTGACCTGTAACCTGACAAATGGTGACATGAAGCAACAATAGCTCTCAATATCTTACCAAGGCCTGGCCAATAACAGTCTTCACTTACTCTTTTGTAAGTCTTGTTGACCGTAAGTGGGATTCTGCAGAATGAGCGAGGTCTAACAAGGAAAGTCTTAGAGGTTGAGGAATGACTATTTGGTGACAATCCCTCCAAGTATGGTTAGAATTAATCTGTGGCGACCTGAAATGCCTGCAGAGAATACCTTCATTCACATAAAAATATGGCAATTTTGGATTTGCATCTGGAATTCTCACCTTTTTTCCAAAGTTCACTAAGGCTGGGGTCCTCTTTCTGTAGCTCAGTAAAACTCTTTCTTACCTACGTTCACCAAGTCTAAGGCCTCCATAGTTCTTTCAGTAGTTTTACTCTCACTTTTCAAAGGTCCTGCCCTGGAAGTATTCCCTAGTCACAACCTGAGTTATAGCTGGTGGAGATTCTATGGACTTACTTTCTTCTTGGATTACGAATTCAGGATTTGAAATAATAAAATTAGTTTTCACCTGTGACCACTGCTAGATCATTACCCAAGATCAGCTTCACTGGAGAACACGGCAAGGCTTGCTTTAACACAGCTACTTTAGCCTTTCCTGTAAAGTACCATTTACAGTAACATCACAAATAAATCCTTCAAACGGCTGCAACCCTTCCATCAGAGTAGTCACATGGCATGTGCTCCTTGACTGGGCATTTTTAGCTTCTTTTGCTTTTGAAGTTTTGCACTGGGGAAGTAGACAATTTTCAATAGTGTGGCCCTCTTTCTTGCAGTAAGTACAGGATACCTGGGGAGATTGGAAAAGGAAGGAGATGATTTGTTAGTTTGACCCTTTTGTGATTTATGGATTAAGTGGTAATCATCGGTGAGACTAGCTGCCTTCTTTACCAGTGTTTCACCTTTAAAATGAATGAAGGTTGAGATATGAGTAGGCACTTTCCTCAAAAATTCTTCTAGAAGAATCAAATTCTTAAATGATTCGAAGTTATCAACACCTGCTCTTTCTAACCACTTATTCAACTGCCTATTTTTTGACACTGCAAAATTCTACAAAAGTTTGGTTGAAAAATTTTAACAGAATTTCTAAATTTTGTCTGTACCCTTCTATGGTAATGGAGTACGCATCCAAGATAGTTTTCTTTAAACACTATAGTCATTTTCACTTACCAGTTGTGAAGCAACAAATGCAGCTTTACCCTTCACTTTGTTCCTGATGAGCAGAGACCAGAATTCTACAGGGCATTTTAAAGGTTTCTGCGATTTGTTCAAGGTTCTGGAAGAAAACCTCAGGATCTTTCTCGTCGAAATCAGGTACAAGCTTACTTGCTTTAAAAAACTTCAAACGTAGCAGGGAGTGTGGCTTCCTTTCTCTTACCTGAAGAAAGCTCCTGGAGTTTTATCTGGCGTCTTATCTCTGGCTTCTCGTTTCCTTCTCTCTCGCTTCTGCTCTCTTCTCTTCTAGATAGAGCTCCCGTTCGGCTCGTTTCCTTCTTTACCTTCTCTAACTGTAATTGAAGCCTTTTTCTCTACTTCTGTATCTACTTGGAACAGGCGTAAGTACTACCTGCTGCAATTCTGAGTGCTATGTACTTCATCATCTGCAATAATCTCTTGGTTAATTAAATAATCCAAAATGTTACTCAGTAATCTAGCCTTCACATAAGCAGGATCAACCACAATGTTACATTTTGCTGCTAGGTCACGCAGATCCTGTTTAGTAGCATACCTGAGCGTAGATAATTCCTCTTTGGGGTTTTCAGCAAAGCTCTCTAGATTAAAAGGCATTTTTGAACAAGGTTTAATTACTCACTACACAACACTTATGTAAATACAACAAATCTTACCTACCTAACAATGAATGGCTAACTAAACACGAACACATTAATTCTGTTAATCATTCTAAACAGTATTCAAATTTATAAAATAAAGTTAACAGTAGCTACACGTACATTGCTCCTAACGTAAACAAATATAACAAGTTATGTTTACTACCGAGAACCTATAATTATAAATTTAGGTAACTGCAGCCCAACGCTATTACTGTACTTATAATAAAATGCTAACAGACAGCGAGAGGAGTATTTAAATATGAATAAACAACTGCTAGTTACAGAATGGTAATTACCTAAAGATATACGCAGCAACCTGACTAAACCACATGTCTAATCTTGGGGAGTTAAACTAGCGCAATTCAGTAATTACAGAAAGTCTTGAATCACGAGGTGTTCGAGGTACACTAAAAGTGCGAGAATTAACTAATACTTCCGCAATGAGAAGACTTTAAAAGGAGTACAGTGGATTTTTGCTAATCCGAAAGGTCGGGAGCTAATCAATGATGTGCATGGTAACGTAAGATTAACGTAACTTATCACTTTTATATGATAGCGAGGGTGACCTTTATTATGGAAAATATTAATGAGGCGGGCATTAATGTGGCGGGATGTTGCAAAACATCCCCCACACCCTTGATCACACTAACTGACAAATGTCTCCTCTGCACAAACTTTCCCCTTACGTTATCAACTGGACTCTTGGACAGAAGGAAAATTAAAACAAAACATAACCTTAACACTATATTCTTAAAAGTAAACGCAATCAAAATTATTACTATACTTGAAACTAAAGATATCATACAGACACACACAAAAAAAACTTAACATAACTAATAAATAACAAATACCAACATTCACAAACCCGGAGAAAAAAATATCAAAACTTAAAACTAAGATGCACCACAACCAAATATGTTTATATATATATTTTAGGGACACCAATACAGTAGTCCACACACTGCCAACTGTCTTTAATGGCAAAACTACCACAGCTCTGTGGGTAACACTACAGCAAGGGCCAATGTGCCATAGCTGCCTCCCTAATCTGGGTCGTAATCATCATCGTCATCATCATAAACATCATCATTATCCGCAATCTCAATTCATTCGGTCCGGGTCATCAACATTTAACTAAATCTGAACAGTCGTATCCAGTTCCCTATCATAAGCCAGGTCGTCAATCAATATTCAAAAATATAAGCTCTCCAAAGGAGGAATCACGGCCTGCCAATATAAAAAAGAAAAACACTTACGAACACTCCTAACTAACTGAACTATCGCACTATAATCAAAGATAAATAATAAATTGTTCCTATCATTCACGATCACGACAAGCAAATATAAACAAAACTGTACTTACTTAGAATATAAACCCTCACTTCCACGCTGGTAAAAAAAATAATAGTCAAATCGTAAATCCAGCACTTCACTACTACCTCTTGCTGCAGTCAAATAAAAAAAGCATTCGCTCCGAAACATTCACCACTGTCGTAACCTAACTAAAACATAAACAAACAATCTCATTTGTACCAACAGTCTTTCTCACCACCAACGATCGATACACTAACTACTTTCGCTCAGCTACCTCCTCTCTCTCTCTCTCTCTCTCTCTCTCTCTCTCTCTCTCTCCTCTCTCTCTCTCTCTCTCTCTCTCTCTCACACACAGGATTTGGCAAAAAAACAAAAAAATAAAAATAAAGCAAAAATAAATCCTCCACAATAAGAGGCGATACACACAGAGATCCCTGTCAATTAACACTTGTTATCGACTTATCCTTCAAAAATACTTTACCTTGGTTTAAGGAGAGATGAGGTGTATTCTTGCCTGGTAACTACTGTCAAACACAGTTAATGAAAGCAAAGAACAGCGTAGCGTGGCACTAACTGTACAAATCAATGAAGCACAATATCTGGACATATCGTTCACCCAACAGTTCTTAAAAATTCACACAAAAACATTTCAACAGTTTATAGTCGCACAACAGATTTGGAATCCCGGTCAGGCCCCCAAATTATGACATGCCTAAGCTGAATGTCCTCGTATTCAGTGGTAAATACTTTAGCTTGAAGATGGCCTTAGCTAACACTCAGTAGGAAGCATAATAAAAATAATATTCCACCAAAATAAAATCCAAACTGTGCGAAACCATGGTCGGAGTGAACGAAACTCAGCAATCTCTTATTATAATTATTAATTACTAATTATACAAAGTAACATGAATTACTTAACACTTATACATGAACGAAATAGTTTCAACAAAACACTTCACTATAATAATTAAACATATGGCAAATAGTTCAATAATTCAACACAATTCAACATATCTAAATAACAAAATACACTTAGTAATATGAGAAAGAGCCACGAACACTGTCTTCAAAACAGGAAGAATACACCTAACTTAACAAGAAATTTGAAGTACCAAAGTAAACAAAATGAAGAACATAAAGGAGGAATAATGGGAAAAGAGACTTTGCTCTGGACAAGGAGGGATGAAAGTGAAGAAAGCAATCAACAGATGGCGTGCTTAAAGAAAGTAAGAAAATACTAAAAAACAGTTTATAATATTCAATATGTACAATAGTGGAGTGAAAACTTGACAATATATATATATATATATATATATATATATATATATATATATAATATATATATATATATATATATATATATATATGTGTGTGTGTGTGTATATATATGTATATATACATATGTATATCTGTATATATGTATATATGTATATATATATATATATATATATATATATATATATATATATATATATATATATATATATATATATGTATATATACACATATATATACATAAACATATACATATACATATACATATACATATACATATATATATATATATATATATATATATATATATATATATATATATATATATATATATATATATATACATATACATATACATATATATATTATATATATATATATATATATATATATATATATAATATATATATATATATATATATATATATATATATGTGTGTGTGTGTAATTTGAACAACGATGAGATTCCATCGTGTCAAGGAAAACCACTTCTACCACTTCTCTTTACTCGGTGAAGTCTACAAAGAAGAAAATTCACAAATAAATGACAAATAAAACTGCACATTCATGACAGAATACGAACTGCTTATTGTATAACGAAAATAAAGGCAAAATATTTAAATGTAAAGAATAAAAATAGATACAACAAAATACAACTTAATGATGACTAATACAGTAAATATTATCACACAAAGTCCACTCGACTATATGTAAACAGTTATCCAAATTTAAAACAAGAGCGTATTCCCATCATCAACCAATGTAGTCTCTAAAATTGTTTACAGCTGACTTGTTAGTATTATCAGTCAGGGAATGGGGATGTTCTCGACGCTCTCCAGCTTCTGTTTCTCTCTGTAGATATGTCTGATTATGACATTTTGATTTCCGCATATATTTGTAATAAATTCCAAAATCGATATTTCTGCTGGCAATTTCAATTGTCATGAATGAATCCAATTCCTTTTCTTGACCAAGTTCTCTCATTCGCCGAGCAAAATCGGTCAGTCCATCCAAAACCTGTCTCATCTCCCTTGCTGCTGTAGACTTCATTGGTTTCAAGGCTTCTAAACCAAGTGTTACATCTCGAATGATGGCAGATGTTGGTACCTTCTCTTCAAGGCACCTCCAAGCTCCATTTCCACCATCCACAGAACTGCAATCAACATTAGTATCTTGAACTACTTTTGGTAATGCGTTGCCATTTAACAAGATCATGAGCTTTTCTTTACCATCAGTCATACCAGCTGACTCAAAGTATTGGTCCATTCGAACCCTCCACGACTGAAAGTTTCCGGGTGCTCCATCCCAACATGGTGCATGAGGACC
>NC_090756.1:49341353-49366353 GCF_036898095.1 Palaemon carinicauda
TAAGGAAAAAGATTGTTTCCACGTTGCAACACTTTTTTCCAACATTCCTGCCAAGTGTATTGTTCCGCGCTCTGGTATGTCATTACACTACTACCGGTTGCTTTTGGAGGAAAACTAAATCAAAAATACCTATCCATGATTCCGAAATTTCGAAATTTTTGGTGATTAAAACAGTTTCACATCTTTTCCAAAGGTTGGTACCGTTATTAAGATACCAGATCAGGTATATCAAAGTTTTTTTTTCAGCTATTTTCAGGTAAGGGATGAATACTATGTAGTATGCTATTTTGGTAGGCCAACTACAGAATACATTTTGAGAGTGTAGTGTAAGGACAGTGAGACAAGCTTCACTAACAACAACTGACAGTTTATTCAAACATACGTGGGAATATAATACAGTGTGCGGACGGAAAGGTAGCATGCGCGCAGGCACCAATTCGGCTTGAACTAACCGCCAAAATATGTGTGTTTTCTCACACACACAAATACTTGAATTACAAGTCAATAGAAATAGGTGATGAATTAATAAATACATGAAATTGTAGCTCTAAGGGAGCGGAATAAATATATACAGTTGGCCACAGTGTGGCGTAAGGAGAATTTAAATAAAATAGAGAATTCGGTGAAATTGCTGGACGACGGAGGAAGTGATGTCCTTACAAGTACTCCCCCCCCCCCCCCAAGACATCAGGCGGCGTAGAGGGCTGATGAAACTAATCTTCATATCGTTTCGGGCGTCGGAGGGTTCCTCTTGTTCTTGAACGGAGGGGCGCGTCGGCGGTCGGCGTATGGATAGCTACCTTTCGTCTTCGTTTGTTGCTTTTCTTCTCATTAGGCACCTTGTTTTGAGGTGGCACTCTGGATCTGCCAGGTCCCGCGGAGGCAGTGTCGCTCCCTTCGAGAAACGCCGGTTTCACGCGGTCTATTGAGACCCAATCTTCTTGGCCATGCACGTCGAAAAGGAAGGCTTTCGTCGTTTTCTTGTTTACTCGGTAGGGACCTTGATAAGGTCTGGTTAGCGTCTGTCGATGAGCGTCGACACGAACGAAAACATACCCGCAATCACCCAGGTTTTTTGGCTTGAAATGCTTAGTTCTGTCCTGGTAAGTTTTAAGACATGGCCTGAATTTTCTGGCAATGTCCCTAAGATGATCCAGCTGCGTGTCGTCGGTTGATGTGGGAAAGAATTCGCCGGGGACTGCAAGCGCCTCTCCGTAAACATTTTCGGCGGGTGATGGCTCGCCATCTGCGCGAGGGCCGGTGCGAAGGCCGAGGAGTACCCAGGGAAGTCATGATTTCCAGTCCCCGTCAGTGCAGCTCGCCATCAGGGAGGCCTTGAGGGCGCGATGAGTTCGTTCGACCATGCCGTTTGCTGCGAGGTTGTATGCCGTGGTGCTGTGGAGAGTCGTTCCCATCAGGTTTGCCAGAGCGAGCCATATCTCCGAAAGGAAAGCGGGGCCTCTGTCTGTCGTGATGTCGTCAGGAACGCCAAATCTGCTCACCCAGCATGACAAAAAGGCTTCGGCGCATGCTTGGGTCATAGCTTCGGTCATCGGCGATGCTTCCAACCACCTCGTGGAGCGATCGATGATTGTCAGCAGGTAGCGAGCAGATCCCGAAGGCGGCAACAGTCCCACGACGTCGATGTGTATATGACCGAAACGTCTTTTTGGTTGGGGAAAATCACCTATACCCGATTCCGAGCGACGGCTGGTTTTGCTTGATTGGCAGTTCATGCATGTCCTCGCCCATTCCCAAGCGTCCTTTTTGATCCCTGGCCAGACAAACTTTTCAGACAGAAGGCAAGCAGTGATGCGTCCCGAGCGGTGTGAAAGTTCATGGATGATGTCGAATATTTTTCTTTTGCAGGAAGCTGGAATCCAGGGACGTGGGCGGCCAGTGCTGGTGTCGCAGAGGATAGTTACTCCTGCTGGCCCGAGGGGAATCGCAGTTATCTTGAGCGCGGAAGGCCCCGTCAGGTGATCCTGTGCCTCTTGGTCGGTGCGCTGCTCGGATGCGAAGTTGGCGTAATCGATTCCCAGGTGGATTGCGTCGATTTCAATCCTTGAAAGGGCGTCCGCGACTGGGTTTTTCTTTCTGGGAACGTAGCTTATGGTGCACCCGAATTTGGCGATTGCTGCGAGATGACGTTGTTGTCGGGAGGACCATGCGTCTGTCGGTTTTGTGAAGGCGTGTATGAGGGGTTGATGGTGCGTCGCGATTGTGAAGGGTGTGCCCTCCAGGATGTGCCTGAAGTGGCGGACAGCGAGGTAGATGGCGAGGAGTTCCCTGTCGAACGTGCTGTATCTTGTTTCGGCAGATTTCAATTTCCTGCTGAAGAATGCCAGCGGTCGAGGAGAACCATCGATGAGCTGTTCCAGGACAGCCCCACAGGCGACGTTGCTGGCGTCGGTCGTCAGTCGCAGGGGTGAGTTATCTTCAAAATAAGCCAGGGTGGTGGCGTTTGCGAGGGTGTCCTTTGTCCGGGTGAATGCGTTTTGTTGGGGGGAACCCCACTCAAGTTTCTTCGCCTTTCTCTTCAGGATGTCATTGAGGGGTGTCAGGGTCTGTGCGACGTTAGGGATGAAGCGCCTGTAGTAATTGACTATCCCCTGGAACTCTTGAAGTTGGCGGGTCGTCGTAGGTACCGGGAACTTTCTGATGGCGTCCACTTTTGTTGTCATGGGTTTTACCCCGCACGAGGATACGCGATGACCAAGATAGTCCACTCCTTCCGCGCCGAACGTGCATTTGTCGAAACGTACGACCAGGCCATTCTCCTGTAGGCGTTGACCACCTTCTCGAGTACTGCATCAATAGCGACGTCGCTGGCATCGATAGAGAGATGGAGAGGGGCATATGGGATAGTAAAAGTGAGAGCCGCAGCACATGATAGGGACTTCTTTGCATTGCAGAAGGCCGCTTCTTGAAGGGGACCCCACTTCAGGTCCTTTGGCTTGCCCTTGAGGGAGGCGTAGAGGGGAGCAAGAGTGGCGGCAATGGCTGGCAGAAAACGGTGATATTAGTTGATCATGCTCAAAATTCCTGCAGAGCTTTGACGGTCGAGGGAGCAGGGAAGTCCTGAACGGCTGCTACCTTCTCAGGAAGGGGATAGACTCCTTCAGGAGTGATGCGGTGTCCTAAGAACGACACTTCGTTGGCGCCAAAGGTACACTTGTCGTACCGGACTACAAGGCCGTTTTGTTGAAGGCAGTCGAGCATAATGCGCTGGTGACGGAGTTGTTCCTCTTTTGAAGAGGAGAACACAAGTATGTCGTCCACATAACATACACAGAAGGGGAGGTTCCCTAAGATGCCATCCATGAGACGTTGAAACGTGGACCGAGCATTACAAAGGCCAAAACAGGAGTAATTGAAGGTATATGTACCAAACGGAGTGGTGATGGCGGTCTTGGGGATGTCTTCTGGGTTCATAGGCACCTGATAATACCCCTTCAGGAGGTCGAGCGTAGAGGAATTCATTCTTACTATTAAACACTTAAAATAAAAAATGCTTTTTTTTATTATTTTTGTCTTTTGAAATTTTTTTTTATGAATTTTTTTTTTAGATCTTAAAAAATTACTCTTTTTTAGCTTTTTTAATAGAATCAATTATATCATCTTTGTTTTCTGACACTTCTCTTTTGGAGAAATATCTATCCAAAGAAGCCTGTTTCTGACGATTCTTCAACATATTTCTAAAATGACTCATACACTTGTCATTAACACTCTCCATAAAATGACCTGTGTGAAATTTTTCTGTTTTTTTTTTTCAATGAAACTCGTAAGGTTTTTATACCAACCGATAGCTTCCCTTATTTCTGCCGATGTCGTTACTTCAGTCTCCCTCCCCCCCGTCCTCGCCACCACTAGAGCTGTGCTCTTCTTGAATAATGGTCAACTGCATTGCCTGCAACTTCTTCAAGTCTTCAGTCGTAAGCTCCTCCCTGTGCTCCTGGATAAGGTTATGGACGTCAGCCTCATCGACAACAAGCCCCATGGACCTCCCGATTGAAATTATTTCCTCAACATCACCGTCAGGAGCATGATCATCAATGGCCTCGTCTTCGGTTGAGGAATCGAAACCTTCGAAGTCTCGTTCTGCCACAACAGCTGACCACAGTTTCTTCCATGAGGAGTTCAAGGTGCGCTGTGAAACCTCATTCCAAGCCTTGTCGATCATCTTCAGGCTTTGAATGATGTCAAAATGCCCCTTCCAAAATTCACGGAAGGGGAGTTGAGTGCTTTCGGTCACTTCGAAGCATCTTTTGAACAAATGCTTCGTGTAAAGCCTATTAAAGTTGGCAATCACTTGCTGGTCCATAGGCTCGAGGAGAGGGGTGGTGTTTGGTGGCAGATAGAGAACCTTAATGAAGGAGAAGTTAGAATGGATGATGTCCTCGAGGCCAGGAGGGTGAGCAGGGGCATTGTCTAGTACCAGGAGACATTTGTGAGGAAGATTGTTCTCTTCTAAAAAGTTCTTGACAGCAGGACCGAAGCAGACGTTTATCCACTCAATAAATATGGTCCTCGTGACCCAGGCCTTGACATTAGACCTCCAAAATACAGAGAGCCTCTCCTTCGTGATATTTTGTGCCTTGAAGGTACGAGGATTCTCTGAGTGGTTTACCAGTAGGGGCTTAATTTTTATGTCCCCACTGGCATATGCACAAAAAGCGAGCGTAAGTATGTCCTTCATCAGTTTCTGGCCAGGAAGTTTCTTCTCTTCAGCTGTGATATATGTACGGTGGGGCATTTTCTTCCAGAAAAGGCCAGTTTCATCACAGTTAAACACTTGCTGAGGAGTGTAGCCTTCTCTGGAAATTAATTTCTCAAACTTCTTGAGGAATTCTTAAGCTGCTTTCTTGTCAGAACTGGCCGCCTCTGGAGTGAATACCAGTCCTCTTCCTAAAACGATTAAACCACCCATAAGAAGCCTTTAACTCTTGGGAGGCTTGCTGCGATGTTCCATCGTCTCCGCCGTCTCTCTGGGCTTCCACAAGATCGGCGAAGATGGCGCTCGCCTTGTGCGAAATTACCGATTGAGTGAGTGTATCACCAGTGATTTCCTTCTCTTTAATCCATAGTAGAAGGAGTCTCTCCATCTCGTCGTTGATTGAGGTCCTTCCACTGGCAAGGAAAGTCATGCCTTTAGAAGACTTACTTGCTTTAATGGCTTCCTTGTTCTTGATAATTGTACCAATTGTGGACTGGTTACGGCCATACGTACTAGCGTGGGTAACGATGCACATGCCTTCTTCGTATTTCTTTATTATCTCCAACTTTGTTTTCATAGTAATCATCTTCTTACTTCTCCCTTTAACATCAATAGCAATCTTTGGACCCATGGGTAACGAATCATAGTTAGAATTAAGCACTAAAATGCAAAAAAAATACGATATTGCAAGTATAGCAAAGAGAGCGAGAGGCAGCATCTCTCTCAGACATTGTGGGAGGGATTTCAGCCAATAGCGTATCGGCATCTTAGTGACGCCGCGACGCCGACCAATAGCAGACCCGCTACTTAGTGACGTATGCAGTGACTTATGAACGTGGTGTTAGGCTAGTGACTCGCACAGTCGTACGCATAAAAACCGGCAAGTTTGAATTTTGGAATTTGATGCCCTAAGCTGGGGATGCCGTATCCCGGGTGTCTACTGTTTGTGTGTATATATATATATATATATATATATATATATATATATATATATATATATATATATATATATATATATATATATATATATATATATATATATATATATATATATATATATATATATATATATATATATATATATAGGTAGTTGGAAGACTAGCGGTAAAGAAACAGAAGTAGTTGAGTCATTTGTAGTTGGAGATAGCTTAATGAGAAGTGACTCAAGGAATGTGGGAAATAGTTATTAAGTAATTGGGCAAGACTTTTATAATTATAATAATAGATTGGTTACTTGCAAACATAAGTGTTATTATGAATGAAGAAAAATTCCTTTTTCTTCAATGTAGATCTGGAAAGTTAAAAAAGCAATTCGTTACTGTCCTACGCTATCTAACATAGATAAATGTAAATAAAATACCTTCGATTATACCAACAGTCTTACTGGATATCTAAGTCTCTCTCTCTCTCTCTCTCTCTCTCTCTCTCTCTCTCTCTCTCTCTCTCTCTCTCTCTCTCTCTCTCTCAAAGATTTAGCAAACAAAGCAAGACATTTAGGTAAAAAAAAAATAGTCAACATTGTTCTCTGGTGTTGGGTAGTGCCATAGCCTGTGTACCATGGTCTTCCACTGTATGGAGTATAGTTCTCTTATTTCTCTTCCTCTTATCTTTTATTTTTTATTTTCTATTATTTATATGTGAAACATTTATTTAGACGTTATACTATTTTTTATTACAATTGTTTATTACTTCATTTGCAGTTTACTTATTTCCTTATTTCCCTTCCTCACTGAGCTATTTTTCCTTGTTGAAGCTCTTGGGATTATAGCATCTTGCTTTTCCAACTAGGGCGTGGGGTGATATGTACCAGGGACTCCTATGTCCAACCGTACCTCAAATAAACTAAATCCAACGTCAGAGAAGCAATGAGTGAGTTCAACAGTCAGAATTAAATAGTTATCATACTCCATTTCCATGGAGTCTTCTGGTTTCTGCTAACCCATTGCCGTGAGATATGAAACTTTTTATAGATATTTTATGGTCATAAGACAATCTTCGTTCTGGTAGACTCACATCGATGACGTTGGTTTACGTCAAAATATTTAAACTATGAAGTATCCATAACAAAAAGTGCAGTATAGCTCGTACATCGTAAGGCTTTACTAAAATGAGATATGAGAGTTAGGTGGAGTTTATTCATCCATTGGGTTATACTGGACTGTAGAGTTGGACGCACAAATTCCTGGTTACACCCTCACTTCGCAGCAACTAACAAAACCGATAGTGTAAGGAGAGATGGCAGATATGGAGGGGGGGGGGGGGGGTTCGCGGCTACTTGAAGAAACTAACAATGCAGTAAGGGTGTGACAGTGTGAACTTTCTCAGACCAAGGTGTGATAGGGATTTCTCTCTCTCTCTCTCTCTCTCTCTCTCTCTCTCTCTCTCTCTCTCCTCTCTCTCTCTCTCTCTCCAGAGGGTACAAGTGAGAAAACCATAAAATAATATCCAATTTTGTTAAAACCATTACTCTTTTGTTTGTTTTACTTACTCTCTCCACTATAATTAAAACATTCATATTAAAAATCAGCAATTGTTTTACCGAAATTTAATCCCAAGAATATTAAATTTTCTTTTCGTGTGATGACGTAGATTAATTCTACATGTGATCGTACAGAAGAAATTAACGTTTCCTATAAGTTCATATTTTGTTCTTTAGTCATATTCGTTTACTTTATCAGTGCTGGTTAAGCCACTAGAAAAATCCTTGGTATTGAAAAGCCATTTATTTTTTTTTTTTCTATTTTGGAAGCTAAAGGAAATTAGCAAAGCAATAAAATATGTAAATCTTTGTCAAATACTTTAAAAAATTACTAGTCATGATTTTTAAGGCGATGATTTAAATAGATTTAAGATGAGAGAGAGAGAGAGAGAGAGAGAGAGAGAGAGAGAGAGAGAGAGAGAGAGAGACGGGGGTATTTTTTATAGTCATTCTCTAACTTACTGGCTAATATCCAAATCCGCCCTCATATAGTTATAAAGAAAAGGAATGAAAAATGACTATCGGGTAACCTTTGAAATCCTCCGATGATTCCTGTTCCAGACGCGTCTCAGATTGGTCGTTATTTCTCTGTTGAGATGAGAGAAGTCTCTCTATTGTCTCGTTTCCCACCAAAGAGAACTTCGCAGGCTCAACTTGGACAACAAAACAAAGTTATCACTGATTATTCCTTAAAATCTCTCTCTCTCTCTCTCTCTCTCTCTCTCTCTCTCCAAACGTAGTTTACGGAATATTTCCCAGAATTTCAAAGATTTCCTACTTCTTCTCTTCCATATCTATCCGTTTTCATTGAGGGGAAATATGCCATATACTTATCAGTTGTTTCTCCATCTCTTATAAATTTCTAATTATGTTTTGTATGTGAGAATTTTATTTACAAACATGAATTTTTTCTAATTGGTTTTTAATTTCTAAATCCTCATAATTTATTTCATTGCTCCAAAAACAGAAAAAATGAAAAACTAAACATATTAATACTGGAATCCACAAATAACGTTTTCCTGATTATCCCTTTAGAAATGTTTACAATCTCTTCAACCTGTTTATTGCAACAATGACAAAGTCAAGATGAATAGAGACTAAGGAAGGTCAAGGCTGGGGCAGAAAGTCGGATAGGAAAATATGGCAACAGACATTTTAGAGAAATATTTTTATTCATCTTTTAATGATTTAGCATTTTTCTATTTATTATTGAACACCCAAAGGCTTTATTCATTGCAAAGGAAGGTAGAAGGTTTTCATTACAAACTTTAAATCTTTCATTATTCAACCTTTGACTTCCTCAAATACACTTCGTGCAGCTTTTGATTGGTGTAAGAAGTTTATTGGCATTTGGTTCCAATATACTTGAATATAACTTCCCAATTTTTAAAGGCAACAAAGGCATTAAAATTAAAAGTCTTCTAAATCTACGTCCTAATAAACAAGTAAATGATATTAAGGCTGTGGTGGCCGATGCGGTAACGTCAGTGACTAATTGATTGATTTAAAGTTTTCTGGAATCCTGACATCTAAGGTCATTAACGCCGATATCATTCATTATATATATATATATATATATATATATATATATATATATATATATATATATATATATATATATATATATATATATATATATATATAAAAGCATATTCAATTAAAACCATAAAATTGAGATGTCATTATAAAAGTTGAATAGTTTTCAAAAGACCTGACTCTGAAATAAATCTAAAAATGGCGCTCGCATAGTAGGACACATCATGTCCAAAAATCTAGGCAAGGATGAACCTGCCATACTCACCTCGAGCCTCAAACAGATATATATTTCTTAAGTTATTATAATTGAGTCATTTGGTTAACAAATGCCTCACTGATAAAGGTACCAAACAGTCGTCGCAATACGGTTGGTGTAGGTCCTTCAGCAGAAACCCGTATGTCAACCAATGCGGAGACGACAAAGAAACGTCTCCCACTTTCAGAGTATCATATTATACCTCCAAGGAGATATAGCATTTGTTACTTCTCTTATTTTATTGCTATCTAGACTAGTCCAGTGCTGTCACCAATTATTACAAAACAATTTATACAGACAGCTATTTAGATAGAAAGAAAGACATTAAGATAGACATAGATAGATAGATATATAGACAGACACATCAACAGAATAATGATAAAATTCCTTGGCCAGCTATCAATCACTTCCATAGAAAAAGGTTTAGATAGAAACCTAAATAACTATCCAAAAGAATCCTTTTATTTCCAACATCTATTGGAGACAAATCTTGGAGAGAGAGCCTTACCTTATTGCCTTATTCTATGTTTGGGTTCCCCCAGGTCCCTCAGTGTGAGGCACCTCGTATATCCACCAGAGAGTTGCTAATGCATCTTCCGGTGAATTTTGCATCTTCCAGTCTTGGATGGTCTGGGATGCATCTTAGGTATTTACCGAGCTTATTCTTAAACTCATCTGCGCTCGCTCCTGATATGTTTCTTAGATAAGCTGGCACATCATTAAATAGTCGCTGTTTTATCGATGCTGGTGCGTAGTGGATTAATATCCTGTGCGCCTTCTATAGTTTTCCTGGTATAGTTTTTGGCCCTATTAATCTACCTCGGCTTGCTCTTTCTGATATTTTTAGCTCCATGATGTTTTCAGAAATTCCTTCTATTTGCTTCCATGCTTGTAATATCATGTAGTGTTCTCTTCTCCTTTCTAGACTATATATTTTAAAAAATTGCAGTCTTTCCCAGTAGTCAAGGTCCTTAACTTCTTCTATTCTAAAAGTATAGGACCTTTGTACAATCTCTATTTGTGCAATATCCTTTTGGTAATGTGGGTACCATATCATATTGCAGTACTCGAGTGTACTATGTACATAAGTTTTGTAAATCATAATCATGTGTTCAGCTTTTCTTGTTTTAAAGTCTCTGAATAACATTCCCATTTTTGCTTTACATTTATCCAACAGTGTTGCTATTTGGTCGTTGCATAACATGTTACTATTTAACATTACATCAAGGTCTTTAATTGCTTCCTTGTTTGTGATTGTCTCGTTATTAGGTCCCTTGTATGCATATACCATTCCTTCTCTGTTTCCATAATTTATTGATTCGAATTTATCAGAGTTAAATACCATCCTATTTATCTCCACCCATTCACATATTTTGTTCAGATATCTTTGTAGTGAGTTCCTATCTTCATCACAATTAATTTCTCTACTTATTCTTGTGTCATTGGCGAAACTTCTCACTACAGAGCTTTTAACATCACAGTCTATGTCTGAGATCATAATAACAAACAGCGGTGCAGCTAATACCGTACCCTTTGGCACGCCAGATATTACCTGATCTTCATCTGATTTCTCGTCATTTGCAACCACTATCTGTTTTCTGATTTGCAGGAATTCTTTTACCCATTTTCCTATCTTTCCCACAATAATATGCTTTCTCGTTTTTTTTCTCTGAAATATTATGGTCTACCTTGTAAAAGGCTTTTGCAAAATCTAGATAGATCACGTCTGTGTCTTTTTCATTTATCATATTTTTGTATATGTTTTCATAGTGTGATATCAGTTGGGTTTGTGTACTTTTTCCGGCACAAAACCGTGTTGACCTATATTAAACAAATTATCTCAAACCAAATGATTCATTATTTCTTTTTATTACCCTCTCATTCAATTTCATATGTGATGTTAGACTAACAGGTCTATAATTGCTTGCCTCTAGTCTTGATCCACTTTTGAAAATAGGGGTTATATAACATATATCTCGCTCATATCTACACTTTGTCTTAGCAGTATTGCAAACGGCTTCGCGATAGAGTGTGCAGTTTTTTTTTTTAACAAAATTGATGGAACTCCATCTGGTCCGGCTGCCAATCCATTTTTAATTTCACTTATAGCCTTGACAATATCTGCTTCATTAATATCTATATCCGTTACATATTCTACATTTTCTTCTCTCATTTCTGTTTCATGATTCTCATTCGCAAGTCTTAGCGTGAACTCGCTCTTATATTTTTCTGCTAATATGTTGCATATTTCCTTTTTTTATTCGTTAACTGTCCTTCAATTCTTAGAGGGCCTATTTCTAATCTCCCTTTATTCATCTTTTTTGCATAGGAGTAAAGTACTTTTTTTTATGTTTTGAAGTGTCCTCTCTGCTAAGTCCCTTTTTTCATTTTCTTTCGATTGTATAATCTTTTGTTCTGCATTTTCTATCTTACTTTTTATTTCCATCACTTTCCATACATTTTTTTCTTTTGCAAAATTTTTCTTCCACTTTCTAATTTTCTGAAATAAGATCCTTCTGTCTCTTGGTATGCATGTCTGTTGTTTATTTTATTTATTTTTTTTTTCGGTACATATTTTCAACAATTTTCTCCAGTATTTTGTACAGTAAGTCCGTATTTACCTGTATATTATCACTTACGAATACATTTTTCCATTCTTTGTTCAGTTCTTCATTGATAATTTTATATTCTTACTATAAAAATTATATTTTCCATATCCTTCCCAACGTTTTATTCTTTGATTATCTCTGCGATCACTTGCTTTGGAATGGACTATTAATTTTATGACATTGTGGTCTTAAATTCCAGTGTTATACACTATTATTTCTTTAACATAATTCACCTCATTCACAGACACTAAATCTAGGACATTTTCCTTTCTTGTTGGAATGTGGTCTATTTGTTGCATATTATGTTATAATAGCAAATCTTGAAGCCTCTTATCTTCTGCGCTACTATTACTCTCTTTTTTATATGTATATACACAACCACTTTCTTCTATCCGTTCTCTCCAATCCACGGAAGGAAAGTTAAAATCTCCGGATAGGAGTATATTCCTGTCTTTATGGTTTCTACATATATCATCTATTTTTTTTCTATTATTATGTCAAACTCCTTAGTATTTGGGGGTCTGTAAACTACAATATTCACTAGTTTTCAAAGAGGGAGAGAGAGAGAGAGAGAGAGAGAGAGAGAGAGAGAGAGAGAGAGAGATTGCTCTGATGCAACAGGATTGTTACAACAGTGAGAAATGGCGTTTGGTTGTCTCATTCCACGTCAGTGTCACTTGTCTTTTTCATTCTCTCACGGAAACCGAGATAAATGCATCTCTCTCTCTCTCTCTCTCTCTCTCTCTCTCTCTCTCTCTCTCTCTCTCTCCTCTCTCCTCTCTCTCTCTCTCTCTCTCTCATATGTTTAATGTCACAAGATACAACACAGCTATCATCTCATTTTCTCTCAAAATTTCTTGCAATCATTTTACATTTCCTGACATTTCTACTCAATAAAATCTTTCTTCACTCCTCCAGTGATCTTCAACTTCTTTTTTTATCATCTTGTGCGTCATTGTCATGATAATGTTACCTTTACAATGTTGCACATAATGCATTTATGAAGAACAATAGCCATCACAAATTTCATGGGGTCACAACTGTACAAAAAAGCAATTACAGAGGGTCACGCTTCTTCTAAGAATGCTGCTCAAAGAGTGGAATAAGAAGGATCTTGGCTGTAGGGGGTTAATGTGCCAGATAATGCAAAACAAATTACTTGCAGAATGCCCATGGACTCTAGCGGGTGGCATATGAGTACTGTGTGACGAATTTTGGCACATCAAGTTCTATAGTCACCACAATTATTCCGGGCGAAATAGGTCACACACCCTGATTGCGGCATAACCAATCACGCTGTATCTCCTGATAGCAGCTGTCACAACACACCCCGTTACAAATTTAAAACTGTACTTTAAGGGGATGTGTTGTTATCGCTGTTAACCCGGTACATAACATTATTGGCTATTCCGTCATAAGGGGTTGTGGCTTATTTCACCCGGAATCTCTGCGGCAACTATAGTCTTGTCAAAAGTTCACAAAAAAAAAAAAAAAAAAAAAAAAAAAATACGCTTACAGGGGGAAATTACTGCTCGCAGACCAATACAACGCGCGTAAGCCAACAAAGTCGTTAATCTTCTAGACAAGTGATCAAACGTATTCTTACTAGTTTTGAAAAGTGCTGTTAAGCAAATAGTAATATTTCTGTAAACAGTACATCGTAAAATTAATAATAAAACAAATTGGATCCCGTGCTCACAAGCTCAGTGTTTCCAACATCGTTACCTGCCACAAAGTACAGCTGCCAGACGTCTCCTTAGCTTCCCGTGAAGTGTACCGGAATTAATGAAGCCAACTGTACTACTGTACCTTAGTTGGTTACTAAATGCAATCTCAGACAAGTGTCTCGACCTGAACCAAGAAATAGCGTATCTTTCTGCGCTTTGAGCACTAAGCACTTTTCATGTGGCAAAACATCGTATCAAAAGGTTTTGTTCTTTTGTTTTGTTTATTTTGCGAATAATTAAACTATATTTCAAAACCATACATATTTTTTTCATATCAAACACTACCTAAAAATTGAGTAATGAACAGCGAAAATGGAATTTGGCGAAAGTGTTTCCACTTAATTAAAAAAACCAATTTCCTGGTGTCTGAAATTATTTTGCAAATCATAATGAAAAAAAAAGATGTTCAAAGGTGTAATATAAAACATTTTTGCTTTACTTAAGCTAACAGGAAAAGATGAAAATAAAATTATGAAAATAGTTTGTATCTTCTCGAATGTCACAGGAGTAAAGAAGAAAATAGTTCTTCATCAAGAGAGTTACAATTTCCAGTTTCTTCCAAGGAATTCACCCATTTTAAAGAAGAGAACTGTAAGTAATAAAACCCGTTCCAGGATTCCAACAAGGTCGGAAAGGGGATATTCCTGGTTTTTAATCGAAATGGTCTGGAATCAAAAAGTCAGAGAGAGAGAGAGAGAGAGAGAGAGAGAGAGAGAGAGAGAGAGAGAGAGAGAGAGAGAGAGAGAGAGAGAGAGAGAGAGTAGGAACGTTTTTAGAAATTTTAGGAATTTACAAATTAAATCCTTTTTCGAAAATCTATATAGAATCCTTTTTAGCAAAAAACTTAAATATAGATTTATATAAAATGAATAAACGGAAAAATGAAAAATTCTTAGTGAAATCTGATTACTATTGAATTGAGAGAGAGAGAGAGAGAGAGAGAGAGAGAGAGAGAGAGAGAGAGAGAGAGAGAGAGAGAGAGAGAGAGAGAGAGTTACGAGGAATTGGGATATCTTAAAGACTTTTTAGTCCATCCGAGGAGATTCCATTTGCTCTTGCAGAGAACGACTTAGTTTAAACATTTTGAGTTTCTATGATCTTGTATAATTCATTCTTGAAGTCGTTTACCGTGTTACTACATCCATTGGAAGTCTGTTTTATTTATTTGTTATTTTGTACATAAAGAAATAACCACATTGAGAGAGAGAGAGAGAGAGAGAGAGAGAGAGAGAGAGAGAGAGAGAGAGAGGAGAGAGAGAGAGAGAGAGAGAGAGAGTATGAAACTTTCATGAATTTTTCAGGTTTTTGAAAGTGAGGCAATAAATTGCAAATAAAATCTGTTTTGAAAATCTATGTAAAACATTTTTCAATAAAGATGTTGTTATAAAAATTCATACGTTAATTTTCTTGATAGAATAGTAATCACAGGAATAGTCATTTACTCTTTCATTTGTCTCTCAAAGGCCTCACTGCCTTTTTCAGAGGATTACTCATTTTCAAGGAAAAACTGCTGCAGGTTTTTTTTTTTTTTTTTTTTTTTTTTTGACGCGTGTACCCTGCTGTCCCCTTGGAATTTCCACTTGCTGGCTTAAAGAAGAAGAAAAAGATATAATCAAACGTAATACAATATAGTTACCATAGAAAAACTAAGTGCGTACTCACCTTGGAATACTCCTAGTAATAATAGACAATCAAACTCATTGTCGGGGAAATCTTTTCGCCAGAAAATTTTTTAAATTTTCTTTCATTCACTTTCCTTTGAATTTTTCGTATAAAGATAATATATTTCATTTGAAAAAAGTTTTCATAAAATACAAGGTCTAAATTACGTGTGTTTTTCTACATCTGTCAAATTCTCTCCCAACGAATCGAGTGTCAATCAGAATTGATCGTCTGTCATCTCTTAGAGGAAGAAATGGGAGCAGTGTGCAAGATGTGATTCTTCATGCTATAGGAGCTATAACAAATTGCTTTACTTGTAGAATACTAAATGGTTTCTACTCGATAACTCTCTGACGACGTCATGTAAACAATACGAAAGTATAAGAGATCGAACACAAACAAAAGCCTATGAAAGAATTCGATCTCATTACTGGATAAAAACTACCAGGGTTGTGCTCTTCTTGAGGTAGTTAATACAAAATCTAGTACTGAGGTATAAATGCAACAGTACTTATAATGTGCATAGTAGGTTGGCCAGGGTACCAGCCACCGATTGAGATACTACCAATAGCGAGTTATTTGGTCCTTTGACTGACTAGACAGTACTACAATGCATACCTCTCTCTCTGGTTACGGCTCAGTTTGCCTACACATGCACCGAATAGTCTAGCGTATTCTTTCCACAGTCTTCTCTCCCCTCATACACCAGATAATACTGAGATTACGAAACAATACTTTTTCGCTTAAGGGGTTAACTACTGCACTGCAATTGCTCAGTAGCTACTTTCCTCTTGGAAAGGGTAGAAGCGACTTTATAGCCATGGTAAGCAACTTGTCCGGAGAAGGTCATTCCAAAATCAAACCATTGTTCTCTAGTCCCGGGTAGTGCCATAGGCTCTGTACCATGGTCTTCCACTGTCGTGGATTAGAGTTCTTTTGCTTGAGAGTACACTCAAGCACGCTATCTTATCTTAATTCTCTTTCTCTAGTTTTTTTTTTTTTTTTGAGTTTTTTTAATTTTTACATGGAAGATCTATTTAATATTGTTACTGCTCTTAAAATATTTTATTCTAATTATATATTCATTACTTCTCTTGTAGTTTATTAATTTTCTTGTTTCCTTTCATCACTTTGCTATTTTTCCTTGTTGGAGCACTTGGCTTTATGGCATCTTGTTTTTCCAACAAAGGTTGTACCTTAGCTTTTAATAATAATGATAATAATAATAATAATAATAATAATAATAATAATAATAATAATAATAATAATAATAATAATAGGATGTAGCACACGATATGTTGTAGCGCATAGTGTTACATAAGCTTTTCCGATGCCTTGCAAGTCGCGTACATTAAGTATGTATACAGACAGTAGGGGGAAACCTTGACACATGAAAGTAGAGAAAAATCAAGAGCTTTTCAAAAAAGCATCTAAAAAGCAGCTCTAAAAAGCATATAAATAGAGCATCTAAAAAGCATATAAAAAACATTTTAAAATGCATCTAAAAGGCATCCAAAAATCAGCTTGAATAGAATAAAAAGTATATAAAACATCCAAAAAATATCTGAAAGAGCTTCTAAATTATTTAAAAAGAATCTCAAAAATATTGAAGAAAACATCCAAAAAGCATCTCAAAAATATTGAAGAAAACATCCAAAAAGCATCTAAAAACACCTTTAAAACCAATCATAAAAAGCATCAAACCCATCTTAAATAGAAGCATATAAAAATGCATCTAAAAAGGAAGCTTTTCCTAGTCTGCAGTCTCTTGATGAGGATTTGTTTGTACCAAATCATTTCCAGGTAACAGGAGGACCAGTTTCTAGATTGATTCTCTCATTTGTAGCTGGAAGATGGAGTGTGCACAGGGAAATGGTCTAGCGTTTCCTAGTCTGCAATGAGTCTTAATGAAGATGTGGTATATCGATAAAACTAACGAAATTTCAAAATATACAAAAAACCGGTTTGAAAAATCTGAGAAAATGGCTATAGTTAGAATGGTTCTGAAAATTGCTCTAGAATATCAGGTAGGAATTAGGTTCATACAGACCTATTTCGAGTCTGTTCCTTATTTCAGAAGTGGTAAAATATGTAATTCTTGAACAACCAATTAGTCACTAAGAAGAAATAGAAGCTTTGCCAGACAACCAGTCTGCTTACAGAAAATTATACTCTACGGAGACAGCCATCTGTTCTGTTGTAAACGATATAAAGGAAATGATGGATGGAAATAAATGTGATATTTCAATATTATTAGATCTTGGTGCTGATTTTGATACAGTTGTGCGTGAACTTCTACTAAATGATGTATGGTCCATCGGTATTGGAGATCAAGCTTTTGAATACATAAAAGTCTATTTGATTGACAGAAACTACTGTGTGCAAATTGGAAACTCTTATTTGTCATATGAGCCATTAAACACAGAGGTACCCCGGAAGAGTTCACTGGGGAGTGTACTATACCCAATCTTATTCTGTATATATATATATATATATATATATATATATATATATATATATATATATATATATATATATATATATATATATATATATATATATATATATATATATATACTATTGCCCTATCGAGAGTACTACAAAGTCATAGAATGAAGTTCAAACTATTTGCGGAGGATACACAATTTTACTACTCTATCCCAATATCAATAAAAGTCCGCGATCTAAGAGCATCTATTAACTTGTCTTTCAATGTCCAAATAAATAATGCAGCAAAATGCTGGTTACCATCTTAAAAACATTCTTTTGTAAAGATAAAGAAGTACCTGGAAGAACATTATGTAAATAAGCTTGCGATAAACTTCATTATCACCAGGATTGACTACTGGAACTCCATCCAGCGCAATCTACCCACAGTATAACTTACGAAATTACAAAACATAATAAACGGAGGAGCACGAATAATAAAAGGTCTCCCACCCCGAGAAAGGATCACTTCTACACTAATTGAATTACACTGGCTGCCTAGTAATGCTACAATATAGTTTGAGATATGTGCAATAATCCATAAAGTTATCAGAACCAGACAGCCAAAATACATTAATACATATTGTGCAGCCAATGAATCGCGTAGAGATGAGAATAATGCAGTTGGTTTCAAATTATTAAATGTATATCCACTGTAGGTTATAGAGCCTTCAAATATGCGGCCCCAACACTATACAAGCTCCTAATAGACATCTGTAAGACTGAAGATATTGAGGCTTTCAAAAAGAGAATAGAGACTTTATTTTCTCTGAGTGCTTCGATAAAGTGAATTTGTGTGATAGGCCTACTCTTACATAGACCTATGTTACCAAATCTCAAAATAATAACTCACTCTCTCTCTCTCTCTCTCTCTCTCTCTCTCTCTCTCTCTCTCTCTCTCTCTCTCTCTCTCTCTCTCTCTCTCTCTCTTTGTGAGCCTGGTCATGAAAATCTGTGAAGCCTTTGCGACAAATCATTTATGTATTTCATAATTTATCTTAAATTTTTATCATTTCATATAATAAATGGAGAAATGTGAATAGAGTTTTCTTTGTTAATCTGATGAATATCTGAAGCTCTAATACACACACACACACACACACACACACACACATATATATATATATATATATATATATATATATATATATATATATATATATATATATATATATATATATATATATATATATATATATATATATATATATATATATATGGTGTATATATGAATACATAGGGGTTATTACTGCACTGTATTGTTAATGCTTTACAGTTGCATTAAAATGTTTTATCTTAATTATTCATTGCTTCATATATATTATTCATTACATGTTAGTTTATGTAATCCATTATTTCCTTACCTCACTGAACTATTTTTCTCTGTTAGAGCCCTTGGACTAATAGCCTGTAATAATAATAATAATAATAATAATAATAATAATAATAATAATAATAATAATAATAATAATAATAATAATAATAATATACAATGATTTCTCTTTCGGGTGACTCATTGCTCCAATCTGTCTCAATGGACGACAACAGTCTGAGATAATCGACAAATATTTGCAATCTTAAGGGTCATCGGGAAAGCGAATAATGATTGTAAATCAAAAGGTCATTATCTTATCAAATGGCTACAATTAATGATGAATGATTAGGTGATGATTGAATAAGAGTTTTTCGAGAAGAAACTTACTTTATAGGATCCAAAGTCTAGGGGAAACATCCCTCGAAAGTTGAAACTTTGCAGCGAATGTTTTCATGTTGAACAGGCTGACATGAGGTTCTCTTCGTAGTTTATGTATGAAAAAATCTATTTTAATGTTGTTACTGACCTTAAGATATTTCATATTAATTATCCATTAATTTTAGAATAGTTTATATATTTCCTTATTGCCTTTTCTCACTGGGATATTTTTCCCTGTTGGATTCTTTGGGCTTATAGTATCCTACTTTTCTCTCTAGGGTTGTAGTTTAGTTAACAATAATAATAATAATAATAATAATAATAATAATAATAATAATAATAATAATAATGTCCGAGGTTTTTTAGAATCCCAAGTATATAGAGACTAGGGATACAGCTCGGGACAAATTACGCAACTGGGTGAGAGGCTTCTAGAAAATCTCTCCGGGACCTTACCTACCTAATGATAGGACGCGTAAGCTACTATTTCCGATGGCAAGTAAGGAAATAGTGGTGCCTCAGGCACCAATTACATCTCCCGACGACCAGATAGCCTTTGGGAAGGAGGGCAGGAAGTGCCCTTGGGAAGAAGGGGAAAATATCGTGTCGGAATTGTTTCCGCTTATGCCGGCTCTAGAGCCATTAACGTCGATATCTTTATCTTCTACCCCTCTATTAGAGGAACGGACCAATTATACGCCCAAGTGAATAATCTATTGGAGAGCTTTCACCAACATCACGAAAAGCAGGAAGTAAAATGCAAGATAGAGCCTAGTAAAGCTCCACTTGTTGCCTCCCAAGGGTCATGCAAACGACCCATGGATCAAGACCTCCCGACATGCTCCAAAACCAATCCCTGGAGGTTTGCGGAGCTGATACCGATTTTAAATGGCAAACTCTACATCTCAGAGAAGATGGGTGTTGTTCCTTTACACAAAATCCAATTTTGGGCAAGCTTTGACGCTTTTCCTAATTGTTTTGTTCAACTGAAGTATGAACCAAAGTCAAGAAAAGGAACGGAATTGAAGGAAGTCATGATAAAGCACAGGCTATCCTGTCAAGTAGCCTGAAAAAGGCGGGTTACCCGGTGTCGAAGGTATTCACACTCGGTAACAGGCACCCTTCCTTTCTTGCTCCTGCATCAAATTCATTCCCCTTTATGGGGAAGGCATTTAAATCTGTTGCCAAGGCAGTGGAGGCAGGTAGGCCATGTCCTGCACTCGAGGAGTGTAAGCCTCTGTCACTAGCCTTTCCCAGACAGAAGGACTAGAAGGAAGTCCATTCAACTTTTTCAGTAGGAAGATTAGATGCGGATGTCACCTAAACTATCCGAGTTTCTCTTGTATAATGAACAAGAGACAAAGGAGAGACTTGCAGCCTCCCTATCTCTACAAAACTACATAAAGTTGAGTTCAATCCATCAAAGTACCCCAGACATGCTCATGGTCTTAGCCAAAATGCATAAGGCTACCTTAGTGAAAGACCTTTACGCCTTTATGAAGGCTAGGAGAGCATGTAGGGAGTTTGTGTTCGCTGCTGCAACAGTGAAACATGAAACAAGGAAGCTAATATCTTTCAACATCTGAGGTATAGACCTCTTCCCAGATGAGGTAGTTAGGAAAGTGATTAAGAATGCCACCACGGAGAATGTAGGTGTTCTCCAAAAGTGGGGCATCCTTTCAAAGAGAAAGTCTTCCATGGTTGTGGGTCCCCAACCTAAAAGGAAGACGGGAAAGTCCGAAAATATACCTCAGGCTGTTCAACAACATCCCACGGCTGCAGCGACCGCGATGCCACAGCCAGGTGGTCAAAAATTTAATCCTACTGATCATTCGAAGCATATAGATGCATCTGGTAGGAGGGAGGTTCCTTCAGGATCGTTAGACCTTCGATCCTTGGGTCCAAGGCATAATCAAGATAGGACTACAATGGGAAGTGGAAATGTCTCCACAATCATTTCCTTAACTTCTCCTACAATCCAAAACCCTCCTGGAGGAGTATACCTGAAAGCTCTAGAGCATACATGTGGTAAGGAAACTATATTCCATCGAGTTCCAGGGAAGGCTGTTTGGTGTTCACGGGAAGGATAAGAAATCTCAGAGTCATTCTGGACTTGTCGCTACTCAACAAGTTCAAATAAAACAGCAAGTTCAGAAGGTTAATCCTTCTGAACATATGGACCCTGTTTCAAAAAGGGGTGTTCGTAGTCTTGACAGACTTGAAAGGTGTCCTTTGGCAACATCCAGTCAATCACCCCCTCCCCTCCTATCTAGGATTCAAGTTACAGATAGTAACGCATATCCTAGGAAAGATAAGTGACAGACTAGATACAGTCCTAAATATCTTCATAGAATTGGCAGACTTAGTCATGCAAATACCAAGCCTAGAAATGGTTCAGGCAACAATGTACCTGGACGAGAGGCTGGGGTGGGCATCCAAGGAAATGACCTGGTTCCCGGGACATCCTGGATGCAAGATAAGCTTCAAGAAGTCTCGATTCTCTCCAGTTCAAAGGTTTCAATGGCTGAAAAATCCTTGAAGCCTGTGGTCACATCAACTCTCCTTTCCCTTGAGAATATAAAAGGAGATTGCAAGGTCGATCAAGAGACTCGGGTAATCAGTCAGATTTCCAAGACGCCTACAGGGAGGAGCTCTGAACTCTCTCCAGTTCACAATGGTGACAGATCCAGTGCTAAGAGCACAGCTGAAAGATGCGTCAAGAGTCTGGAGAAGATACGCGTCAAACGCTTGAAGAGATCTAAAAAGACCGATATCGTTCCTTCTTTAATCGCTTTTCTAACAAAGGTCAAAGCTCGAAAGTCCCAAGAATTTGTTGATCCTGTCATGAGTGGGGAAACTCTTTCCATGCACATCAGACTTCCTTCGACTGATCTGGGACACCAAAGCGATAATGAGACATCGCAATCGACAATGCTAGAGAACATCTCATACAGTCAAGGTGAAGTTAACCATCTCTTACTTAAAGAGATGGCCTCTGTCAGCAGTTCATATACAATTGATCCACAATGTGACAGTGAATGCTTTATTTGGGCTCAACCCTATAGAGTTGGAATGGTCCACGGACGCAGACCTATTCCCTTCCAGATGGGAACAAGTCTCAGAACTGCAGATTGACCTCTTCATCACGACCGTCTTCAAGAAACTACCTCGATATGTAGCCCCATAAGACGATACTCTAGTGGAGTTAACACACATCATGTCTCTAGTATGGAAGGGATGGACTCAGGTATCCCGTTTCATCCCATCCAATCACCTGCTGAAGGTCCTCAACATGCCCAAGAGCAATCTGTCCTCTTTAATGAAGGAACTGAAGCTGAGGCTGGTCCTAGTTCATATCCTAGGTCTATTTCAGAAGGTTCAGAAGTTAATTGCCTTTGTTTTATCACAAAGAACCGGAACCCTTCATTTCATGATTTACTTCCCCTAGCGGTTAGGAAAAGATTTGGGATCTCAGAAGGCAATATAGAATTCCTAGAAGAATACAAGTCTAAGTCAACTAGAGGACAATATGAGTCTTCTTGGAAAAAGTGGGTTGCGTTTGTAAAAGCAAAAGGACCGAAATAAATTTCAATGAACTTCTGTCTGTCCTTCTTTGTCCACCTTCATAATCAAGGTCTGGCACCCAACACGATAACTACGCGCAAGTCAGCCTTGACTAGACCTCTTCTATATGCCTTTCAAGTGGATCTGGCGAATAAAATCTTTAATAAGATTCCGAAGAAATGTGCAAGGCTTAGGCCTGCAGCACCACCAAAGCCCATCTCTTGGTCTTTGGACAAGGTCCTACATTATGCCTCATCTGTGAGCAATGAAGATTGTTCCCTTAAGGATCTAACCCAAAAGGTTATTTTTCTGTTCGCTATAGCGTCCGGGGCTAGAGTTAGTGAAATAGTGGCCCTATCTAGAGATGAGGGCCACATTCAGTTCACAGAAGCGGGAAAACTGAATCTCTTCCCTGATCCAACCTTTCTTGCTAAGAACGAGCTACCCACTAAGAGGTGGGGTCCCTGGAGAATCTGCCCTCTGAAGGAAGAAGTCTCTCTATGTCCTGTAGAGTGTCTAAAGGTCTAGCTTCGTAGAACTTCAGACTTCAGGGGAGGACAGCTCTTTAAAGGAGAAACTTCTGGATCAGACTTATCCCTCAAACAGCTAAGGGCAAAGCTCACCTACTTTATTCGTAGAGCAGATCCTGACAGTACTCCCGCAGGTCATGATCCGAGAAAAATTGCTTCATCACTGAATTTCTTTCAGTATATGGACTTTGAACGTCTTCTTTCATTCACCGGATGGAAATTATCCAGAGTATTTTACAAACACTCTGCGAAACAGGTCCATGAATTAAAGCACTATGTAGTGGCAGCAGGTAGCGTATTAAAACCTGCCCCCTAATTACTGTCATAAACAGTTAATTAATTGGGACCTTGAACGTCCTCGTTCATATACTGGATGGAAATCACCCAGAGTGTTCTACAAACACTCTACTAAGCAGGTCCATGGACTGAAGCATTATGCAGTGACGGTGGGTAGAGTTTTAAAACCTGCCGTCTAAGTCTGCGATGAACAGCTAATTGACTGGGAAAGTCAATTAAAGGGAGATGGGGTCATAACTTTTAGTGTGACCTCCTTTTTATGAGTGCTACCATGGTGACACTAACTCTGTTCAAAATCCCAGGTGTGGAATTAAACAGATAGCACTAGTGCCGTGTGTACGTAGTACACAGTGTTGATAGAAGGTAACCGGTACAGAGTTTACGAAGAGAAGTTTTATTATAAAATTTTCTTCAATCTGAGAGTGGCACTCATCATTTCTTTCCCTTTCAAGAACGAAATATAATTTCTGTATACGGTATTTTTATAATTCTGTTATCATGCTACATTCGTTTTACTAGTTAATTCATTTAGTCATTTATTAGGAATAAAAGTCTATTAGAATGTATTGCGTCCTAATTCGCCCGACAATTGCATGTATAAAATGCCAAAGTTCTTTGGCTTACTAAAGTAAGTATTCTTCATATAGTTGTATGCTCGTAAACAATAGATATAAGAGACACTGATACTGATTTGGCAATATATACAAACTATGAGACTGTTTGTATATTCAGTGTATACTTATGTTTGTTCATACAATATATGCTAACCTTGAGGCCCCTTTCTTACTGTCTAGAATGACTTCCCTGTAGGGGGCAGGAAGCACTAACATTGTTTATGATTAGTGATGATGATGGATAACGGTAACGTCATTTGTCCTAATTGGTCCGAATGACCATAGAAAGGTTGTTCCAAGGTTAAAGCACTGATGAAAATCCACAGATATATTAATGCTCTGGTACGCTTCCATCAGGACGAAATGACTTGAGCCCAAAAAAACGGATTTTGAGCAAAGAGAAAAATCTATTTTTGGGTGAGATAGCCATGTCCTCCTGATGGACCCAGCCTTCTTTTCTAAAAAGAAAAGATCTTCACAGTATCCCTCCCGAAGCACTGTATCTGTAGCACCATGCTCAATGCTACAAGGAATGTTCGCCAATCTGGATATGGCACTGTTATGATACTCAATAGTAGTATGAGAACTAGGGTAACCTTGATACAGCTCCCCTTCTATTCTGCCACTTTCCCTCTCGAAGCGTAAACGCTATTAGGGGTGCAGATTGCTATGTGGCGTGTCAAGAATACATCCTCTGATATTATGCAATATCCTTGTGAGAGTTAGAATTCTGGTTACCTAAAGGTAAAATTCTATGGTAATATCACTGTAGTACATATATCCCTTAGTAAGCTACTTATAGGAACTTCCATCAGGATGACATGGCTAT
>NC_090756.1:49368853-49370850 GCF_036898095.1 Palaemon carinicauda
TTAGTACACTTCAGTATTTCAAGACAAATACGTCCGGTATTTAGGAGAGAGAGAGAAAAAAAAAACATAGCGGTCTGAATTTCTATGTTTCCTAATGTAGTAAAGCAATTAGTCTTTTCTGTGTATATCATATATCAATAGACATGATCCTCCTCTAATTTGAGAAGAAGAAGAAGAAGAAGAAGAAGAAGAAGAAGAAGAAGAAGAAGAAGAAGAAGATACTACGCTACGAACCAAATAAATTTGGATTTATAATAATAATAATAATAATAATAATAATAATAATATTACACAACGAAGCAAATTTACTACTTGAATTCATATTACTTACTCCCAAATAATCCAACAATAATATGAATGAAATAACTTCTAATTTTGACCTGATAACATCCAAAATCTTAGATAATCAAATTACGTGATTATTTACATTAAATCCAAAGTAAACAAACTCACAGATGTTTGTTTATATCTTCCCCGACCATTTACTCTACGATGATACTCCCTGATTCATCGAATTCCATTTCTCCACCGTTTCATAACCTCATATTGAAGAAAGAAAATGTACACAGACGTAATAGACTATTGACACCATCAAAATCTGTACTAATATCTTTACTGTACTTTACTGTTTATATTTAGTATCTGCCATTACTCTCTGCCATTACTATCCAACATTACTGTCTTCCATTACTATCCGCAATCTCTGTTCGCTATTACTATCGGACATTGCTGCATGCCATTACTCTCCGCCATTACTATATGTCATTACTCTTCTCCATTACTGGAAGGAATTCATTGTTTGGGAAGCTTTAGATCAACTCTATTTGACCGAACTCAATGTTTTCTACCAAAATAAATTATCCAAAGGAGACAATCGAATGAAAAGGAGGTTCCAATTTGTTTTAGGATTCAGTTCATTGGTAATTTGCCTTATGAGAATTCACGAGTCCTGATGAGGAAAGAACTTGAAAGTCAATGGAATCCTTCTGGTGAAGAGTCCTTGTTAAGTTTATGATAGATCTCCATATCCGAAACTGATCTCTTTCTGAAGAAGCACAATGTCCCCCAGGAAACAAAATCTGTCTCAAATTGCTATGGGAGAGTTTCAATTCTGTTCGTCACCAAATTTGTATTTTACTCTCAAAAAAGGCAACAAATTAAGTTAGGGAAGCAGGTGCGTCTTTTTGTTTTTAGTGGACTGGAAAAATGCTGGAATGATTCAAGCTTTTCCTGGAACTACATAATTTCTAAAAGAATTCTTGAATTCTCTACAACAGGGATTTAACGACATGCAAAGAAATTTCTGTTTCCCATTGTAGGAATATTCTGTGTTTTTCGTATACTAAAGAATATCACAAAGTCTTAAACAAACGTAAGTCAGAAGTGATTCAAAGTCGATTACATCTGTTTGCCCGACATTTTTTCTTAGGGTTGATTATGACTTTAATTACCTAAATTCTTTCCTATCATTCTTCACTTCAAATTTCTTCATATTTTTTTTCCCCACTTAACTTTTAACATTTCCTCTTCAATAATTAGGATGTTGCCTCAAAATTTTTTGACAAGTTCTAAATCTCTTTTTTTCTCAATACTTGCTAAAGTCTCCATAAATTTACGATTCCAATTTACTATTCTTTTTCGGTCTTCTAATAATTTATAAAAAATCAAATGAAACTTCCCACACAATTTTGACATTATATTTAACAGAGCAAAAGCAAAACTGTTCACCTGAATGGAGTTTCTATTCCTTGTAATAAGAGCAATAAAACTTTGCTTTACTTTAATGGGCGTTTCTTGTAAGAAAGCCACTGAAAGAAATAAGGGGAGAGACGGAGTTCTCTAAACGTTTTTCAGAGGGTGAAAATTTTCAGCGTTCGTATCTTTGGGAATTAGGAAAAAGAACTTAGCACTGGATCTATGATCAATAAAGAATGATCCCTGAATATCTCATTGCAGTAATATGTAATAGATTGAATTCAACTTGATATCATATTATA
>NC_090756.1:49371350-49376350 GCF_036898095.1 Palaemon carinicauda
GCCAGCTATCAATCCCTTCCATAGAAAATTGGAATAAACCTAAATAACTATATAAAAGAACCCTTTTATTTCCAATATCTATTGCAGACAAGTGTCTTGGAGAGAGAGAGAGAGAGAGAGAGAGAGAGAGAGAGAGAAAGAGAGATTGCTCTGAAGCAACAGGATTGTTGCAACAGTGACAAATGGCATCTGGTTGTCTCATTC
The DNA here is from genome assembly GCF_036898095.1 of Palaemon carinicauda. Lineage (NCBI taxonomy): Eukaryota > Metazoa > Arthropoda > Malacostraca > Decapoda > Palaemonidae > Palaemon > Palaemon carinicauda. The sequence continues at coordinate 49,371,555 of NC_090756.1, forward strand.
TACGTCAGTGTTACTTGTCTTTTTCATTCTCCCACCCAAGAGGGAAACAGATAAATGCTCCGCTCTCTCTCTCTCTCTCTCTCTCTCTCTCTCTCTCTCTCTCCTCTCCTCTCTCTCTCTCTCTCTCTCTCTCTCTCTCTTATGCCTAATGTCACAAGATACAGCACACCTATTTTTCCACAAATTTTTCCTTCAAATTTCTTGCAATCATTTTACATTTTCTGTCATTACTATTGAAAAAAATATATTTTTTCACTCCTCGAGTGATCATTAACTTCTTTCTTAATCATCGTGTGGGTCATTGTCACGATACTGTTACCTTTACAATGCAGCACATAATGTATTAATGATGAACAATAGCTATCACTAATTTCATGGGGTCACAACAGTACAAAAAGGCAATTCTTCTACGTTGCTGCTGAGAGAGTGGAAGAAGGAGGCTCCAGGCTAGAGAGGGTTTGAGTGTCAGGTAAAGCAAAACAAAATACTGGCAAAATTCCATGGTCACTAGTGGGTGGCGTATGGGTACTGTGTGACGAATTTCTGCACATCATATGCTATAGTCGCTGCAAAGATTCCGGGCAAAATAATCCACACCCTCTAATGACGTCATAACCATTACGTTGTCTCCCCGATACCAGCGGTCACAATACACCCCCTTACAAATTTCAAAGTATACTAACTTTTAAATCACTTTAAGGGGATTTGTTGTGATCGCTATTAACGCGGGAGACAACATGATTGGCTATGACGACATCAGGGATGTGGCATATTTCACCCGGAATCCCTGCAGCAACTATAGTGTTGTTAATAGTTATCAACAAAAATACGCTTACAGCGGGGAATTCCTGCTCGCAGACCAATACAATGCTCGTAAGTCAACAAGTAATATTGTTATGAACAGCACTTTGTAAAATTAATAAAAGAAATTTGATCACGTGCTTACAAGCTCAGTGTTGCCAACAGCGTTACCTGCCCCAAAGTAATGCTGATAGGCGTCTCCTTAGCTTCCCGTGAAGTGTACCGAAATTAATGTAGCCAACTGTACTACTGTGACTTGGTTACTAAATGCAATCTCAGACAAGTGTCTCGACCTGAACCAAGAAATAGCGTATCTTTCTGCCCCTTGAACACTAAGCCCTTTTCAAGTGGCCTAACATCGCACCAAAAGATTTTGTTCTTTTGTTTTTGTTCTTTTTGCGAATGATTAAACTATATTTCTAAACCATATATATTTTTTTATATTCAAACAATACCTAAAAATTCAATAATGACTAGCGGAAATGGAATTTGGCGAAAGTGTTTTCACTTAATTCAGAAAACTAATTTCCTGGTGTCGGGAATTATTTTGCAAATCATAATGAAAAAATGATGCTCAAAGGTGTATTAAAACCAAACTACAAACCGTTATGAAAAACAAACCAAGTTTGAAAAATCAAACAGAACTCTTACTTTATATAAAAAAAATTTTCTTTACTTAACCTAACAGGAAAAGATGAAAATAAAATCATGAAAATAGTGTGGATCTTCTCGAATGTCATAAGAGTAAAGAAGAAAATAGTTCTGCATCAAGTTAGTTACAATTTCCAGTTTCCCCCAAGAAATTCAACCATTTTAATGAAGAAAACTTTAACCAATACAACCCGCTCCAGGATTCCAACAAGATCGGAAATGGAATATTCCTGAATTTTCTGGAATCAAAAAGTCAAAGAGCGAGAGAGAGAGAGAGAGAGAGAGAGAGAGAGAGAGAGAGAGAGAGAGAGAGGGGGGGAGAGAGAGAGTTGGAAACGCTAAGATTTTTTTAGGAATTTTAGGAATTTACAAGTTAAATCCTTTTCGAAAATCTATATAAAATCCTTTTCAGTAAAGAAGTTAAATTTATATTTTTATAAAATGAATAAACGGATAAATGAAAAATTCTTAGTAAAATCTGATTACTATTGAATTGAGAGAGAGAGAGAGAGAGAGAGAGAGAGAGAGAGAGAGAGAGAGAGAGAGAGAGAGAGTTACAAGGAATTTTGATATCTCAAAGACTTTTTAGTCCATCAGAGGAGATTCCATTAGTTTAAACATTTTGAGTTTCTATGATCTTGTATAATTTATTCTTGAACTCGTTTACCATGTTACTACATCCGCTGGAAGTCTGTATCACTTATTTGCTATTTTGTATATAAAGAAATAACCACGTTGAGAGAGAGAGAGAGAGAGAGAGAGAGAGAGAGAGAGAGAGAGAGAGAGAGAGAGAGAGAGACTTACATTATTTTTTAGGTTTTTGAAAGTTAGACCATAAATTGCAAATGAAATCTGTTTTGAAAATCTATGTAAAATTCTATTCAGTAAAAATGGTGCATTAAAAATTCATACGGTCATTTTCTTAATAAAATAGTAATCACACGAAAATTCATTTACTCTTCTCTCATTTGTGTCTTAAAGGCCTCACTGCCTTATCAAGAGGATTACGCATTTTTAAAGAAAAACTGCCACTGCTGCTCACATTTCTGCCACACTATTTTTGACGCGCATTATTTTCTGACGCTTTTTTTTTTTTTTCTACGCATGGTATCTTTGCCGCATTTTTTTTTTACGTGCGTACCCTGCTGTCCCTTTAGTATTTCCACTTGCTGGCTTAAAGAAGAAAAAATAGATATAAACAAACGTAATGCAATATAGTTACCATAGAAAAATTATGTATAATTCAAAGCGATGAAAGACTAACTGCGTCCTTACCTTGGAATACTCCCAGTAATAATAGACAATCAAACTCATAGTCGGGGAAATCTCTTCGCCAGAAAATTTTCAAAATTTTCTTCCATTCATTTTCTTTTGAATCTTTCGTATAAAGATGATATATTTTCTTTGAAACATGTTTTCATAAAATACAATGTCGAATGATTTGTTTTTTTCTGCATCTGTCAAATTCTCTCCCAACTGGAAGTAAGTCAAACGAATCGAGTGTCAATCAGAGTTGATCGTCTGTCATCTGTTAGAGGAAGAACTGACTGCAGTGTGCATGATGTGGTTCTTCATGCTATAGTAACTAAATGGTTTCTACTTCATAACTCTCTGACGACGTCATGTAAACATTACGAAAGTATAAACGATCGAACAAAAACAGAAACGTATGAAAGAATTCGATCTCATTACTGGATAAAAACTAAGAAGGTTGTGTTCTTTTTGGGGTAGTTTATACAAAATCTAATCTTGAGGTATATATGCAACAGTACTTATATTGTAAATAGTAGGTTGGACAGGGTACCAGCCACCCGTTGAGATACTACCACTAGAGAGTTATTTGGTCTTTTGACTGAACAGACAGTACTACATTGCATCCCTCTCTCTGGTTACGGCTCAGTTTGCCTACAGATGCACCGAATAGTCTGAACTACTCTTTCCACATTCTTCTGTGCCCTTATAAACCAGATAATACTGAGATTACGAAACAGTACTTCTTCGTTTAAGGAGTTAACTACTGCACTGCAATTGCTCAGTAGCTACTTTCCTCTTGGAAAGGGTAGAAGCGACTTTATAGCCATGGTAAGCAACCTGTCAGGGGAAGGTCACTCCAACATCAAACCATTGTTCTCTAGTCTTGGGTAGTGCCATAGCCTCTGTACCATGGTCTTTCACTGTCATGGATTAGAGTTCTCTTGCTTGAGAGTACACTCGGGCACGCTATCTTATCTTATTTCTCTGTCTCTTAAGTTTTTATAGTTTTAACATGGAAGATCTAGTTTAATGTTGTTACTGCTCGTAAAATATTTTATTCTATTTGTTCATTACTTCTCTTGTAGTTTATCAATTTTCTTGTTCCTTTCATCACTGCTATTTTTCCCTGTTAGAGCACTTGGCTTTATGGCATCTTGCTTTTCCAACTAAGGTTGTAGCTTAGCTTTTAATAATAATAATAATAATAATAATAATAATAATAATAATAATAATAATAATAATAGGGATGTAAATATGTAGCACACGATATGTTTTAGCGCTTAGTGTTACATAAGTTTGCGATGCCTTGCAAGTCGCGTACATTAAGTATGTATACAGACAGCAGGGGAAAACCTTGACACATGAAAGTGGCGAGAAATCAAGAGTATTTCAAAAAAGCATCTAAAAAGCATCTAAATAGAGCATCTCAAAAACCATATTAAAGGCATTTTAAAATGCATCTATAAGGCATTAAAAAATCAGCTTATATAGAATAAAAAGTATATAAAAAATATTCAAAAAAATATCTAAAAGAGCTTCTAAATTATTTAAAAAGAATCTCAAAAATATTGAAGAAAACATCTAAAAAGCATCTAAAAACACCTTTAAACCTTATCATAAAAAGCATCCAACCCATCTCAAATAGGAGCATATAAAAATGCATCTAACAAAAGTAGCTTTTCCTAATCTGCAGTCTCTTGATGAAGATTTGTTTGTACCAAATCTTTTCCAAGGTGATAGGAGGACCAGTTTCTAGATCTATTCTCTCATTTATATCCGGAACTTGGACTATGCACAGGGAAATTGGTCTAGCGTTTCCTAGTCTGCGATGAGTCTTAATGAAGATGTGATATATCGATATAACTAACGAGATTTCAAAATATACAAAAAAAAAAAAAAAAAAAAAAAAAAAAAAAAAAAAAACCGGTTTCCAAACTCTGAGAAAATGGCTATAATTACAATGTTTCTGAAAAGTGCTCTAGATTATCAGGGAGGAATTAAGTTCATACAGACCTATTTTGAGTCTGTTCCTTATTTCAGAAGTGGTAGAACATGTAATTCTTGAACAACTAAGAAGAAATACAAGCTTT
>NC_090756.1:49381350-49416408 GCF_036898095.1 Palaemon carinicauda
ACAAGAACTTGTGACCGGCCGGGAATCGAACCCTGGTCCGGCAACCTTGTAGAGACCAGGGTTCGATTCCCGGCCTGTCACAAGCTCTTGGCTTTGTGTGATTTTGCCTGGGGCTCTGATCCCAAGGGCGTTAAGAGTATCTAGACATTAATATATCAAAAATATATGGCTTATTTGAATATGAAAAACACGTGTAAATGTGCAAAAAATTATCATATATATATATATATATATATATATATATATATATATATATATATATATATATATATATATAGATATATATATATATATTTGGGCTCAGGCCATGTCGTCCTGATGGAAGTTCCTAAAGGGTAGCTTCCTAGGGTATTTTTGACTTCAGTGATATTCCCAGAGAATTTTACCTTAAGGTATCCAGAATTTTAACTCCTGGAGCGAATATTCCTAAATAAATCTAACAGGGATATTGCATAATATCAGAGGACATATTCTTGACACGCCACATAGCTATCTTCACCCCGAACTGTATTAACGCTTCGAGGGGTTACAGTGACAAAAATATAAAAACGAGAATGAAAAGAGAGCCGATCATAGGGTATCTCTCCTATTCCGTTTTCAGTGTGTATCTGACGAAGGCGGCAGCGCCATCTTTATTCCTTTTCGTGTAGCTCTACTACTTGGTGTTTTCCCTTGTGATCTCTCGTAATTTTGGATATTATTCAACATTATGATGCTTTCTCCGGCCCCTTCTGCCTCTGGAAAGTTGAGTATTATCTTTACTTTGTATAAATGTAAGCTCTTGTCATTTTGATTTAAATCAAAAGTGATATTAACGTAAACAAGAGTTGTTGCCTACCCGAGGCATCCTGGATGCTGTCGCTTGCTATGTATGGGCCATTTAGTTAGCCAGAGCGACGTTCCCGGTGTTTATGCTTTAAGAAATCTAGCTATCTAGCTCCTCTAGGAATTCTTATATAATGCCACTAGGTTCCAGTTCGGCGATTTAGGTTACCGATCTTGCCCTTCGCGAGGCTTAGTAGCCTAGGCGTCTGGCCCTAGTACTTTCATGCACGATATAAGTTTTCTGAGTGTTATGGTATTGAAGCTATAGGCAAATATTTTCTTCTCCAAGTTTGTATACGAGAGAGTTTCGGTAATTTAGGTAATCGATTCTCACCGCACCTAGGCTAGTAGCCTATGGGGCTTAGTATACTTTTGCAAACATCCCCGGTTGTTCTTTTCTCCTCCGGAGACTAAGTTCAATCCCTTTCTCCCTCTGAGTAAGCCTTAGGCGTATTCCTAGTGGTTCTATCTGAATAATATTCAGGTATAACTATACTAGGATATGTCTGCCCTGACCCGCTAACCAGAGTAACTGGTTTTTGGATTTGGGGCAGAACATCAGAGTTCTAGTCTGTGGTCTACGTCTTCCTAGCATAGAGAATGAGTTTCCTTTGCTAGGTTAGGTGCAGACACAGGAGACTTTGCTTCCCTAGCCCACATCTGAAGGATTCTGTACGAGATGATTCCTTCTACTAGTGGGCTAGCAGACTGTCCCGTGTTGTTATTCTCGGGCTGGAGAATGAGTTTTCTCTGTTGCCTGGCGAAATAACTACACCTAACTTTGTTCTGGTATGGAGGAGGATAGCAAGTATTGCCAACCTTCCTCCCTAATAGACAAACTCTAGGTTAGGATGAGCTTTCCTAACTGCTGGGTGTGTCTCATACTAGAACGAAGTTTACAGGACCCTTATCCCATTCCCCCTCTCTTTTTTAGTGATGGCCTAGCCATCACATCTCTTGGCCACAGTTCTGCTTTCGTACCTAGTGTAGGTTAGGATGGGGGACCGGCTCAGCTCTCTGCCGACCGGCAATAACGTGTCGGCCGGCAAAGACCCTTTTTCTTCTGCAGAGTGAACCCCAGACCTCTCTTGGTCTCCCTTCCGTGTCTGCTGGTAGAGCCCGGCAGGCTATGGATATATAGGAAGCCTTAATGATACATTCTCCCCTTCCATATGTTCACTCTTTCTGGATGAAGGTTGTATGGCAATGCCGCCTTATAACCTTACATCCATACTGTTTATTTTGCTAGTGTATTGTACTCCTAGCCCGGCTGCCGGCTTAAACGGCCGGCAGCCGAGTAGGTAGAGGTTCTCTGGTTCGTAGTCACTGCCGGCTGGCATGGGTATCGCTGCCTTTGCCTACCGGTAGTAGAAACACATCCCGAGATCTGCCGGCCACTACGATTAGCGGCCGGCAGTCAGGTGCTAGTGTTTTCAGTTGCCGGCCGGCACACATTTGCGAACCAGTGACCTGCCACCTATTAGTTAAAGGTAGCATACATTTGAACTATACAGGGCTAAAAGCCGGCCAGCACGACAGCATGCGATGTACAGTAGTTACTATATTTGTGGTGTAGTACACACTGCATTAATAAAACTACAGTACAGAGTTTGTTGTAACACTAAAGTTCTTCCGACATACTTAATGTTATTTTTTATACCTTTTGTTGAGACCGTACAATTTATAGAAAGTGAGTTCTTTCTGTATTCATTCTATCCCGTATTTTAAAAATCTATATCAAGGTGTGAGCTACACCTTAACTCTCCGCTTAGGAAAATATATAAGGTATTCTAGAATAAGATTTAACCTTAGGTTTAATATTTTGGGAGGTTACAGCAATTGGTTGGGCAGGAAATTCTAGTATGTGTCTTTCCTTCTTTCCTTTCTAGCTTTACTGTATAAGCTACATGTATTAATAATAAGTGAAAAGCCTTTACTTGATACTCATGGATTTTCTTCTCTTTACAGGAGGACCATCCGAAGTGCGGGAGTATGTTCTGCAATGTCCGCAGCAAGAACTTCTGTGGACATGAGTTATGCAGGGGCACGCAGCATGCGCAGCCTCCAGAGGTGATCTCCGGTATTGGGACCCTCAGGTATGTATCATATGTACTAACCTGATTACCGAGGCATTTGACACCCCTAAGTCGGCGGAGTCAAGGGATGCTGCTAGGGAAAAGTTGCGAACCTGGGTGAAGGGTTTTCAGAAAAACACTTAAGGCCCCTACCTTCCAAACGAGAAGATGAGGGCCTACCTTTTCCCTAAGGCATCAGCTGATGCAGTCATTCCTCAACCTCAGGAGGAGATACCAACTGTCCAGAATCCGGTAGATTCTGAAGTCTCGGCCGCCCTTCAAGACATCCAATTGGACGATATGATGTCAGAAGAGTCGGATTATACAGAAAAGGATCTTCTGGGAGAAGGTCAGGAGGAGGAGCTGACCCAGGCTCCAGAAATAGAAGAGGAAGAAATTGACGAGGCGTCGGTTACATCGGTTCCGGCCCCGGAATCTGTTCCCTCTACATCGTCTGCTATCCCAGGTGATCTGGGAAGGACTCTTTCTTCTATTGTTGAGATGATTCAACAAAAACAAAAGAAGAATGAGGAAAAAGAAGCTGCGATGAAACTGGGGATACGTAGACTCGTAGCATCACCTGGGCCCCAGAAGCAACTCAACATGAAGGATCTACCTTTGTGCTTGGATACCAATCCTTGGAGGTATGCCGAACACATGCCAATGACAACCGGGAATATTGTTATATCGGAGAAGCTGGGCTCAATTCCCCTGGAAGATGTGGAATTTTGGCCCAACAAAGACTCTTACCCGGACTGCAATGTCCGTCTTAGGAAGGAGCCAGCCTCAAAGGAGGAGACGGAGCCGAAGGAGGTCATAATCCTTGACCATAGTAAAGCACAGGCGTTTCTAGCGAGCCCGATGAAAGAGAGGGGCTTCACGAACTCAAAGGGGCCAGCCTTGAATAAGAAGCTTCCCTCCTTTGTGGCCTCTCCAACCAGAGCCATTCCCTTCATGGAAAAGGGATATAAGGCAGCCTTGAAGACGGCGGGGGCAGGGAAACCATGCACCTCCTTGGAGGAATGCAAGCCGTTATCCCTGACCTTACCATTAGACCAAAATGACTGCAAGGACGTCCACCTTACCTTCTCAGTCTGGAAGCTGGAAGCTGATATTGCCGAACGTCAGTTTGGTGAGGAACTTCCAAAGCTGACGGAGTTTCTCTTGCACAGAGAGCAATTGATGAAAGAAAGACTTGCGGCATCGATGTTGTTGCAAACGACATTGGAAACGATGGCAAGTGACCCCAAGAACCAGGACATGTTCATGGTAGTGGCCAAAACCCATCTGGCCACAGTTACGAAGGATCTCTATAGCTTTATTAAAGCTAGGAGAGCCTGTAGAGAGTTCGTGTTCGTTTTGGCTGCGGTGAGGCACGAACCGAGGAGGCTGATCTCCTTTTGCATCTGGGGTAAGGACCTCTTTCCCAACGAAGTGGTTAAAGAGGTAGTAGACAAGGCCGCCACGGAAAATAGGAACCTTCTCAAAAAGTGGGGCTTAAATCTTAAGAGAAAGTTTTCTCCGGATGAGGGTCCCCAACCCAAGAAGAAGACAAAAAGGCCTAGGCTATCCTTTCGGCCGGCTAAGCCCTACCGACAGCAACAACAGCAACTTCCTGCAACCGCTGTGCCTCAGATAGTGGCACAACCTCCAACCACGTACCAGTTGGTACCTCAACAAGTGGCGACACAGTCGCCGGTTTTTAGCCCAGCTTTTGAAAGGCAGACTTCTTCCTCTCGCTCAAAAGCTAGAGGAACAGCCAGAGGTTCTTCTAGACGCCCTTCAAGGGGAAGGGGATTCAGGGGAAGGGGATTCAGGGGAAGACGCGGTCAAGGAGGCAAGGCCTCAGGTCCATAACAGCAGAAGTGAGATGCTTCCAGAAGGAGGGAGACTACATCTATTTAGGGATCGTTGGACCTTCAATCCCTGGGCCCACAGCCTAATAAAGAATGGACTAGGTTGGAGTTGGAGCAGTCCTCCACCTCAATTTCCTCAGTTCTTCCAACACTCTACCCCCGTTCTGGAAGAATATGTCCGAGAACTCTTAGAGAAAAGAGTAATCCGAAAAGTTAAGTCCATCAGGTTCCAAGGAAGGCTGTTTTGTGTTCCAAAGAAGGACTCAGAAAAACTCAGTCATTCTGGACTTGTCGCCACTCAACAAGTTCATAGAGAACTACAAGGTCAGGAGGCTCACACTTCAACACATAAGGACCCTACTGCCCAAAAGGGCATATACCGTATCTATAGACTTGTCTGACACTTATTGGCACGTTCCAATTAATCGTCACCTCTCCTCCTACCTAGGCTTCAAGTTACAAGGAAGACTTTACGCCTTCAGAGCCATGCCATTCGGGCTAAACATAGCCCCAAGGATTTTCACGAAGCTTGTGAACGCAACCGTCCATCAATTACGCCTAAAGGGGATCGAAGTAGTGGCCTACTTGGACGACTGGCTGGTGTGGGCACCATCCAGTACAGAATGCATGCAAGCCTCTAAGATAGTGATCCAGTTTCTGGAACATCTGGGATTCAAGATCAACATCAAAAAGTCTCGACTAACTCAAGCTCAAAAATTTCAGTGGTTGGGAATCCACTGGAATTTGAAGTCACATCGACTTTCCATTCCTGGGAAGAAGAGGAAAGAAATAGCAGGATCTGTCAAGAGACTATTGAAATCCAAACGGATATCAAGACGCAAACAGGAGAGAGTGTTGGGCTCTCTACAGTTTGCTTCGATAACAGATCCAGTGCTAAGAGCACAGCTAAAGGATGCAACAGGAGTCTGGAGAAAATACGCATCAAAGGCGCGAAGAGATCTAATGACCCCACAACCGACTCGACTGCGAACGCTTCTCAAGCCGTGGTCCAATGCCAAGCAACTGAAGAAATCAATACTTCTTCAACCTCCTCCCCAGTCAGTTACTATCCACACAGACGCTTCAAAGGAAGGCTGGGGAGGCCACTCTCACCAGAAGAGAGTCCAAGGAGCTTGGTCCAATCTTTTCAAGTCATTTCACATCAACTTTCTAGAAGCCATGGCAGTACTTCTGACACTAAAGAAAGTATCTCCTCGCCCCTCGACCCACATAAGATTGGTTCTAGATAGCGAGGTGATAGTGAGATGCCTGAATCAACAAGGGTCGAGGTCGCCTCCAATCAACCAATTGATGTTGGCCATATTCCGCTTGGCAGAAAGGAAGAAATGGCACCTGTCAGCAGTTCACATTCAAGGGTTCCGCAACGTGACAGCGGGCGCTTTATCCAGGTTTACACCAATAGAGTCAGAATGGTCCCTAGACGCAGGATCGTTCTCCTTCATCTTGAGTCAACTGCTGGAACTGCAGATAGACCTCTTTGCGACGAAAGACAGCAAGAAAATACATCGTTATGTGTCCCCATACGAGGATCTGCTAGCGGAAGCAGTGGACGCTATGTCCCTAGACTGGAACAGATGGTCCAGGATTTACCTGTTCCCTCCGCACAACCTCCTTTTGAAGGTCCTCGACAAACTGAGATCCTTCAAAGGGAAAGCGGCAATAGTGGCTCATAAGTGGCCAAACAGTGTGTGGTTCCCTCTGGCATTGGAACTACGACTGAAGTTTGTACCGCTACCTGATCCAACCCTGTCTCAGCGAGTAGAGAAGTCGACTGTCTTCGCTTCATCACAGAAAACCCGGAACATGCATCTCATGATTTTCTCTCCTTAGCGATGAGAAAAAGATTTGGGGTATCAAAAGACGGTATAAACTTTTTGGAGGAAACCAGAAGACAATATGAGGCATCATGGAAGAAGCAGGTGTCCTTTGTCAAGGTGAAGAAACCAAAACGAAATCTCGACAGATTTCTGTTTATCATTCTTCATTCACCTTCATGAGCAGCCAACACCATATTAATGTGCAAGTCTGCCTTGACAAGACCGATACTATTTGCCTTTCAGGTCGACCTTTCTAACGACGTTCTTAATGAATTCCTAATGCCCGTGCTAAGCTTAGTCCTTCAGCGCCTCCAAGACCCATTTCATGGTCACTAGATAAGATTCTTCATTTTGCCTAAATAATGAACAATGAGGAGTGCGCTTAGAAGGATTTGACTCAAAAAGTCATATTTCTGTTTGCACTCGCTTTGGGGGCCAGAGTTAGTGAAATAGTGGCTCTCTCTATAGAGAAAGGCCACGTCCAGTTCTTGGAGGGAGAACTGAATCTATTTCCAGACGCAACGTTTCTTACCAAGAACGAGCTACCCACCAACAGGTGGGGTCCCTAGAGAATCTGCCCTCTGAAGGAAGATGCATCTCTATGTCCAGTGGAGTGCCTAAAGGTCTATCTTCATAGAACTTCAGACTTTAATGGAGGACAGCTGTTCAGAGGAGAAACCTCGGGTTCAAATTTATCTCTGAAACAACTAAGGGTGAAACTCACCTATGTTATTTGCAGAGCGGATCCAGACAGTACACCCGCAAGTCATGATCCGAGGAAAGTTGCCTCTTCCATAAAATTTCCTTAATTATATGGACTTTGAACATCTTCTTTCGTACACCGGCTGGTAGTCATCCAAGGTGTTCTTTATGCACTATGCGAAGTAAGTGGAGAAACTCAAGAGGCCTGTGGTAGCAGCAGGTAGAATTCTTAAACCTGCTGTTTATAACTGCAAGGAACAGTGAAATTAATTTTGGATGATTAATTAAGAGGGTGGGTGTGTAGTCACAGACTGTTACTACACACTGATTGATAGGCCACTAACGAGTCCTTACGAACTATCCCATTGATTTTGGTGAACTAAAAGCATAATACGGACACTTGTGCCAAGCGTTTCTTACGCTAGTGTAAATAAACAGTAATACAGACTGTATCAATATTATTAATAATTAGATTAAAGTGGCAAATCTGTTTCCTTTTAGATGAAACAATATTTTCTGTTTACTGTTTTCTTTATGCTTTAATGGATATCATCCACATTTCATAAATTTCATAAATGTTGACTGATATATATCTTTATTAAATTTTTAATAAACTAGTTCATAGTGAACACTCATTTTATTAGAAATGTACTGAGCATTAAGTTTAAAATATGGATAATTTTAACATGGAATGTCTTCTAAGATTGTTCCTTTCTTCAAGCAAAAATCCACTCGCTTTAACCATTCCTTAGAAAGGATTAAAGTTGTACCCTAAGGGGATGGTGGTAGAGATGCAAAATTTGTTCCTATATGGATACAACTGTTATCCGATAGTTTAATAAGAGTAGACACACTGGGGGAGATGTCAGGAATTCATACTGACATTGGTGACTCTTATACAAACTTTGCTTTATAATGTATAGGGCGAGACCACTATACAAGCTTGTCATTTTGTCATCTATGGTTAATATGTACTCCTCGAGACTTTTTCCAGAGTCTAGTACAACTCTTCCCTGTAGGGGGCAGGAAGCACTAACATAGTTCATGCTTATATGAAATGATGTATGACGGTAACATCATAGGTCTCTAGGTCTAGTCGGACCAGGAAAATACTTTCTTGAGGGTACGGCACCAGTTGAGAATCCACAGATACAGTAATGCTCTGGTAAACTTCCATCAGGAAGACATGGCCTGAGCAATCCTAGTTGGAAAAGCAGGATGCTATAAGCACAAGGACTTCAATAGGGAAAAATAGCCCAGTGAGGAAATGAAACAAGAAAGTAAATAGAGTAAAGGGAAGTAATGAACAATTATTATAAAATATTTAAGTAATAGTAACAACATTAAAACAGATCTTCCATATATAAATTATAAAAATTAAAAAAGAAAAAGAGGTGGCGAAATATGATTGAATAGTGTGCCTGGGTGTACCCTCAAGCAAGAGAACTCTACCCCAAGACAGTGGAAGACCATGGCACAAAGGCTATGGCACTACCCAAGACTAGAGAACAATGGTTTGATTTTGGAGTGTCTTTGTCCAAGAATATCTCAAATATTCAATTCTCGAGACTTTTTGTAACAAGAAATATACTTTCTTTCTATTCCCTGCTGAAGATTAGTGAATTGAAAATAAAAAAAAAATATAATGAAATATATTTAATAACCTCATCTTTTCTAGTAATCTTATCTTCAAATATTCGTGAGTATACAATCTATTTCAGAGGCCTCAAATACTTAGAGAAAAATACAGATGATTCTGTTAGGTCTGGAGCTGAGGGCGCTTTCCTTTTTTTCGAGGGCAAAAGGGTGAAAAATTATTTCTCACCCAGAATTTTCTGCCGAACTAAAAAAATCCATTTCTGACCGAAATCCACTCGGGGGATTTTTCAGAAAACGCGTTTGAAGTAAGTTACCTGTTTGTTGATATAGTGGCAATTTTTGCATGTATAATAATATGGGGTTATTATTATTATTATTATTATCATTATTATTATTATTATTGTTATTATTATTATTATTTTATTATTATTATTATTATTATTATTATTATCATTATTATTATTATTAATATTATTATTATTATTATTAGCTAAGTTACAACCTTAATTCGAAGAGCAAGATGCTATAAACAGGGATAAATAGCTCAGTGAGTAAAGAAAATAACGAAATAAATACACGTGAAACATAAGGAACAATTAAAATATTTTAAAAACAGTAACATCACAATATGATATGCAGATATTTTGAGTCCATGCAATTTATCAATTTCTAACTCGTGTATATCACTGGAAATCACATTAAATTAGCTTTCTTTTTATATGTATCTCAAATATGAAGAGAAAATCAACGAATTAAATATAATGAATTTATTTTTTCATGCTGTAACGAACATTTCCCCCTTTTACGATGAGAATATTCTATCGGGAATATTAAATTTCAACTTGACTTTCATTTCCCAGCTACTATCATTCAACCCAGTTGGAAAGACCATTCAAATCCCTTCCAAATGATGTATTCAATATTTTTCTGTGGCAGTTTTGTCAACAGCTAGAGCTACTAGACCATATATAAATTGATATATCGATTTTCCGAGTTATAAAACATGGCAAAATGAAAAATCAGTATTTTTGATGCACTGAATTTGGTAGTCCTTGATCTCACATACCAATGTGCACTGCCAGACTATACAGTAACAGACGTTATTTTTTTCTTTTTGTTGTGTATTTCTCTAGAAACCTTGATAACATATATTATGGATTTTGGTTATTTCTATTTGTATGGTGGTGGAGTTTTAAGGCATCGGTGTTAAAAAAGCATTATATCTTTTCAAATATGAATGGATGGTAGCTTAGCCCTAGAGGAGAGAAACGTGACACAATGAATAGTGAGCGCAAATGTTGATTGCATTTGGGTGACTGAGAATCTACTGTTGAGTTGAAGACAATGTTTAAGGCGGAAAACCCACAAAGTATCCAGATCAATGTGATGCCATGGTAGCTTACCACTCAAAATGCTACAAAGACTTCCCAGCTTTATTGGAATTGCCCTTGACACCCACAGTTCCTATGTTGACCACATGCAGACAAGTTCATCTGGTGTGTATGAGTCTAGACGTCTCTTCTGCAACAATGTCACCAAATCACTCGGCAAAGGAAAGCGAAAGTATCTGGTAAACCTATCAATGGACAAAGGGGAAACAAGTATAGGAGAAGCAGCTGGTGTGCTAGAAGACAATTTTTTTGCTCACAAAGGTAGACGGTGAAAATATGATATCCAAGAAGATCGAGTTCCATCACCCCTGCTGTTAAACCTATCTGAATAGAGCCAAATGATCAATCAAACGTCAAAGGATAGAACCCTCTTTGAGGCTATCTTCTCACAACAATACCTTCATTTTGTTGAAAGCTTACACTCAAAATGACTTGGTTGATTACGAAGGTGCTGTCCAATTGACAGATTCGCCTGCTCATTATCCAACTGATTTGTCTGCTGATTCTGCATACTCTACACAGAGTTTGTGTCAAAAAGTTTTGAAGCAATATCCTGGCCAATTAAAAGTACGGCGTAGTAGCAAGAAAGGAATCAAAATATTCTATCACAACTTGAGTTTAAAAAGCTGCCATAAAGAGAGTAAACTTTGATGCAAACTTCATCAAGGAAACAGCTTTCTATCTGGGGTTGTTCATCTTGGTTACTGCAACAGATCTCCCACTGCATCCACTAACACTGAAAGAAGGTGAACAACAGATTCCACAAAATGTTTTAGAGTTCTTTTGAGTGATTTACACTGGCACGTCTGAACCAAATGACAATGACCACGTGCAGCAGCTCATCCATTCTGTATCTGATGATGTAATATTTGCAGCAATGAGAGGATGAATTAAGCCTCAAAAACACATCTACTTGGGCCGGAGTCTAAAGAGCATAACTGAGAGTAGAAGAGTTTTGGAAGCGTTGAACAGGTTTGGGCATTGAATCAGTTATCATACAGTGGAATCTCTAAGGACTAAAACTGCTTCGTATACTGCAGAGAGAAATACAGCTACTCCTGTTGGACTACGGCACTATTGTGATCTTTGTTCTGGGATTGCATGGGACAATTATGATTAGAAAAATAAAACAGCTTCTGGATCTGGTATTCTCCATGACAATGATGACATGGTTGGTATTTGTTACCAAAATCTTGTAGAACATGATGACGAGAAACAAGTGGACAATCCCTGAGTTGCTGAGACTAAATCCCATAATAGTCCAAAGTCCAAGGTGTCCAAGCACACACTCAGGCTAAAACAAACCCATATAATACCCTACAGGAAGAAACCCAAGATTGATTTTTTTCAGCACGAGATCAAGACTGTTCCTTGGCCACAGAATTTCACAAGTGTTTGTAATCAAGATGGTTGTGGAAGATGAATATTACACTGGAGAGTCTCAAGCCAATGTAGTGTGGATGGAATGCCTTGGTCACTTTTGATCCCCAGATCAAACAAGCCACTGGGTATATGGAAAACAAATCTGCCACCAACAAGGCTCCATGAAACAATGAGGATATCGCAGAAAGTTGCACGTGAATGTGCTGAAGAATATGCTGTGGTAACATATGATCTGGCTGTTGCCAAACCTACAATGCAAATCCAGGCATAAAAGACCCCAATGTACGATAATATATTTATATACCTTGGGATTTTTCATATCCTCATGGCCTACTTTGCTGGCCTTGGCTACATCATCGATGGATCCAATGAACCTGAAATCGTTATGGAAACTGCACTTCATGTCCTTTTTTGATATGATTGGACCACTTCTACTACACTTGATGGATATGATGAAGGCTCTTAGTACAAACCCATCACCAAAGCGGCTTCATGATATAGAAGCATCAGAAGACTACACAAGTTTCATGTCAGACTACATCAAAGAAACATTATCTGGTCATCATGAGAGCACTGCCCAGTTCTGGATGATATATATCATGGGTGTCTATGTATTTTTGAGATTTAACTGTGCCTGTAGAATCAATTACTTTAATTTATTCACATTTTTGGTTGGAAAGATCTGTGCGATCTTGTTTTGCCACTAACTGACCAAACTATTCTAGGATGATGGTTTGCTATCAGTTCAGCCTTCTGAAAATAGAAAACACACATCCAGCTGTAAAACAATTCTTAAAAGCAGGAGCGTTGTCAGTGCGTTGGACCAAAAGAAGTTTCTCTAGAACAGCAGCGGAAATGAGCTGGAACAGACTATCAATGTAGATGCATCCTCAAGGCAAACAGGAATAGCTGCCTTTACTACATCAGATTGTGCTCAGCGCAGATGGATGATCGCCAGATCTGCTCGGAGTACAATTGTTGAGATCTAGTTGGAGAAAGCTGGTCCCAACATCATAGAAGATGTCACCAAAACATTTCAGCCCTATATTGTCAGGAAAGACGATGAGGGCAAAACCAAAATCAACACAGCCATAGAACAAACTATGAAGCCTTTCCATATCGAAATAGATTTCTCCCTGTATTGTGTGGTAACTGGAACGAAAGTAGACAGGGAAATCAAGAATGATCTAGAATCTCATAAGAAAGTTGAAATGCGGAGGCAAGAGTCCACACAACAGTGTCATAAAGACCCTTACAGGTTGGTTCGACAAACCAATTCCAAGAAGGAAGGGGAAAAATCTAACCACTGCAGTGAAAAGTCAAATCAAAGTCAAGGCCCACATGTTTTTTTAAACTACGTGGGACACAGGATTTGTTTGGACGTCTGCTTTGCAATAGTGTCATGCCAAAGATAGACATGACTAAAATTCTGTCTTAGCCCTACCACCTGTTCCTCTTATATTGACGTATGTGGATAAAACCATGAATAAAACCAAAAAGTCAAAAGTGATGCACAAACTCGAGGAGGCCAGCAAGAACACTCCACCTACATCTACTGCTGTCCCTCTTGTTAATTCTACACTCTTCTTGTACTTACTGCAAAATATTCCACCTACTTATGGCGAAATTTCCAAGATAATACTACGACAGTTGTACTCTCTCATTCACAGTGAATTTTGTATGTGACACGTACAAGTCACCATCCATAAAGCCCTGTTTTAAAATTTTGAAAATCGATATATCAATTTATATATGATCTACCTGAAGACTGTAATGCCACAGAAAAAAAAATATGGAATGCATCATTTAGAAGAGAATTGAATTGTCTTTCTATGTGAAATAATACAAGCTAAGAAAACAAAGACAAGTAGATTTTCAATAATATTGCAAAATTTTCGTTAAACATGAAAAATATAAATTCATTATATTTGCTTCGTTGATTTTCTCTTGATATTTGGGTTACATATAAAAAGAAAGCTAATTTAATATGCTTTCCAGTGATGTGCACGAGTTAACAATTGATAAATTGTATGGACTCATAACATCTGCATATTATATAGTTTATATATGAAATATCTTTTTTCATGTTATTAATGTTTTTAAAATATTTAATTTTAATTGTTCATTATTTCTCATGTTTATTTATTTCCTTATTCCATTTCATCACTAGGCTATTTTTCCTAGTTGGAGCTCTTGGGCTTATAGCATCCTGCTTTTCCAACTAGTGGCTGTAGCTTAGCTGATAATAATAATAATAATAATAATAATAATAATAATAATAGTAACCCCATATTCTTAAACAGACAAAAATGCCGCTATATCAACACACGGGTAACCTACTTCAAACGTGTTTTTGGAAAAATACCCTGAGCGAATTTTTGACAGAAAATTATATTTGAAATCGACAGACTTTTCTGGTTAAGGAACAACTGTCAAACCTTTTGGCCTTGAAATCATCAATAAAACTTTCCTAACTCTGAGTTTCTATATTTTATACGTGCCAAATATCAATTAAGTTCCTTTTCCCTTATCTTACAGTGATATATGGAATCAATATTTATTTTGGAATCAGTTGCATATTAATGTTGTTTTCTTTAAAGCTAATTGTGGTTTCAATTGGATAGTACCGCACGTGTTTCATACACATTTATACACAGCAATGCTATTGTTTTTTATTTATCTCTCGATCTCTCCTGCACTGAAAAAAAATACACTGTTTAAGCTTGCCTTCGCATGTTTCACATTGTTTGAAATTTTGTTTGTGACATTGTTGCTCTCAGCTGCTTGTATATAAGCTTGTTATTTGTTGAATAATCCTCACTTCATTCACCTCGCCTCTCCGTTAGAACCTAACAGATATGTTGCCATATAGGTGTTTGTCTATTATTAGTCCGGGAGAGAGCGAGAGATAACAAAAGCAATATCATTGCTGTGTATGAGCGTGTATGAAATACACGTGCTGTACATGATCAACAAGAAAAGACAACAAAATGAGAATAATTGTATTTTTTTTTATTTTTTTTTTGCAAAACTTGTATCTCTTTCGATAAAAGGCATTGAATCGAGACATTAATTTAGAAAATTATGACTTTTGGTGGTTGTATCCTGAATGTTTTTCATTTATTTATTTATTTCCTTATTCTTTGATTCTTTCCTTAATGATTGTGTATTTAAATCATTAGATCTAAAAATGAAAAAAAAAAGTTATTCGTAGAGTTGGTTCACATACATATTGGAAGTGTCAATATCTTGTCATTTAAATTCTTTTATAGATTCATATATATTCAAGAATAATTAGTTAGCTTCCGTATATAAATTCAAATGTGTCAATGGTTTATGATTTAAATTTTTTCATAGACCCATGAAAATTCAAGAATAATTTGTTCGTTTCAGTATTTCAATTCAAATGTGCCAATCATTTATGATTAAAATTCCTTTATAGAATCATATATATTCAAGAATAAGTATTTCATTTCAGTGGTTCAATTCAAATATGTCCAGTGTTTAGTGAATGTTGTTATAAAAAAGAAAAAAAAATAAAGAAAAAAAAATATATTGGTCTCTATGGATGAATCTATTCATTTCTGTTTCGCAAATTGAAGTAAAGCAATTATTCATTTCTGTGTATGTCATCTATTAATAGACATAATCCTCTTCTAATACGACTTTTAGGATAAATTCTTATGCTTTTATATATATATATATATATATATATATATATATATATATATATATATATATATATATATATATATATATATATACTGTATATATATATATATATATATATATATATATACTGTATATATATATATATTTCATGGAATATCTAATCAAAGGGGATTAATCACTCCTGGATTTCTGAAAAATAACTTTTCATTATCTATGCTTCTCTTATTAGTGAAATTCTTTTTCTATCTTATATTCGCCAATTAATATATTTCTGGAGTCAGGTTCAGGAAATTAGATTTGCTTTTGTAAGATAAGCTTTTGAAAGTAATAAACTAATTAGGTCTTCCATTCAGGTATCAAATAATAATAATAATAATAATAATAATAATAATAATATGAAAATATTACACAACGAAGCAAATTACCTATTTGAATTTATATTATTTATTCCCAAATAATCCATAGATATACGAATAAAATAACTTCTAGTTTTGACCCGATTACATTGAAAGTCTTAGATAACCAAATCATTTGATGATTTACAGGAAATCCCAAGTAAACAAACTCATAGATGTTTGTTAACATCTTCTCCGACCATCTACTGTACGATGATAGTTCCCGATTCATCGAATTCCATTTCTGTGCCGTTTTATAACCTCATATTGAAGAAGGAAAATGTACACAGACTTAATAGACCATTGTCACCATCAAATTCTTTATTGATATCTTTACTGAACTTTACTGTCCGCCATTATTCTCCACCATAACTGTTTGCCATTACTCTCCGCCATTACTGTGCGCCAATACTATCCACCCTTAGGCTGCTCTCCGCCACTGCTCTCCACCATTACTCTCTGCCTGTTCTCTCCATCATTACTCTCCACAATTACTGGCTGCGTATACTTTCCGCCATTACTGTCCGCCATAATTCTCCAATATTACTATCATAATCCGCCATTACTGTCTGCCATGACTCCCCGCCATTACTGTTCGTCATTACTGTCCGCCATTACTGCGCGCCATTACTCCCTGCCAATACTATCCACCATTACTCTCTGCCATTACTCTCCGTCAATACTGTCTGCCATTACTCTCCTCCATTACTACAAGGGATTCATAGATTGGGAAGCTTTGGATCAACTCCATTCGGCAGAGCTTAATGTTTTCTACCAAAACAAATGATCCAAAGGAGACAATCAAATGAAAAGGAAAATCCCAATTTCTTTTTGGATTCCGTTCTTTGGTAATTTCCATGAGAATCAACAAAATTTCTTATGAGGAAGGAACATGAAAGTCAATAGAATACTTTTGGTGGAGAGTCGTTGTTATGTATATGACAGATCTCCATATCCAAAACTTCTCTATTTCTTGAGAAGCAAAATGTCCCTCAGGAAACAAAAGTCGTCTCAAATTGCAGAGGAAGAATTTCAGTTCTGTTCTTCAGCAAATCTTTATTTTATTCTTAAAAGAAGCAACGAGCTAAGATAGAGATTCAGTTACGTAGTTGTGTTTTTAATGGAATGGAAACATCCTGGAATGTTTCATGCTTATCCTGTAACTACGTTATTTCTAAAAGATTCCGTGAAGAATAGTACTCTCTATAACAGGGATTTTACGGCATGCAAAATAATTTTTGATTTCCATTGTAGGAATATTCTGTTTTTCGTATATTAAAGAATAAGATAAAGTCTTAAACAAAGGTGAGAGTCAGAAGTGATTCAAAGTCGAATGCCTCTGTTTGCCAGACATTTTTTCTTAGGGTTAATTATTACTTGAATTACCTAAAGTCGTTCATATCTTTCTTCACTTCAAATCTCTTTATATTTTTTTTCAGTAACTTTCAACATTTCCTCTTCAGTAATTAGGATGTTGCCTCAATATTTTCTGACGAGATCTAAATATTTCTTTCACTACTTGCTAAAGTCTCCTTAATTTTACGATTCCAGTTTACCATTCCTTTTCGATCTTCTAATAATTTATAAGAAATCAAGTGAAATTCCCCACACAATATTCACATTATATTTACCATATCAAAAGCAAAACTGTTCACCTGAACGGAGTTTCTATTCCTTGCAACAAGAGGAATAAAACTTCGCTTTACCCTTATGACCGTTTCTTGTAAGAAAGCCACTGGAAGAAATAAGGAGAGAGACGAGGTTCTCTAAATGTTTTTCAGAGGGTGGAAATTTTCAACGATTCTTTCTTTGGAATTTATGATAAAGAACTTGACACTGGATCTATGATTAATAAAGAATATTCCTCTAATATCACATTTCAGTAATATGAAATAGATTTTATTCAACTTGGATATTATATCCTTTTGTATTTTAAGCAGAACTGAGCTCCTCTACATATTTTCAATTTGGGTAAAATCAAGAATGCTTTAATGAGAGAGAGAGAGAGAGAGAGAGAGAGAGAGAGAGAGAGAGAGAGAGAGAGAGAGAGAGAGAGAGAGAGACCCATCCCTCTGTTTCTCTCGAAATAATTGAAGCTTATCGCGATTCAAAATCCAGTTAAGAGAATTTCTCTCTCTCTCTCTCTCTCTCTCTCTCTCTCTCTCTCTCTCTCTCTCTCTCTCTCTCTCTCTCTCTCTCTCTCTCTCTCTCTCTTTTAAAAAAGAATGATATATCATTTCATACATCTAGTAACCTTATAGAAAGTAACAAAATGGTCTTGTAAATAAACCAAATCTGCCAAATCCTTTCTATCCCTTTTATTGCAATTTCTGCAATTTCCTGCAAGATCTGTTTTCTCCTCTTTTACGTCAGTCTAGAATTTACTCGCTTTCTTACATCATTTGCATTAAGTCGTAAACGTGTTATATAAGGTTAACACCTTTAGAAATATTCTTTTTTTTATATTTTATATATTTATATTTCATATTTGTATTCTATATATTTAGTTTTTCCTTTATTTGCCTTCAGATATTTTGTATTCATATTCTTTTTACTCTCCTGAATAATAATAATAATAATAATAATAATAATAATAATAATAATAATAATAATAATAATAATAATAATAATAATAATAATAATTATAAAACAAACTTTATGAGAAGTAATGAACAATTAAAATAAAATACTTCAAGAACAGTAACAACTGTGATGGGCCGAGAGAAGGTTGTGAACTCAAAGGCAGGATGCAATCAACTGAGTTATAATATTATAGAACACTCTTCTTTATATACAAAACCTCAAGGCAACAGGTCATAACAAGTTTACAAGACAGACAATATCACAGAGGAAAACCGGAGACGTGAATTTTCATGTTCGTTTTAGTGCGAGGGAAGAGCGCAGATACAAGCATAATATATACAAAAGGAATTATGTACAATTGTGTGACACACGGTTGGTACATGGCTCCCCCCCCCCCCTAAAAATTACATACTGTACATGTTAAATAGGGCGCCCTGATCTAGAGAGGCGAACTGTAGGCGGGTCATCTGGTAGAAGATAAGCAGGTTATAGACGATCAATGGAGACCCAGTCTTCTTTGCCCCGAATGTTTAGGAGGAATGATTTCGGACTGCGTCGGATCACAAGGAAAGGGCCCGTGTAAGGGGGCGTTAGTGGTGGCTTGCTGGTGTCGTTGCGCAGGAAGACGTGCATTGCAGAGTGCAAGTCCGTTGGTATGTGATGCTTCGCTGGGGGCTTGTAAGTCTGGTGGCAAGGAGTAAATTTTCCCACGACGTGACGTATGCGCTGGAGATCGTCGGAGGAGGTTGTAGAAGGAAAAAATTCAGCAGGGACGACCAACGGGTCGCCATACACCATTTCATCTGCCGAGACGTCGAGGGCGTCTTTAAGAGTGGTCCTTAGTCCCAGGAAGACCCAGGGAAGCTGAGTATACCTGTTGCAATCCTTGCAGCGGGACATGAAAGCTGCTTTGAGGGTGCAATGAAAACGTTCAACCATTCCATTGGCAGCGGGGTTGTAGGCCGTTGTCTGATGTAGGGTGATGCCCAGGAAACTCGCTAATGACGTCCACAATTGAGAGGTGAAAGTGGTTCCCCTGTCAGAAGTAATATGCTCAGGGATACCGAATCTTGAAATCCATCCAGAGAGTAAGGCAGATGTACATGAGGCGGACGTTGCAGTTTCCATGGGAGTGGCTTCAGGCCAACGAGTGGAGCGGTCGATGACGGTAAACAAGTAACAATGTCCTTGTGATGTGGGTAGGGGGCCTACAACGTCGACGTGAATGTGTGCGAAACGACGCTGAGGTTGATGAAAGGTGCCCACTCCTGAATCCGTGTGTCGATGTATTTTGGAAGTTTGGCAAGAAGTACAGGCGCGGACCCAATCCTTAGCATCCTTAGAAATGCCGTGCCAAATGAACTTTGCCTTTAGCAACTGTGCAGTAGAACAGCACGAGGGATGTGAAAGGCCGTGAATGAAATCAAACACCTGTCGGCGCATGGGAGCAGGAATCCAAGGTCGCGGTCTACCAGTACTGACGTCACAGAGGAGGGTGGTGTTGGAGTCTTCGAGGGGAAAGTCTTCCCAACGGAGGGACGTGCAGGATGTCCTACAAGCTTGATACTATGGATCCTGTCGTTGGGCTTCAGCCAGGGCGTCGTAATCCAATCCCAGTTGAACGGCAGCCGATGTGTTTCTTGACAGGGCATCGGCAACAGGATTCATTTTTCCAGGGACGTAATGGAGGGTGCAATTGTATTCAGCCACGGTGAAGAGATGTCGGCGTTGACGGGCGGACCAGGCGTCTGACTGTCGAGTGAAGGCGTGCACCAGAGGCATGTGGTCTGTATGAATGACGAAGGGCGTACCATCTAAGATATGGCGAAAGTGACGGACAGCCAAGTGCACCGCCAGTAATTCTCGATCGAAGGTAGAATAACCCGATTATGCCTTGGACAGTTTTCTGCTGAAGAAGGCCAATGGGCAGGGCGAGCCTTTGACCACCTGCTCGAGTACTGCACCAATAGCGACGTCGCTGGCATCGGTGGAGAGAAGGAGAGGGGCGTGTGGGATAAGAAAAGTGAGAGCCACAGCAGTTGATATGGCCTTCTTTGCATTGCAGAAGGCTGCTTCTTGAAGGGGACCCCACTTCAGGTCCTATGGCTTGCCCTTGAAGGAGGCATAGAGGGGAGCAAGAGTGGCGGCAATGGCTGGCAGAAAACGGTGATAATAGTTGATCATGCCTAAGAATTCCTGCAGAGCTTTGACGGTCGAGGGCGCGAGGAAGTTCTGAACGGCTGCTACCTTCTCGGGGAGGGGATAGACTCCTTCAGCAGGGATTCGGTGCCCTAAGAACGACACTTCGTTGGCGCCAAAGGTACACTTGTCGTACCGGACTACAAGGCCGTTTTGTTGCAGGCGGTCGAGCACGATGCGCAGATGACGGAGGTGTTCCTCTTTTGAGGAGGAGAACAAAAGTATGTCGTCCACATAACATACACAGAAAGGGAGGTCCCCTAAGATGCTATCCATGAGACGTTGAAACGAAGCCCCAGCATTACAAAGGCCAAAACAGGAGTAATTGAAGGTGTATGTACCAAACGGAGTGGTGATGGCGGTCTTGGGGATGTCTTCTGGGTTCATAGGCACCTGATAATACCCCTTCAGGAGGTCGAGCGTAGAGAAAACCTTCGCTTTGTGCAGGTAGGAGGTCACGTCGGCAATGTTTGGGAGGGGGTAGTGATCCGGTTCTGTTTGCATGTTCAGGCGCCTGTAATCCCCGCACGGACGGAGGGAGCCATCTTTCTTCAGAACTATGTGTAAGGGTGATGACCATGGGCTGGAGGCCTTTTGGCAAAGGCCCATTTCCTCCATTTCGGCGAACGTCTGTTTGGCGGCTGCCAATCGTTCTGGTGCCAGACGTCTGAATTTTGCGAAGACTGGGGTTCCCGTCGTCTTGATATGGTGATAAATACCGTGCTTGGCAGGAACCGTGGGCGTTTGGCGAAGTTCTGGACGGAAAACTTCCGGGTACAACGTGAGGAGGTGGGCGTAGGCATCCGTGGGTGCGCTGATGTGGAAAGCGAGATTAGAGGGGGCGGGTTGAAGAGGTGTCGACAAGTACGAGTCTGCGTTGACCAATCGTCGGTGGGCGACATCGACCAGAAGGTGGAAATGAGAGAGGAAATCCGCACCGAGGATTGGCATTGTGACGTCCGCAACGAGAAACTTCCAATTGAATTTACCATTTCGGAACGATAATGTGAGGTTCTCGTAACCGTAGGTGGGTATCGCAGATCCGTTGGCAGCTACCAAGCGGACGACGGCAGATGTAGACAGACTACGTCGTGCCTTGAAGAGTCCTTGGCAAAAGAGAACGACAAGCACCCGTGTCTACCAAAAATCGCACGCCCGTTCCTGCATCCTGTAAAAAGAAAAGATTAGAAACACGGGAGGCCACCGCCACAAGCGATGGCCTACTTACACGTTTTTTGGCCACTGACAATCCTTGGCACATTTCTTCGCGGTTGCCCCGAATCTGAAGTGGTAGTAGTAAAACTGCGGCGGATGGGAGGTAGTAAGTGGCTGTAGAAGTCGTTCGTTGGGATGCGAGCAATTGGTGGGAGGTGGGCGGCTTTGTCGCCGCTTCGGCACGTCACGGGGTAGGCGTGTATGTCCTACGGCATTCATGTCAGCTTCGGTTGATGTTGAATAGGCATCCTCGTCGTCAGGGGTGGAGGCGTTGATGGAGGTCTTGAAGTGGCTGTCCATAAGGGCGTCGGCTTTGGTCATCAAGTCCTTTATGGGTAAACTATCGACATCGGGTATGGCAGCGCGTACAGGTTCAGGTAAACGGCGTATCCAAAGAGCACGAAGTAGGTTCACCTCACGAGGAGAGCAGTCTGCGGCAGGTTGAAGGCGAGCGATACTGGTCATTTCCCTGAGGGCAAGCGAAGCCCTTTGGTCCCCCAACGGTTGTTGCGAGAGCTGAAAAAGCTTTGCTATACGGGCGGCTGGCGACGGCGAGTACTGCTGCAGAAGGTATGTTTTGAGGGCGTCATACGCTATTGGGGTGTCTCCTTGTTCACAAAGCCAGTCGACTTATTTCTGGGAAGGTTTCCTCGGGTATCGCCGCGAGAACATCATCCGCTTTGGCGATTGAGCGAGTCACGCCCCTGATACGAAACTGGACTTCTGCGCGCTGAAACCAAGCAAACGCCTCTCCGCTGGCAAACGATGAAAGTTTGAATGGAGCGGCCGCAGCACCAACTGCCGTAGAGTCCGCTATAGTACTACCAACGATGAAGGGGCGAGGGGGTGGGGGTGGAAGGCGGTGGGAGCGAGTCGACTTCCGGGGTCACCAATGTGACGAGCCGAGAGAAGGTTGTGAACTCAAAGGCAGGATGCAATCAACTGAGTTATAATATTATAGAACACTCTTCTTTATATAAAAAACCTCAAGGAAACAGGACATAACAAGTTTACAAGACAGACAATGTCACATAGGAAAACCGGAGACATGAATTTTCATGTTCGTTTTAGTGCGAGGGAAGAGCGCAGATACAAGCATAATATATACAAAAGGAATTATGTACAATTGTGTGACACACGGTTGGTACACAACATTGAGAAAGATATCTCATTTATAAACTTAGAAGAGACTTATGTCTACTACTACTACAACTACTACTACTACTACTACTACTTCTAATAATAATAATAATAATAATAATAATAATAATAATAATAATAATAATAATAATAATACATCATCCGTATGATTGATAGCAAAAATAACGGAACCCAGTGCGAGTTATTTAGCAATCATTTTCATTTGCATCGCATAAATCTGTGGGCGTCGCTTCATTATAACTTTTGCATCCGAATTAGGTCCTTTTATAATTAATTTTTCTTTTTCAAAAATCACTGAGGCCTCAAGAGAACTGTTAAAAGCAACGGTTTGGTTATTTCCGGTCGATAGACCGAAAAGAGGCTTTGCTGAAGTGAGATGAAATTGGCTTAACTGGGCATAACTGGAAATAAGTATATGCTGCATTAATACAGCCATACACACACATGCACACACACACTCACACACACACACACACAGATATATATATATATATATATATATATATATATATATATATATATATATATATATATATATATATATATATATATATATATATATATATATATATATATATAGGTGACAACACATTCCCTTGCATTACTCCGCTGTTCACTGGAAATTCACTTGATAAGATTCCATTAACAATAACTTTGCACTTGCTATGCTCATGTTTATCCTCCTCATGGACTTAGTAATGTGTAGAACAGTCAGAGATAGTGGATTTGACTGGATTGGTAAAAGGAAATTAGCAGACCTAGAGTATGCTGATGATGCTGTCCTTCTTAGCAAAACACCACAGGATTTGCAATGCTTGCTTACCAAAATGCATGAAATATCACGCAAGGTTGGACTGAAGATAAATAGAAGAAAGACAGAGATGATGAGAACGGAGTATGCAATGGAAGACAAAATATCATTGGAAGGAGAAAGGATTAATGAGGTAGAATCATTTAAGTATTTACGAACAATTATCTCCAATACATAGTCTTTAAAATTAGCGTTTAGTGAAAGATTGAAAAAAGGAAATCAGACAATGGCTAGGTTAAGTAAAATTTGGAAATCAAATCGTCTAAAATTTCATATAAAAATCAGACTATATATCAGTTTAGTGATATCGGTGTTACTCTATGGACATGAGTCTTTGTAAGACAATGAAACAATCTCCAATGGAATTAGTAGATTTGAGAACAAAGTCCTCAGAAGGATATTGGGAGTTAAATGACAGGACAGGATTAGAAATGAAACTACAAAAGAGATTACCTCGAGTGCCATATGTGGATGAGATCATGATGAAGGGTAGATGGAGGTAATTTGGGTATGCTCTTCGCACTCCCCAAGAGAGATTAGTTCAACAAACGTTTAACTGGGCTCTACATAACACTAGAAGAATTAGAAGACCCAAACATACATGACTTAGGACTTTAAAGCGCGAAGTAGGAGATGACGAAGGGAGAAGTATTGAAATAAAAGCAACACAGAGACGACGGGTGGAATCTCCTAATGCGCCTATTGACGCAAAGGGCTTCGGTTAGATTCCACCCGTCGTCTCTGTGTTGTGCTTTTATATCAATATTTCTGCGTACATATATATATATATATATATATATATATATATATATATATATATATATATATATATATGAATATATATATATATATATATATATATATATATATATATATATATTTATATATATATATATATATATATATATATATATATATATATATATATATATATATATATATATATATATATATATATATATAATGGTATTTTCGTTTCCAGAAAGCTTCAGATTTACTATAAAAGTAGAAACCACGTTTATTATAACCAAGCTTGGGGAAAACCATCTTTTCCTGTCATCGGAGCTAAAACCTCAACGTCAAAATTCAATCATTGGAAATTATCTGTTAAATAGTAAGATTCAATTCAGGTTAAAAGAATCATAATGACAATCACCGATGCAGTAATGAAAAAATACACAGAGATAACTTACAATGGAACAAGAGAATTCCCATACACAAGTATAAAAGCAAAAATCGTAACAAGAAAGTAACGAAGTTTTTATAGTTTATACAGTATTTGAAAGATCTATTTTAATATTGTTACTGTCCTTAAAATATTTTATTCTAATTGTTCATTACTTCTTATATTGTTTATTTATTTCCTTATTTCCTTTCCTCACTGGAATAATTTTCTCTGTTGGAGCGCTTGAGCTAAAAGAATCCTTTTCCAACTAGGGTTGTAGCTTAGCTATTAAATACTACTACTACTACTACTACTACTACTACTACTACTACTACTAATAATAATAATAATAATAATAATAATAATAATAATAATAATAATAACAACAGATTGAAAAATAAAAAGTTGGGTACTGTTCAACGTCAGTCTGTGTACTGGTTTAGAAGACTAGTTGTAACAATCGTTAGGCAATATGTAAAGAAATAGAAGCAGTTCAGTCATTTGTAGATGGCGATAATTGTTTAATGAAAAGTGACTCAAATAAGTTGGGAAATAGTTATTAAGTAGTTGGGCAAAACTATTCAAATCATAATAATCAATTGGTTACTTGCCTACATGAGTGTCATTATGAAGGGAAGAAAATTCCTTTTTATTCAATTTAAATCTGCAGCTAATTAAAGTAATTAAAGTTTAAAAAAAAATATTTACAGTCCTAATTTATTCAACATAGATAAATGTAAACAAAAAACCTACGATTATACCAAGTCTTACTGGATATTTAAGTGCCTCTCTCTCTCTCTCTCTCTCTCTCTCTCTCTCTCTCTCTCTCTCTCTCTCTCTCTCTCTCTCTCTCTCTGATTTAGGAACCAAAATAAGACGTTTAAGTAAAAAAAAATATATCTTTAAAATCATTCTCTAGTCTTGGGTAGTGTTATAGCCTCTGTACCATGGTCTTCCATTGTCTTGGGGTAGAGTTCTCTTGCTTGAGGATACACTTGGGCGCACAATTTCTATTTCTCTTTTTAATTTTTTTTTTGATTGGTTACTCTTCTTGAAATATTTCATTTTGAATGTTTATTGCTTCGCTTGCAGTTTAGCTATTTCCTGATTTTCATTCCTCAGTGAGCTATTTTTCCTTGTTGGCTCCCTTGAGCTTACAGCATCCTGCTTCTCCAACTAAGACACAAAATGAGGTGTGCCAGGGACTCATGTGTCCAGCCGTACTTCAAATGAACTAAATCCAACGTCAGAGAAGCAATGAGTGAGTTCAACAGTCAGACGAGCACATAAACTGACCTACATATCTCTATAATTTCCAGCAGGATCTATTTTTCCATCTTTTACTGTCAATCTCGAATTTAGTAGTTTTCTTACTTCATTACTTTTCTTACATTTCTTACTTTTATGGTTTCCGCTAACCCATTGCAGTGGTATATGAAACTTTTAATAGATATTTTGTGGTCATAAAACCCCAGTTTTCTAGAACCTTCGTTCTGGTGGACTCCCCTTCGCCTCAATGACGTTGGTTTACGTCAAAACATTTAAACCATGAAGCACCCATAATAAAAAGTGTAGTAAAACTCATATATCATAGTGCTTCATTAAAATCAGATTTGAGAGTTAGGTGGAGTTTAATCATCCTTTGAGCTATACTGGACTGTACAGTTGGACACATGAATTCCTGGTCACATCCTCACTTCGCAGCCAGTAACCAAACAGTACGTGTCAGGATAGATTTCAAACGTGGAGGGCAGGGCTACACACAGGCACTCACAATGCAGTAAGAGTGTGACAGGGTGCACTTTCTCAGTGTGTGTGGCAGAATTAAGGGCATATCGTCCTTGAGGACTGACAATTAATGGCCTATAGTAACGGGGTCCCTTTTTACCCCACTATCAAAAGGGGGGGGGGGCACTAAACACAACAGCCCGTTTATAGCCGTGTATCTTCTAACATGCACACCCTTGGTCCTCTAACTTTGATGGGTCAGTAACAAGGGGTGATCGAGGGACAATATCTGAATAACAACAGATATAATGGTGGTAAGAGGGGGGGGGGGTCACTTGAAGAGTTTTCAGGTCTTTTAGGGTAGAGGTATGCACTAGAATGAGAGAAGTCTCTCCACTGTCTCGTTTTCTACCAAAGAGAACTTCGTTGTTCCAACTTAAACAATTTAACAAAGTTATCAGTGATTATGCTCTCTCTCTCTCTCTCTCTCTCTCTCTCTCTCTCCTCTCTCTCTCTCTCTCTCTCTCTCTCTCTCTCTCTGTTGCCAAACATAGTTTACAGAACATTTCCCTGAATTTCTAGGGATCCCAACTTCTGGTAATTAGTATTTTCATTGAGAGAAAATCTGCCTTATTCATATCAGCTGATTATCCATCGCTCATATATTGTTTATTTAACCGTTACTTTGCATGTGACAATTTTATTCACAATCAAATATTTCTTAAACTGGTCTTTAATTTGGAAACTTCATATTTTTTTTTTTTGCTCCAAACCCAGAAAAATTGAAAAATCTAAACATATTGAGACTGGAATCCACAAATGACATTATCCTGATTATCCCTTTAGAAATTATCACAATCTTTTGAACGTGTTTATTGCAACAATGAAAAAGACAAAATGAAAAGAAAAATCAATAGCGACTGAGGAATGTCAAACTTTAACAGAAAGCCCAATTGGAAAATCTGGCTACAGACATTTTTTCAGAAAATGTTTAATTCATCTTTTGATGATTATACATTTTTCTACATGTTATTAAACACCCAAAGGCTTTATTCATTGCAAAGGAAGGTGGAATGTTTCTTTAAAAACTGGAAAATCTTTCATTCTTCATAACTCTTCAATTTATCCAACTTTAGACTTCCTTAAATATCGTTCGTGCAGCTTTCAACTGGTATAAGAAGCTTATTGGCATTTGTTTCCAATATACTTAAATCTCACTTCCCAATTTTTAAAGGCAACATTTGTATGTACATGTGTTGCAATTTAAGGCTCTGTAATAGCCTTGGTGCAAGCTTGGGTTAGAGGGGGCTTGGGTGCTGATCATATATATGGTCAGTCTCAAGAGCTTTGTCCTGCTTGATAGGGTAATGTCAGTGTCCCTTTCCTCTGCCATTGATGAGCGTCCTTTAAAACCTTTATAACATCAAAACGAAGATAACAGAAAAGGGAAAAGTTTATATTTATCAAGCTACTTTGTCTTTATCTCTAAACATCTCATCATTTACATCTCTTGCATCAAATCCAAAAAAAGTGAGAAAAAAAAGGATCAAGGAATTCTCAAACACAGGAAGAGTCTTGGCTTGAAGCCTTCCATTAAAAAGACTAGCAAGAAATATTAGTGATAAACAGCTTCCAAAAAAGGCTTACAATAGTCTTTTCAAAGGAACGTCTCAAGTGATGATAAACTTTGAGGAAGAATCTTTGTCATGGGTAGATGCAATACTTTGAAAAGGATATAATAAAACACAAAAATATCTATTCCCAAAGTGTGAGCAGCGAGGGGAGACGAGATTCGACTACGGACCCGTGATAAGGGGACATTTCCTGTTTTGACCAAGATGTCATCGTCTTAATTAGTGGAGTCAGCATATTTTGAGAAACCGAGCCTGAGGGAAATCCTTGTTTAGGATATATGTCATCATGGAAGAACGTGTGCTGCCCTTTTGTTAAGACTTAACATGTGGTCCAGATTGCATCAGAAATTTCTTCTAGAAGCTTCTATGGCGTGATCGAAGTGGGCGTTTCGAAGGAAGCCAATAGAGATGCAGAATTGTTAAAAAGAACGCCTTCTATGGAGATGACCACTACCCACTGTAATTAACTCCCCCCTTACAAGGGTATATAAACTTCGAGAAGAGATTGTCCAAGAGAGATAGGAAAAGACATAAGACAAGAGAGAAACTATTTCCGAAGCAGATAAGATCCAAGTCCTAGCCAGATAAGAAACAGAGAAGACCAGAAGTTTGAAAGAGCCAGATTCTAACCTTCCCTTCAGACAACAAAAGCCTATCTCCAAAAAATCCTGTTATGGCCGAGAAGAAGAGAGAAATTGAAGCAGCCAACCCTTCCTGTTTGCGACGAGAAGCAGCCAACACTGCCTACTGCCTGCCTTAGTTTAACACTATCATCAAATTCTAGGAAGAAGACCTCTGATGTCCCTTCTTGATGCCACCCTTTTTGTGACGTCTTCGAATCCGGTCATCGTGCCAGTTTCATCTGAACTTCAGCCGCCCTCCTGCAACATTCTCAAGCCTGAAGTCTCCGTACTAGAATCGTCTCAGCAGCTGCAGAAAACTATTCCTTAAGTATTTCTACCTTACTCACTGTTCCCCCTTTCTGTTGGTATTTGATCGGTTTGATTTGTCAGTTAAAGTACCCGAAGAAGTAACATTAATTGTGTTTTTTCGTGAGTTTCTTTTTATATTCATTTCCCATGTTTTAAGGGTTTGTTGTTGTAAACATTTATTTTACTTATTAAAAGAACCTGTATCGATTTTGAGATCGTAATAATCTCTCAGAGTTTCTAGTGATCTGGAGGCGTAGGAAATAATGGGAGAGAGAGAGAGAGAGAGAGAGAGAGAGAGAGAGAGAGAGAGAGAGATTTTGCAGTGTTTGTTTTCCTTCTTAACGCATAGACAGACAATATATATATATATATATATATATATATATATATATATATATATATATATATATACATATATATACATATTATATATATATATATATATATATATATATATATATATATATATATATATATACATATATATACATATATATATATATATATATATATATATCTATATATATATATATATATATATATATATATATATATATATATATATATATACATATATATAAACCGCTATTTAGATATATAGAAAGGAAGATCTAAATATAGATATAGGTAGATAGATAGATGGACAGACACGTCACCAGAATAATAATAAAATTCCTTGGCCAGTTATCAATCACTTCCATAGAAAATGGGAAAGATAGAAACCCAAATAACTAATCAAAGGAATCCTTTTATTTTCAACATCTATTGTAGACAAGTCTTGGAGAGAGAGAGAGAGAGAGAGAGAGAGAGAGAGAGAGAGAGAGAGAGAGAGAGAGAGAGAGAGAGGAGTCTTGGAGAGATTGCTCTGAAGCAACAGGATTGTTGTAACAGTGAGAAATGGCGTCTGTTTGTCTCATTCCACGTCAGCGTTGCTTGGCTTTTTCATCCTCTCACCCAACACGGAAACAGATTAAAGCTTCTCTCTCTCTCTCTCTCTCTCTCTCTCTCTCTCTCTCTCTCTCTCTCTCTCTCTCTCTCAAGATGCCGCACAGCTATCAAATCTCATTTTTGTTTCTCTGAATTTCTTGCAATAATTTTACTGTTACTGGCATTTCGCTTACAGCAGGGAATTACTGCTCGCAGGACCAATACAACGCTCGTAAGCCAGCAAAGTCGTTAAGCTTCTAGACAAGTGATCAAAAGTATTCTTACTAATTTGAAAAGTGCTGTTAATCAAATAGTAATATTTTCATGAATAGCCTTTCGTAAAATTAATAAAACAATTTTGATTACCTACTCACAAGACCAGTGTTGCCAACAGCGTTATCTGTTGCAAAGCTATCAGACGTGTCCTTAGCTTCCCATGAAGTGTACCGGAATTAATGAAGCCTACTGTACTACTGTGCCTCATTTGGTTACTAAATGCAATCTCAAACAAGTGTCTCGACCTGAACCAGGTGATAGCGCAACTTTCCGCCCTTTGAGCAATAAGCTTTCTTCAAAAGGTTTTTGAACTTTCGTTTTGTTCTTGTTGCTAATGATTAAACTATATTTCAAAACCATAAATATATTTTTTTCCATATATAAACAATATCTAAAAATTGAGTAACAAAAGCTGAAGTGGAATTTTGCGAAAATTTTTTTCACTTAAAATAAAAAATATAATTTCCACGTGTCGAAAATTATTTTACAAATCATAAAAAAAAGATGTTCAAAGGTGTATTAAAACCAACCAACAAACTCGTATGAAAAACAAACCAAAACTTATTTCCAGTCTGAAAACAACACAGAACATTTATTTCAAATAAAATATTTTTTTCTTTATTTAAACTAGCGGGAAAAGATGAGATAAAATAATGAAAATAAATTGTATATATCTTCTATCGATTTCCCAAGGGTAAAGAAGAAAATGGTTCTTCAGGTGAGTTACAATTTCCAGTTCCTTCCAAGAAATTCAACCATTTCGAAGATGACAACTTTAAGCAGTCCAACCCGCAAGGTTGGAATTTGGATATTCCTGGTTTTTAATTAAAAGGGTTAGAAAATAGAAATAAGTTAGAGAGAGAGAGAGAGAGAGAGAGAGAGAGAGAGAGAGAGAGAGAGAAGAGAGAGAGAGAGAGAGAGAGAAAGAGAGAGTGAGAGAGAGAGAGAGAGAGAGAGAGAGAGAGAGAGAGAGAGAGAGAGAGAGAGAGAGAGAGAGAGAGAGAGAGACTTTTATGAATTGTTTAAGGATTTCAAGAGTGAGACAATACATTGCAAATTAAATATTTTATCGAAAATCGGTGTAAAATATTTTTAGTGAAAAAGTTAAATATGGATTTATATAAAATGAATAACCTGAGAAATGAGAAATGATGAGTAAAATTTGATTACTATTAAATGGAGTGTGAGAGAGAGAGAGAGAGAGAGAGAGAGAGAGAGAGAGAGAGAGAGAGAGAGAGAGGGGGGGGGGGTGTTACAAGGGTTTTCTATGTCTCAAAGACTTTTTAGTCCATACCCGGAGATTCCATTTGCCCTTTCGTAAAACGAATTAGTTTAAAGATTATGAGTTTCTATGATCCTGTCCAACTTATTTTTGAATTCGTTTGCGTAATTGTTAGTGTTCAATACATCCGCCGGAAGTCTTCTATGTATTTTGTATTTTGTATATAAAGAAATTGCCACATTGAAAGAGTGACTGAGGGATACAGAGAGTATGAAATTTTTTATGATTTGTTGGGATTTTAAAGTAAAAAAAA
Organism: Palaemon carinicauda; assembly: GCF_036898095.1. Taxonomy (NCBI): domain Eukaryota; kingdom Metazoa; phylum Arthropoda; class Malacostraca; order Decapoda; family Palaemonidae; genus Palaemon; species Palaemon carinicauda. The sequence goes on from NC_090756.1 coordinate 49,413,253, forward strand.
AAAATAAATGTCAGATTAAATCTGTATTGAAAAAATCTATGTAAAATCTTTTTCTTTAGTAGGAATGGTGTATTAAAAATCCATATGTTCATTTTCTTAATTAGATCATAATCACAGGAAAAGTTATTTACTAATATAAGTAAAGGTCTTATTTCCTATCTTAACATTTGTACTGATTTTATACATTCCCATATGCATTGATTTTCATCCATGAAATATGGGCACAATTCCTCTCAATTTACAAATCGATATGAAATAAAGACTTCTTGATAATTGATACATTTTTTTTGCTGGAGTCAGCGTCCTTTTATAGAAATATTATTCAAGTATTGTTTACTTTTAGTATTGTTTTACTTAATCAACAATTTAACCGTTATGTAACAAATAAAATCCTTATACATAATAGCTATCTACTTAATATTTCTTTCCCAGTAACAAATTAGTTTGATCTTGATCATGACTATTGATCGAGACGAAATATAAAACACAAATCTAGAAGCATAACTCACTAAAAAGTTGCTCTTCTTTAATTTGTCTTCCAAACGCCTCACTGCCTTATTCAGTGCATGCCTCATTTTCAAGAAAAAACTGCCAATGATGGTCAATTTTCTGCCAAACTTTTCTCATTTTTTTTCTAACTCGTGTTTTTTTTTTTCTTTTTTTTTTCTGACGCTTTTTTTTACGCAGGTTTTCATGCACTTGACAACAATTTCCCCTCTGGCTTGTGTGCATGTGTGTTTTTGAATAGCTTCCTGGGCAGAATTTTAATAGTAGAGTAATAATGAAACTTGCAAGGATTAACTGTTATGTAAAAAGCTAGAAATAATTAAATTTTGGAAGGTCAAGATCAAAAGTAAAGGTCCGTCAAGCATAAGGTCCAATTCGCGTTATAAGCCATAAGTTTGGACATACCTATCACAGACTTCAAACTTGTTTGTTATTTGAGTGTATAAAAGTCTCCGCCAATTAAAACATGTTAAGGTTGAAAGTCAATGTCGGGCCCAAGGTCACGGGAAAGCAACCAGTAAACTCCGGTCATCAACCATACGGCCACAATTATACAGTAATTGTAAAGCAATGAAACTGGCAGGGATTTTAAACTGTTATGTAAAAAGCTGGAAATGATTAAATTTTGGAAGGTCAATGATCAAGGTCATGGACGAGCAAAACGACAAAAATCAGTCCATAAAGTCAAAAAATAAACTGCCTCTCTACATTAAAGTTGTTGCTCCTCTTAAAATAGTTTATTTTAATTGGCCTTTACTTGTCTTGTAGTTTATTTGTTTCCTTGTTTCCTTTCTTCAGGGTTATTTTCCCTGTTGGAGCTCTTGGGCTTATTGCATATTGCTTTTCCAACTAGAGATGTAGCTTAGCTTGTAGTAATAATAATAATAATAATAATAATAATAATAATAATAATAATAATAATAATAATAATAATAATAATAATATGCAAATATGAAGCAAAAGTTTTATATCCATAAGTATGTATACACAAAGCAAGAGAAAATCTTAAGTCCTGACAAATGAAGGTGGCGAGAAATCAAGAGCATTTAAAAGAACTTAAAAAGCACCTCTAAACTGAGCATCTCATAAAGCATCTATAAAGAATCTAAATAGAGCATCTCTAACGTGATCTCAGTCATTTAAAGAGCTTCTCAAAAAAGTATTTTTAAAAAGAATCTAGAAGGCATCCAAAATTATCTTAAATAAAGATAAAATAGCATAAAGAGTATGTAAATACATCTAAAAACTTCTAAAGAAAATATTTAAGAAATTTACAAGTATCTTAAAAATACTAATAAAAGGCATTTCAATATCATCCAGAACAATCTAGAAAGCATCTAAAGCCACCTCTAAAACCATTAAAAGCATCAAACACATCTAAAATAAAAGCATATCAAAATGCATCTAAAAATGTAACGTTTCCTGGTCTACAGTGTCTCTTGATGAAGATTTGCTTGTACCAAATCTTTTCCACGGTGAAAGGTGGACCATTTTCTAGATCTATTTTCACATTTTCTATCTGGGAGATGAAATTTGCAGAGGGAGATGGTCCAGCTTTTTCTAGTCTGCAATGTCTCTTCATGAAGATTTGCTTGTACAAAATATGTGATTCTTGAACAACTAATTAGTCACTTAGAAAAAATAAACGCTTTGCCATATAACCAGTGTGCTTATAGACAATTATACTTTACGGAGACAGCCATCTGTTCTGTTGTAAATGATATACTGGAAATTATGGATGAAAACAAATGTGGTATTCTAATATCATTAGATCTTAGTGCTGCTTTTGATACAGTTGTGCGTCATCTGCTACTAAATGATCTATGATCCATCGGTACTGGAGATCAATCGTTTGAATACCTAAAAGACTACCTGATTGACAGAAACTACTGTGTGCAAATTGGAAACTCTTTTTCGTCATATTGTGAACCATTAAACACAGAGGTAGAGGAGAGTGTACTGGGGAGTGTATTGGACCCAATCTTATTCTGTATATGTACTATTGGTCTATCGAAAGTACTACAAAGGTATAGAGCGGAGTTTAAACTATTTGCGGATGATACATAATTTTACTTCTCATTATGTTATATAAACCACTACTGAAACACTAAACGGAATTCTTGCCACTGTTAGGGAATGGATGAAAATCAAACAACTAAAATTAGACGACAATAAAACTAAGTTTAAGGTGGTGAGAAAGAAAAAAAGGATAGGAAACTTGGGTGACATTTAAATAAACGTAAATAAAGACTTTGCCCGATTTCTAAAAAAGTTCGTGATCTAGGAGTATCTCTTGACGGCAACTTGTCTATAAAGGCCAAAATAAAGCAAATAGTAAAAATGTTATCTTAAAGCCATTGCATTTGTAAAGAACTATCTGGAATAACATTCTGTAAATAAACTTGCGATAAACTTTATTAGCAGGATTGACTAATGCAACTCCATCTACCACAATCTACCCCCAGTGTAACTTGAGAAATTACAGAGGAGCAGGACAAATACAATAAAAGGTGTCTCACCTCGAGAAAGGATCACTCCTACACTAATTGAATTACACTGGCTGCCTATTAGAGCTAGAAAATAATTTGAGATATGTGCAACAACCAATCAAGTTATCAGAACCGGACATCCAAAATAATCTAGAGAATT
>NC_090756.1:49421908-49431908 GCF_036898095.1 Palaemon carinicauda
AAATGGATTCTGAAAACAAATATTCAGAGCTACCAAATCATACCATTGAAGTATTAAATGAGTTAATAATAAATCGTAAGCAATGTTTTATACAAAAAAAAAATCCTGATATTTTCCAAATATATTAACACATAAAAAAGGTTTTATATGTTTTTCGAAATTTTTTATCATTGAAAAATTTCTTTCAATGTTGTAGTTTAACATAAAATGACCTTAAGGGCTGCATTATTGCAAGAGATCTTGCTTGGCCGAAAGGGACAGTCAATCTTCAACATAAAATGACCGTATCGGATAGAATTTTTACCAAAAGAGAAATATGATTCCAATATGAAATTAATTTCTAGAATCTCACTCGCCTACCACGGCCTAAGAGAATAATAAACTTATTGTTTTATAATATAAGTTAATAAGACTATTTTATTGACCTTATTTTCGAAGTCCATAGGAATAGCCAATGCTGTTCTAGGTTCTCAGTTAAAGGGGTTGCCATGTTTGTTTTTGTTTGCGTTTTGTGCTTGTTGCATAGGTGCTAACAGTTTGATGAAGATAAAGAAAGTCCTGGAATGAACCTTACATCTTCAGCGGAAGCGCCTTCACTGTGATTTGTTTTTCTTCAAGCGATTTCGCACCTAAAGCAGTCGTCATTATACGCAAAAATACTCAATATCCAATTTGCTTGTCGAGCAAGATACCACACGCCACCCAGATCAAAATCTCTTGTTTTCGTATGACCAGGAGCAGCACTGAATCTAAGAGCACTTGCTTCACTGACACTATTACTCGTCTTGAGGTCTTCCTTTGGGTAATCCCTACAGACGACGCTGCTTGAAGCATTACTGAACTGCTTGCCAGTAGCAGAGCGCTTAATGGCTTTCCTCCTAGTGGAGCCCTCGTTGGAGTTTTAGGAGTCCTCTGTTACTTCGTCACATAGGTAGGGAATGAGAGTGTCCTCTTGTCTGAGCCCATAACTCCTTCGCATAAACAGACCGAAGTTTGCTATCGACTTTTCTATGATGGGCCCCATCGCTGGGCAGGAAAGACTAAAGACTATATACTGAAGGAAGATCAGAAAGCTTAGCCTAATATCACTCAAATGAGTGAGCAAATAAAAGATGGCAGATACTCCCATGCAAAATGATTGGCTCTATCTATTGAGCAAACGATTAACCATTCAGAGCAGTAATACTTACGGGAATATAGGATGGAATTCGATTTTAAATTTTGCGACATATTTGTCCATACTTTGCATTACCACGTCAGTATATTTTATTCTTAAATTTATGACCTTCTAAAATTTTAGATAACTAAATTGCTATATTACAAAGAGGTACATATATACTGTAGACTAAGAATACATATCTTTGTTTCTCTGTCTATTTTTCAGAAGCCTAATAGCTATATCTTTTATAAATTAGTTAAATTTCTTGCAAATTCAAGTATTGTATATTATAATCATTTTTAAATGTTCCATACAGTAGCACGTTGGAATAAAGTAAAACATACTGTATATCTGATTTGTTATACTTAGCCACAAGTGCATATGTGTAGGCATACATTTAATTACAGTTTGTAGGCCATTGTAGAAAGGAGATATTAGGTGTATATAAAATGCAATTGTAATGTTTCTATTAAACTGTAAATGCACGATGCACTCATGTATACTCTTTAGTAATAAAAACTGAAATAATTCTAAATATACAAACAAAAAGGAAGAAAATAACTCACTAAATAGTATCACACATTAGAATAATCAAATGGGGCTTCGAAACAGATATATGGTAGCATAAAAGCCAACTAAAATTGCAAGATAAATCAAATGCAAATGAACTTTAATAAATTATACATAAATAATAGATAAATACCTCAGTAGATAATATTGCACATATAAGAATCGTAAACCAGAAAAAAAATAATATAACATACAAGCAAACCAAAATTGCATCATGAATTAAATGCAAATAAACTCTAATGTAATTATAAATATTAGAAAAAATAATACTGAAAAAGGTTTTCTTCAAGAATTAAATACGTAGTGCAGACATGAGACAAAGCAAGTATATCTACATAGAAAGCACAGACAATAAACACACATTCAATGTACATGAAAATACAAATACAAACAGTTTACAAATAATGTAAAATTTTAGTCTTTATTTAGGAAATAAAACAAATAAGAAGATAAGGAACACTATAACAAAATAGTATTTTGAAGCAGTATACTACTGTAAAGCTACTGAGGTGTGCAAACATGCTGAAATATCCATGCATTTATAAGTTAAATAAAAATTACAAATGAAATCTTGAATAGATTTTCTCACTCTGGTTCTGTCTCAACATTATCATCATTATTTGGGTTGAAGCTTAAAAGAAATTTGTGAATTGCTTTCAGGGATTCATCATCTTCAGGTTCATCAATTATCATACCTACTGGGGAATTATCAACTGGACCTTCGAAAAGATTTAAAAAAAAAATATTGGACCTGCTCCTTATCTACCGCAGGGCAATCTAAATTAACAATATCTTTATTTTCAAAATCATTTTTATTGAGTTAAGTTTCTAAGCCACAGATCTTAAAATATTGCAATATTGGGGTATCATCATCTATGCAGTTTCCTTTAACATTAATTTTTCATGAGATTGTAACATGCATTTTTTATTAAGGTTTTAATCTTATATGAACTTGGAGTGTCATTATTTCCACCTGAACTTCGTAGTACACTATAAATTTTCAAGACAATCTTGATTTATCCTGTTATTTAAGAGGAATTTGAAACCCCTATCCTTCATATGGTTCCATAACACTTTAAGGCTAGATATGTTTAAAAGTCAATCATCTATACATGGAATATTACTTTTAGTCCCAATAAAAATTAAGCTTGAAAGCATATCAGCCTCTTCAGATAAAAGAAAATAATGTCATTAATACTATCATTAATTGTAAATTTCCTCTCTTTAAAATGAAATACACAGCTGCTGTCAGATACATCAAACAATTCATCAATATCATACAAATAATGCTGTATTTTCGGCTTCTTGCGGTAATGCCCCTAATGTTGCATGTGTAAATGAACCAGCTGCTACACTACGGCTAAACACTTGTGCATATAGATTCACTCTCTTTTTATCAAACCGGTGTTGAAGACATGTGATGCTGTAAGTTTTGGTGCTATCCGTAGCCACATCTGAGAATCTGTTTAAAAAAATTCCTATATATATTTCCATAACAATTTTCGGCCACCAACTTACATGTCATATTTCTCAAAAAAAATTTCTGATACTTTTCAAAAGGTGTGGTGTATCATAAAAGAAATACACATTTTCACCTCAATGTGAGAGAAAAAAATTTTCTATGAAAATGTTAAGCTTTTTAAACAACCTTCTATTATTTGGATTTTGGGCACATACCAAAAATGTTGGGCATAAACATACATCCTGTAGTTTACCAATACAGTCAGTTACTATATGCATTCAGGTATCCCCTTTAATAGATTTTTTAAATAGAAAATATCCCAGTACTTATTTCCATTTGGAAGCCAAGCCTTTTGCCATGAAGACCATGGCATTCTGAGCTGGGTCTTGCCCTTTGCCATACTGGCCAAGACCGTCAAATCCTTCCACCACATCTTTATTAATGTTGAACTGTACATCCGATTCAAGGGGTATAAATGATATGCTAGAAATGATGGCTGAAAAAAAAAAAAATGTGGTATCTAAATTCTGCTCGATCTCAGTGCTACTTTTGATACAGTGGTACATGAACTGCTACTAAATGATCTACGGTCCATCGGCGTTGAAGATCAAGCCTTCGAATAACTAAAAGACTAATTAGTTAGTAGAAATTACTGTCTACAAATTGGAAACTCTTATTCATCATATGAACCCTTAAACAGAGGGGTACCCCAGGGGAGTGTACTTGGCCCAATCTTATTCTCCATCTATACTACTGGTCTATCTAAAATACTTCAAAGGCATGGCCGGAAGTTTAAACTATTTGCAGATGACACAGAATTTTACTTCTCCATAAATGATATAGATGACACTACTGAAACTCTAAATAGAATCCTTGATAGTGTTAGAGAATGGATGACATTTAAACAACTAAAATTAAATGAGAACAAAACTGAATTTATGGTGGTGAGAGAAAGAAACAGCGTGAGAAACTTAGGTGATATTCAAATGAACATAACTAATGACTCAGTGCCGTTATCTAGTAAAGTTCGAGATCTAGGTGTATATCTTGACTGCAACCTATCTCTAAATGCCCAAATAAATAATGTAATAAAAACTCCTGGTTATCATCTAAGAAATTTTTCTTTTATAAAAAAGTACCTAGACGAAAATTCTGTAAGGAAACTTGTGATAAACTGTGTTATTACCAGGATTGACTATTGCAACTCTATATATTATAATTTACCAAAAGTGCAACTTAAGAGATTACAAAACATAGTAAACAGAGGAGCACGACTGATAAGAGGCGTCCCACCTAGAGAGAGGATCACCCCTATACTAATTGACTTACACTGGCTGCCGATTAAAGCGAGGATTGAATTTAAAATATGTACAATAACCCGCCAAGTTATCAGAACCGGGTGTCCAAAATACTTAAGAGAATTGCTCCATATAGCGCAGCCAACAAATCGTGTCGACACGAGAATAGTTACAGATGGCTTCAAACTGTTGGAACCTAGATATATGTCTACTTTAGGCTCCAGAGCCTTAATATATGCGGCTCCAAGACTATATAATAAGCTTCCACGAAACATTCTAATGATTGAAGACATTAAGGCTTTCAATAGGAAACTGAAGACTTTCTTATTTCATGAGTCTTTTGACAGTGATGATTTAACAGTAAATGAAGAATATGAGACAGGAAACGTTATATACTCTGAACGAATAAGGTAAAACGACAGTGGAGGTCCTGTAGAGAGTGGGGTTCCCCTGTATGGGACCGGAAAAGCAGCCATCAAAGTAAGTAAGTAAAGGTAACATCTTACCATTTGATTTTATGATTTTGAATGTTGGTTCTCCTTCTTTATGTAACCCTAATTGTATGGTCTCATACTGTATTTCAGGTTTTTGTAAATTATCATTTCAATTGAGAACGCTACAATAAACAACATCATTAGCAGTAGTTGTAGAAGTAGCAGCAGTAAGAGGGGGGTAATAGTAGTAGCAGTATTAGTAGCCTCTGTGGGTCTAGCAGTCATATTAGTTGTAGTAGGACTAACACTTGTAAAAATACAACTAATATTATCCATAATGATTGTTACTGTGGCATTACTGTACACTTCACTGCCAGCACCTTTTTGATAACCATCAGTAAAGTCTGGAATCGCAAATAATATGAAAGAAAACAAATGCCATAGTATACTTTTTCATGTGGCTGCAAGAATCATAAGTACTTTATGCATAAATATATATAAAAAAACAAAAATTTTTTACCAATACCTGATTGAACATTTTTACTTAATTCAATATTTTCACAATCTTCGTTAGAATTTTCCCTGGTCAGTTGATAGATGAACCCTATAGCCATAATACAACTATTAGTCTAACACTTTTTCACTTACGATAAAATGAAAATATATGTAGCATAATATAGCAAAATCTTAAAGGTCAATCTGTATCTGCTAAAGGAATTGTAGTTAGTAAAAGCAAAACTGTAATATCTACCAAAAGCATAGACCATTTACCATGTTTCAGTGATGAAGTTCTTATCTCAGATGATCTACTCTCCAGAGCAGGAATGGTGCCTAAAAGATTTACTATACTGAGATTATTGTGATGCACATGCCATTTCAGAAAATCTAAACATATACAAATTGCACATCAAATACTACATATCAAATACACACCATATTCAAGGTTGTACAAATTCTTGTGTGGATAAATCAACAGCCAGTTTGATGTATAATTTGATTGGGGGTGTAAATCTATTGATGTATCTGAAAATATGTATTTCAACAATAATTGCAATATACAAAATATATGTATATAAACATATGCACAAAAATATGGCAAAGAAAAATAATTTTACTAAATAATTTTACACAGTTATATAAATCATCAAAGACATTCATTCATTCATAAATAAATATATCCAAAATTGCACACGGACAAAAATATAGATAGGATGAAACAAAGAATAGCATGAAGGCAAATGAAAGGTGAATACTGGCAAGTGTTTTCTGCGTACTTTATTCTGCTAATAAATGAACCTACCAAGACCTGATCATTATCATTAACTTATGAAAAGCTGGGAGATAGCCCATAAGATAATGAGAGCCGTACAAGACGGGCCAGGACGATAAGAATTAGAAATTCAAAGGATGTCCTGACAACCAGGTATGATTAAATCGACCAACTCCCGAGGATAATGTTCCTCAGATGCGGGATAGGGAAAGAGCAGATAACTAGGCTAAGGCTGCAGCTGAGGCGGGAGAGGGAATGGCACATAGCTAACACACAGCCAGTGCTAGAAGAACTCGAGCTGACGAGACAGGACGCAGTGACAGAATGCGACACCTCTGACTAGATAGGCTAACCAGGCAAGGGAGTTAAGATTCCATAGCAAGACGGATATAGCACAGGAAGTGAGGCTGTAGACAGAGCAGGCACTTTCAAGGCGGTAGAGGAGGATCCCAAGGGGTATCAACTCTACGCCTAGATAGGGTTAGGCCAAAGGAAGAACTGTGCAGGCAAGCCTAGCCTACCTAGCAGGTGAGGGAAAGCTCAAAAGCTAGGGTAAGATGACTTGGCAAGAGGAATATAGTTTCTAGTACAGTCCAGCTATGGCCTAACTAGGAATGGGAAGGGGCAGAGAAAACACCTAAGGGGGTTTCTAAAGCAGCAGAGAGATTTTGACCAGGGGAGGAGAAAATCTCACCTACTTAGGGCCAGGAAAGATAGCTTACAAGTAGGCACACTAACAGACACAAGGATAAGGGAAGAAGCGGGTGGTGATGGGAGACTCAGAAAATGGTGAGGTAGTATGACAGGAGGGCCCAACAGCGACATTAGAACAGCAATAGTGTTCCAAGGGGTCTGCCATGAGAGGGCAAAGAGGATAAGTCCTCACAACCAGGCATAGCCTACCGAAGACTGAGAGAGAAACCTAAATAGGGTTAAGGTGACACAAGGGCGTCTACTAGTCAGCATTAGAACAGAGGGTTACGAGTTCCAATGGGTAAACATAAATAGATACAAGGATCAGGATCCCAAGACCTGTGTTGCCTCGCCAAACATATAGGCTATGTGGAAAGTGAAAACAGTCACCCTAGGGTAACTGAAAACACTATCAAACTCTCAGAGGCACCTTCAATAACGCAGCTCCTAGCCATGACGAATTGACAGCATGAGAAGATAGACAACCTTACTCAACCAGTAAGATTAGGGGATGGAAGAGGATGGTGCACGAGGGAAAATTTACCAGGTAGGGCGGCCGGCTAGGGTAAGCTAGCTTAAGTCAATGCTGATAAAATCTAACAAGAATCAAGAAAGGATGGGGGGATACCATAAAGATACAACACCTTGAAATAATAATGTAAGACATATTCCTAGAGTAATATGACTAAATATCTAAGCGTATCTGAGCTATTTGGTAATATGATGCAATGGTGCCGATCCCATGTCGGCCTTGGAACAATAAAAGCATGCAAATCAGATAAGGCGCTGGGTGGAGACGTGGAATTCTCCAACACACGAAAATGGGTACTTAATTTAGTTGATGAGAAAGAAGCTGAAGCATCCATGATCGAAAATCACTCAGAAAGTCAAGAAAAAAGTCAGAGACTCGTTAAGCGATCGTCCGAGAGGGCGACTGCGAAGGGGAATGGTTCAATAGGATACGTGTTAGTTGTAGTACATTATGATCAGGAGTTGTAATGGTTCTCTTGCCCCCGAATCCTACCGCTACCTTATCCTTCGAGGCAAGGTTAACTCTATTCAGGGAAGGATAACCATGTCTTGTTATGACCACATCCCTGATTTATACACGAAATCTCTCGGGATATTCGCTCTGGAGGATAGAAATCCGTTAATACCTCTAAGGTAAAATATCTCTGGTACATCGCTCACAGAAATATCCTAATTAGAAGCTGCCACTGAGGAAAGACTGACCATATATACATATGATCAGCGTCCAAGCCACCTCCCTACCCAAGCTAGAACCAGGGAGGGGCAGGCATTTACTGCTAAAGGCTTAGCAGGTGGACCTATAGACTCCTCCACTCCCCCCCCCCACCCCACCTATCCTTAGCTCACAAGGATGCTGAGGTTGCACACACCAAGGGAATTAAGGATTATGAGCAGGAATCGAACCCCAGCCAGGCGATCACCAAGCAGGTACGTTTCCAATAGGCTACTACAACAGCAGAGATTTTTATGGCAGCCTATATTTGAATTCAAGTATTAAAACTACTATTTTCTTTTGTTCATTTTTTCTACCCTTCGTCTTCAATATTTCCTGGAATGGCTTGGGGACTCCCATTCCAGAAGTTTGCCATTGATATTCCAATGGGAATAGTCCTGTCGTTCTTCTATACATATATATATATATATATATATATATAATGTGTGTGTATATATATATATATATATATATATAAATGTGTGTGTATATATATATATATATATATATTAAGTTTTAATTTTATTTTGAAATTCTAATATAGCAATTTGTGCATTAAGCTCAAACTCCTAATTTAAAAAATAATTTTTTTTCAATATCATATATTTTTTTTTTTTTTTACACTTCGTAAACAATGTTCTTGATTTCTTAGCAAAACATTATGAATGCAAAGAAAAGAACTATTTCAATATAAATAACATTAAATTTTTTGCCTTTAGTAATTGCCTATAGAATCAGTGTCAACATTTTTGTCTCTTCTTCTGAGTAAAAATGTTATGAGATCCATTGAACATCCAATCAACCAACTTCAGCTGAATGAAAAACCGTTTTGTTTGTTCCAATCAGACGATTTTCTTCTACTGGAACTGGTGGGGAAATCAGGTATCCTCATTCTCTCAATATCAAAATATCAGAGTAAAGAGATCACTCCCCTCCATAGATTTTTATTTTGATATGGAACTTTTTCTGTCGTTCTATTATGTACACTTGAACACAACAACTACAACGACAACAAAAACAACAACAACATCAAAAGCTGTTTTAGTCCAATGTAGTACAAAGGCCTCAGAGATGTCCTTATTCATATCTTGGGTCTGACTGTTGGCCTATTGGTAACGTCCTTGTCTGGTGATCTGCCGGAGGGGGGTTTGAGTTTCGCTGTGGCTCGATAGTTTCTTGTAGTGTCTGCAACCTCACCCTCCTTGTGAGCTAAGGATGAGGCGTTTTATGGGAGCCTATAGGCCCACCTGCTGAGTCATCAGATTATTATTATTATTATTACTATCCAAGCTACAACCCTAGTTGGAAAAGCAAGATGCTATAAGCCCAGGGGCTCCAACAGGGAAAAATAGCCCAGTGAGGAAAGGAAATAAGGAAATAAATAAATGAAGAGAACAAATTAACAATAAATCATTCTAAAATAAGAAACAACGTCAAAACAGACATGTCATATAATAAACTATCAACAACATCAAAAACAAATATGTCATAAATAAACAATAAAAAGACTCATGTCAGCCTGGTCAACAAAAAAGCATTTGCTCCAACTTTGAACTTTTGAAGTTCTACTGATTCAACCACCCGATTAGGAAGATCATTCCACAACTTGGTCACAAGTTGGCCTTCTCTGGTCTTAACTTTGGTGGAGAAGAGTTTAGCCATCGATCATAAGTATGTATAGTCTGTCTCTAGGGCATTGTCTTGCTAGCTAGGACTTTGTCCTTATCCCTTGCCTCTGCCAGTTATGAGCGACCTTCAAACATCTAAACGATGCCCAGTGCGGATTAGTGATGGAGGGAAAGTTTCGTCTGATTGCTCAAAGAAAATCAACTTATTATACCAGGCTATGACAAGAACTGCTTTGCTGATCA
>NC_090756.1:49441908-49449408 GCF_036898095.1 Palaemon carinicauda
TGTGGAGAGCAAACGTTTCAAATCCCCGGCTTTCTTCCTCTTATTTCAGTCACCCTTAATTTTAATGAGGCCTTTTACGATTCCTGACACCTGTTCATTATCCCTGACAAGTCCAGCACCATTAGACTCAGCGGATCAGTTCATCTCCCGGATAAGAAGCATTTCATGCTCGAAGCGAAGCTCATAGTTCAAGACCAAGGGAGAGTATATTATTATTATTATTATCATTATTATTATTATTATTATTATTATTATTATTATTATTATTATTATTATTACCTAAGTTACAACCCAAGCTGGAAATGAGAATGCTATAAGCCCATGGGCTCCAACAGGGTTAAATAGCCCTGTGAGGAGAGGGAACAAAGACATAAATAAACTACAAGGAAAATATGAACAGTTCAAATATATTTTAAGAACAGTGACTCATTGAAATAGATCTTTCATGTATAACATATGAAAATTTCATAAAAAAAAAAAACAATAGGAAGAGAGGTAAGATAGAATAGTGTACCTCAGTGTACCCTCAAGCAAGAAAAATCTAAGGCAACTATAATTGTTATTATTCAATATCATCAGTTGCGTAGGCGACCCGTCAAAAAGGACTTTTCGATATTCAGATAGATATGCACTCACAGTCACACCCAAATAATAATAATAATAATAATAATAATAATAATAATAATAATTATAATAACAATTGTGTATATCTGCAAATAACTGCATTTAAAATTCCCCCACCTGTTTGCTTCAAATAAAACTAATGTAAGACAAAAACAAGATATTCTCAAACACCGAAAGAGTCTTTGCTTGAAGGCTTCCTTTGGAAAGACTAATGGAGTGCTTGCAAGCAGTATTAGCGTGAAGCAGCTCCTCAAAAAGACTGACATTAGTCTTTTCAAAGGAAAGTCTTCGGGCGATACACTTAGAGGAAGGAAAAGGTCTCAATTTTTTAGTGTCTCGGTTACAAAGGAAATCTCAGAGAGAGAGAGAGAGAGAGAGAGAGAAAGAGAGAGAGAGAGAGAGAGAGAGAGAGAGAGAGAGAGAGAGAGAGTATATTTTGCCATTTTCACTTATATTCTCGTTAAATTCAAAGTTGCCGTGTATGCATTATGTATGGTTAAAGGTTATGTTAAAGCAGGAACATTAAATTATTATCATTATCATTATTATTATTATTATTATTATTATTATTATTATTAGTAGTAGTAGTAGTAGTAGTAGTAGTAGTAGTAGTAGTAGTAGTAGTAGTAGTACACACAGATTTGCATCACCGAGTGCTGTAAGGTAAGATAGTAAGATATTCAAGGGGATTAGAGGGCCCATATAGACCTCAGGTTTCTGCCTAGCGAAGAGAATAGTGATTATTAGTCAAGAGAGTATTGAGTATTAATTAGAATATTATAAGTAACAGGTAAAAGTGTAAATAAGTTGTCTGATTATGCAAAATATCCTTAAGTATCTCCTGAAATTCTAGAATTGCTAATGATATGGCAGACATCTTTATACTCCATCTTGAAAAATAATTGCTATATTATTAGTTTGATAAAATGGTAACCTTTTGAAATGTACTTTCTACAATATACTTTTAATTGATGATTTACTTTGTTAAACAGCTGTTGCTATTCTATACCATTTCATCTAAGGATAACTTTTTCAAGGGGTTTTGCTATATTTCTCATTTGATTTTTCTAGTCGTTTTATTCATTTGATTTTATACTTGTAGTGACGCATTTGATCAAGGTCTAACCTTTTAAAGAATAGTTGCTTTTAGATTAATATTTCAGAGGACAGTTGCTACATTGTACATTTGATCAAAGAATGATAAATTTCATTATTATTTTGCGTTAATAATAATAATTCAGGTTTTCGTCAAATAAAGATTTCTTGTGTAGGCTGATTTTATCTGAGACCCAGCCAATGTTTTATACAGCTCTTCGGTTTTCTTCATTTTGAGAGAGAGAGAGAGAGAGAGAGAGAGAGAGAGAGAGAGAGAGAGAGATTCATCCACTGTCGAAGTCAAGATAGATCTCATTTCCGGTAAAGAATAACATTACCTTAAGATTCGTGAATTTGACAGGTCAAAGGCTAAGTAAGAGCTTTCTAACAGCTGTAGAGTTAGACAAAATGTTTCACTTTCTTATAGCGAAATTATATTGAATATATAAAGATAATTCGCTACAAAAACTACAGCAGCTTCAACATAAATTACAAATTTATAAATGAGAAGCAGTTGAAAGAGGAATGGTAAGAATTTATCTATATATAAATTCATCTTCAATCTAAGAATTAACCAAAAATGTTTTTAGCAAAAAGAAACGTAATCGAACAATTGAAAGTAAAAAAAAAAAATGACTCTAACGAAAATCAAACTTGTATCAAATGGGAAATATTTTTGTCTTACAAAATTCAAAGGGAATTTTGGGCAATAGATTCTTTTCGAAGCGTCCCTGCCTGGTGATCGCCGGAGTGGGGTTCAAATCCAGCTCAATCTCGATAGTTTTTTGTTTTGTCTGCAACCTCACCATTCTTTGAGCTAAGGATTGATGGAGCTGGTTGAGGGAGCCTATGGGTCTACCTGCTGAGTCATCAGCAGCTACTGCCTGGCCCTTCATGGTCCTAGCTTGGATCGAGAGGGTATAGGACTTGGGCGCTAATCATATGTAGATATGGTTAGTCTCTAGGACATTGTCCTACTTGCTACGGGAATGTCACTGTCCTTTGCCTCTGCTATTCATGAGTGGTCTTTAAAGTGATAAAGTTACTTAGATAATCAAATCCTTTTTCATTGCTACCAGGTGTTTAGATATAGTAGGGTAAGGCAATTTTGGACAGAGGCTTTTTTGGACAAGTGAGGCAAATATTGGACAGTTACAATATCTCTAAAACTATTTATAATTTTCGAAAACTATAATGCTATTAGAAATTGCCTAACCTTCTACTTTGTAAATATTTGTATGCCTGGTTTTTTAAAAAGTATTAAGTACCCCTAAGAAAATTGTTGAATATGGGTGTCCAATAATTGCCTCGCCTTCATTTTAGGGTTCTCAGAAATAATACATGAAATTATTTTTTCTATAAACAAATTAGTGGATGATGCTAAGGGAAGGTTTAGAATAAAAAACGAATAAAAAAAATTGGAATATCTTATGTCCAATTTTGCCTCGCCTTGAAAAATGGTAAGGCAATTTTGGACACTTAACTAAAAAAAAAACTCAAATTCCTAATGTTAAGTTATTAAGTAATAGATTTTGTAAAATATCTATATATCTATCTAATTATATATATATATATATATATATATATTTATGTATGTATGTATATATATATATATATATATATATTCTTAATAATTTTAACTAGAAATATAGATAAATGATAGTTCTTTGAAAATATTTTCTATCATTTATTTCAATAGAAAATCATATTGATTTATAAGAAAATGAAAAAAAAAGTTTTCTTTTCATAGAAAATGATAATCAAACCTGTTACTAATGAGAAAATAGGGACAAGTACATTCTCTTTGAGGCATGGGTTCCATAAACAAAGGACCATTAATTCCATCTGTAATTTGAAGAAGGTATGTATCCGTTTGGTGCTCTGGATATTCCTCTTCTCCTGATGCCTGGCAGTTGATCTTACTGGAATTAGTATGTACTGGCATGGGTCACATGCCTTATTTAGATAGGCACTGCGCATCACTAAGAAACTGACTATTCTTTGATGAATTTAGTCAGTCTATGGAAAGCGAAAATGATGGAATTTTCCCCAGTCCCAGGCGTAGCGGGTTGCTAAGAATACTAAAGAAAAACTGAAAATTGGTAATTGGTATGTTGGAAACCATGAATCAAACTAGGAAGTTACAGCTAGTACAGAAAGAATTTATGATATATAGTTTGCATATCTTGGCCCTAAGTGAAACACGTTGTAAGGTGATTGTTAAAGACATCTAAGACCAAGGCAATACACATATCTACTCACGAGGAACAGATAGAATTAGAAGAGAAGGGGTAGGAATAATGATGATGACACCAACAACAGAAAAAGCATTAACCAAATGTAGAGCTGTAGATAGCAGATTGTTACCTACAAAAATTAAATCAAAGCAGTGCAATATGAGTATTATAGTTTGCTATGCGCTAACAAATGATTCCCCTGAAGAAAGGAAAGATGAATACTGTGAAGAACTGCAGAGAATAACAGATGAGAGTCTAGGGAGCTATGAAAATTATGATTAATTACTTCAATACTAAAGTTGGAAGGAATAATCAAAGGATAGAAAATGTGATGGGTGTTGAGGTTCTTGGCGAAGTTGCAAATGAAAATTGTTAAACAAACAATCTTGTTACTGGTGGTACTCTTTTCCAGCACAAGGAGATCCACAAATATACTTGGACTTCACATGTGGCAATTACAAATATTAAATAGATCACATAGCCATTGATAAAGAGAGAAGGAAAACTCTAAGAAATGTAACAAGCTATAGAGGTGCAGATATTGGTACTGATCACCAGCTCCCCATTGCCACACAAATATTAAAACTGAAAGCACCCAACAGATATGTAGATAGAATACCTAAGTTTGATACAACGAAGCTTGTAGAGGATAAGCACAGAAATTTTGTAACTGAATGTAGGAACTGATTTATAGTTTTAAGAGACTTTATGAGACGAAGTTTTGGGACATGCAGTTACAAGGAGGAAACCATGGATATCAAATGATACTAGGGATACCATAAAAAGAAGACATAGATAGAATTGATTTCTGAAAGTTTTCGAGGAAGTAATGAAAATTACAAGGCAGAGCATGTCAAGTATTTCAGTTTTGTTCGTGAGGTCAAAAGAAATATCAGGAATGATTGGAGAGAATATTTGGACAGGAAAGCAGATGAAGCTAACAACGCTAAGAATTCAGGGAGTGGCTTTGTTGTAGGAATTGCTCATAGAATTATTAATGAAATCTCTACGGGAAAAAAAGAAGAAACATATACCCTTAAGCATATATAATCCTATATTATCAGTCTATGCCGACATCTTTCCATGGCTACACCTTACGGGCTGCCAAAGCAAGAGCCTGTGTCTTACTTAAAGTAGGGCAATCTAAAACGAACGAACGAACAGACTCGAATGTCAGTCATTTTGTTTGCTACACAGAAGCTTTACCACTGAATAGTGGATATTCTCTATTATTATTATTATTATTATTATTATTATTATTATTATTATTATTATTATTATTATTATTATTACTATCCAAGCTACAACCCTAGTTGGAAAAGCAAGATGCTATAAGCCCAGGGGCTCCAACAGGGAAAAATAGCCCAGTGAGGAAGGAAATAAGGAAATAAATAAATGAAGAGAACAAAATAACAATAAATCATTCTAAAATAAGTAACAATGTCAAAACAGACATGTCATATATAAACTATTAACAACATAAAAAACAAATATGTCATAAATAAACTATAAAAAGACTCATGTCTGCCTGGTCAACAAAAAAGCATTTGCTCCAACTTTGAACTTTTGAAGTTCTACTAATTCAACCACCCGATTAGGAAGAACATTCCACAACTTGGTCAAAGCTGGAATAAAACTTTTAGAGTACTGCGTAGTATTGAGCCTCGTGATGGAGAAGGCCTGGCTATTAGAATTAACTGCCTGCCTAGTATTACGAACAGGATAGAATTGTCCAGGGAGATCTGAATGTAAAGGATGGTCAGAGTTATGAAAAATCTTATGCAACATGCATAATGAACTAATTGAACGACAGTACCAGAGATTAATATTTAGAACAGGGATAAGAAATGTAATAGACCGTAAGTTTCTGTCCAACAAATT
The DNA here is from genome assembly GCF_036898095.1 of Palaemon carinicauda. Classification (NCBI taxonomy): domain Eukaryota; kingdom Metazoa; phylum Arthropoda; class Malacostraca; order Decapoda; family Palaemonidae; genus Palaemon; species Palaemon carinicauda. Next base: position 49,447,746 of record NC_090756.1, read on the forward strand.
AAGATGAGAATCAGCATCTGAAGACCAGACAGGAGAACAATACGCAAAACAAGGTACAATGAAAGAATTAAAACACTTCTTCAGAATAGTTTGATCACCGAAAATCTTGAATGACTTTCTCAATAAGCCTATTTTTTGTGCAATTGAAGAAGACACAGACCTTATATGTTTCTCAAAAGTAAATTTACTGTTGAGAATCACACCTAAAATTTTGAAAGAGTCATATTATATAAACACTTGAACATATAGTTGCACATCTCAAAATTAAATAATGAAAAAAAAATAGTCTGGGATATTTCGCCTATATCGTTTCCATTTTGGTTGTGTTAAATCGATCTTTTCATCTGTCCTATTTGAATGCCAGAGGTACCTGGGAAAAGAATCGGATATCCTTTGCCTGTAAGTATTGAAGGAATCGGCTAAACATTCAATATCAGGATTCTTTTTTCCCTGTCACTCATATTTTTCCATTTTCCATGTAGAAAAGAAAAAACGATAATCTATTGACAAATGAATCCGACCACGAAATATTCCACACTCCAGGAAAGGTTTTCTGACAGCGCCTTTGCTGGTATAAGATACGGAGCTCTGATATTCAAAATAGGATGCTTTTTATTTATTTATTTTTTTTTTTTTAAAGGGGGAATTTCGTTTAGACTTAATTTTGTGTACTTCTTGTGCAAGGGGAAATTGCATGAGCTGTTAAAGCCTCACTTTGCAGTTAGGTGGCAGTAACGACTTAACTTCTACCATTAAGACCAAGACCTGGTATAATTATCCAGCTAAAATAGCTTCCTTCTCTTTTTCCTTTTTTATCTTGTTTTTATTGTATGCGCTCGTTATGTAAGGGGACATATATGCATACATGAATACAAACATAACCTCCTCGCTTGATTAAACGAGCTGCAATTCTAACCCAATTATCTGTTTCTTTACATATTGCCTATTGTTAACTTCTGCACTGTGAATATTCGGTGGCCATTCGGGTAAGGATAGAAGAGACTCCTTAGCTATGCAAAGCAGCTCTTCTAGGAGAACACTTCTAGATCAAACCATTGTTCTCTAGTCTTGGGTAGTGCCATAGCCTTTGTACCATTTTCTTCCACAGTCTTAGGGTAGAGTTCTCTTGCTTGACTGTACACTCGGGCACACTATTCTATCTGTTTCCTTATTTCCATTCCTCCCTGAGTCATTTTACGTGTTGGAGCCCTTGGGCTTATAGCATCCTGCTTTTCCATCTAGGGTTGTAGCTTAGCTAGAAATAATAATAATAATAATAATAATAATAATAATAATAATAATAATAATAATAATAATAATAGTAATAATAATAATAATAATAATGTATAGCAACTAATTTCAACTGTTCGTAAATCTAAAATTAAATCCTCAGAACTGTACATTCCCAACAGCATGTTACCCAACGAAGTGATATTCACTCCATTTCAAATATGATTTATCCTTTTGCTTTGGAGATCAGTCCAATAAAACGGTTTCCTCAACAGCAAAATCTTCGCACAAATCATGAAAAAGAGAAACATTGTCAAAATAATAACAGTTTGTAATCCAACGATGAAGCAACTGACTGAAATTGACCATTATTCACTGAGGCTTTGATTTTAATCTTACTTTCATTTTGTTTTCGATATCAGAGTGGCTATTA
>NC_090756.1:49454408-49466908 GCF_036898095.1 Palaemon carinicauda
TTTCGCTATATTGAGGACATAATATGTGTGTGGTCAGGAAATGAAAATTTAGATAACTTTTTTTTTAGATTGAATAGTTTAGTATCATCAATAAATTTCATGATATATTTTGAGTCTCATTTTACTATATCTTCATATTATAAGAGTCTGTGAGGACAAAGATTGTAGACAGAGAACCTGTAGACAGATGATGAAAATAGTTTGTGGGAATTGTGTAATTTAGAGGTAAAGATATCTGTTTAAGCAATGGTCTACAATAAAGACTTAGTTATTATTATTATTATTATTATTAGTAGTAGTAGTAGTAGTAGTAGTAGTAGTAGTAGTAGTAGTAGTAGTAGTAGTAGTTGTAGTAGGATTATCATTATTATGAATATTATTGATATAATAATAATAATGATAATAATAAGTATTATTATTACTATTATTATTACTATTATTATTATTATTATTATCATTATTATTATTATTATTATTATTCCCAAAAGTAAAAGAGAATGTAAAGAGCAAAGATCTGAAGGCAAGTAAAGAGAAGATATTAAAAAATAAAAGATCTAGAATATAAATATGGAATAAAAATATACAATATAAAAAAATGAAAATACCCCTAAAGGTGTTAACCTTATATAACAAGTTTACGACTCCCTGCTAATGGTGTAGGAAAACGAGTAAATTCGAGACTGACGTGAAAGAGGAGAAAGCAGATCTTGCAGGAAATTACAGGCATTGCAATATAGGGGGATAGAAAAGGATTTTCCAGATTTGGTTTATTGGCAAGACTTTTTTGTTACTTTCCCTAAAGTTACTAGATGTACGAAATGATATAGCTTTCTTTTTTATGAGAGAGAGAGAGAGAGAGAGAGAGAGAGAGAGAGAGAGAGAGAGTTCTTATTATTAGAATCTGTATCGAGAAAATTCCTTATCATTGAGAGAGAGAGAGAGAGAGAGAGAGAGAGAGAGAGAGAGAGTTCTTATTATTGGAATTTGAATCTAGAAAATCTTTAATTATTTCGAGAGAAGGAGAGAGATTGATTCTCTCTCTCTCTCTCTCTCTCTCTCTCTCTCTCTCTCTCTCTCTCATTAAAACATTCGTGAATTTCCCCTAAATTGAAATGTATTAAGGTTAATTAGTTGTGCCAAAGATTTAATATAATATGATATCCAAGTTGAATTATATGTATTTCCTATTACTGTAATGGGATATTCAAGGTATATTCTTTATTAATCATAGATCCATTGCCGAGTTCTTTATTGTAAATTCCAAAGAATTTTTTTTCTTAAATTTCCACCCTCTGAAATACGTTCAGAGAACCCGTCTCTCTCCTTATTTCTTTCAGTGGCTTTCTTACATGAAACGGCCATTAGCGTTAAGCGAAGTTTTATTCCTCTTGTTGCAAGGAATAGAAACTCCTTTGAGGTGAACAGTTTTGCTTTTGTTGTGTTATATATTATGTGAAAATCCTGTGGGGAATTTCATTTAATTTCTCATAAATTATTAGAAGACAGAAAAGGAATAGTAAATTGGAATCGTAAAATTAAGGAGACTTTAGCAAGTAGTGAAAGAAAGATTTAGATCTCGTCAGAAAATATTGAGGCAACATCCTAATTACTGAGGAGGAAATGGTGAAAGTTACTGAAAAAAAGAATATGAAGATATTTGAAGTGAAGAAAGATATGAACGACTTTAGGTAATTCAAGTCATAATTATCCCTAAGAAAAAATGTCTGGCAAACAGATGAATTCGACTTTGAATCACTTCTGACTCTTACGTTTGTTCAAGACTTTATCTTATTCTTTAATATACGAAAAACAGAATATTCCTACAATGGAAATCAAAAATTCTTTTGCATGCCGTAAAATCCCTGTTATAGAGAGTACTATCCTTCACGGAATCTTTTAGAAATAATGTAGTTACAGGATAAGCATGAAACATTCCAGCATTTTTCCATTCCATTAAAAACACAAAGACGCACCTACTTCCGTATCTTAGCTCGTTGCTTCTTTTAAGAATAAAATAAAGATTTGCTGAAGAACAGTACTGAAATTCTTCCACAGCAATTTGAGACGACATTTGTTTCCTGGGGGACATTTTGCTTCTTAAGAAATAGATCAGTTTCGGATATGGAGATCTATCATAAACTTAACAAGGACTCTTCACCAAAACTATTCCATTGACTTTCATGTTCTTTCCTCATAAGGAATTTTGTGGATTCTCATGGAAATTACCAATGAACTGAATCAAAAAACAAATTGGGATTTTCCTTTTCATTTGATTGTCTCCATTGGATCCTTTATTTTGGTGGAAAACATTAAGCTCTGCCGAATGGAGTTGATCCAAAGCTTCCCAATCTATGAATCCCTCGTAGTAATGGAGGAGAGTAATGGCGGACAGTATTGACGGAGAGTAATGGCAGAGTAATGGTGGATAGTATTGGCAGGAGTAATGGCGCGCAGTAATGTCGGACAGTAATGACGTACAGTAATGGCAGGGAGTCATGGCAGACAGTAATGGCGGATTGTGATAGTAATATTGGAGAATTATGGCGGACAGTAATGGCAGAAAGTATACGCAGACAGTAATTGTGGAGAGTGATGATGGAGAGTACAGTCAGAGAGTAATGGAGGAGAGCAGTGGCGGAGAGCAGCCTAAGAGTGGATAGTATTGGCGCACAGTAATAGCAGAGAGTAATGGCAGACAGTTATGGTGGAGAATAATGGCGGACAGTAAAGTTCAGTAAAGATATCAATAAAGAATTTGATGGTGACAATGGTCTATTAAGTCTGTGTACATTTTCCTTCTTCAATATGAGGTTATATAACGGCACAGAAATGGAAATCGAAGAATCAGGAAGTATCATCGTACACTATATGGTCGGGAAAGATGTGAACAAACATCAATGAGTTTGTTTACTTGGGATTTCCTGTAAATCATCAAATAATTTGATTATCTAATCGGGTCAAAACTAGAAGTTATTTTATTCGTATATCTATGGATTATTTGAGAATGAATAATATAAATTCAAATAGGTAATTTGCTTCGTTTTGTAATATTTCCATATTATTATTATTATTATTATTATTATTATTATTATTATTATTATTATTATTATTATTATTATTATTATTATTATTTGATTCATGAATGGAAGACCTACTTAGTTTATTACTTTCAAAAGCTTATCTTACAAAAGCAAATCTAATTTTCTGAACCTGACTCCAGAAATATATTAATTGGCGAATATTAGATAGAAAAAGAATTTCTCTAGTAAGAGAAACATACATAATGAAAAGTTATTTTTCAGAAATCCAGGAGTGATTAATCTCCTTTGATTAGATATTCCCTGAAATATATATATATATATATATATATATATATATAAGCGTAAGATTTTTCCTAAAAGTCTTATTAGAGGAGGATTATGTCTATTAATAGATGATATACACAGAAATGAATAATTGCTTTACTTCAATTTGCGAAACAGAAATGTATAGATTCATCCATAGAGACCAAAATCTTTTTTTTTTTTTCTATTTTATAACAACATTCACTAAACACTGGAAATGTTTGAATTGAACTACTGAAATGAAATGATTATTCTTGAATATATATGGATCCATAAATGAATTTTAATCATAAATGATTGGCACATTTGAATTGAAATACTGAAACGAACAAATTATTCTTGAATTTATATGTGTCTATGAAAGAATTTAAATCATAAACCATTGACACATTTGAATTTATTTACGGAAACTAACTAAATATTCTGGAATATATATGAATCTACAAAAGAATTCAAATGACAAGATATTGATACTTTCAATATGTGTGTGAACCAACTCTATGAATAACTTTTTTTTTTCATTTTTAAAAACACAATCATTGAATCAAAGAATAGAGAAATTAATAAATAAATGAAAAACATTTAGGATACAACCACCAAAAGTCATAATTTTCTAAATTAATGTCTCAATTCAATGCCATTTATCGAAAGAGATAGGAGTTTTGCAAAAAAAAAAAAAAATAATAATTAAATAAATATATAAATAAAAATATCAATAAATAAATAATAATAATAATTACAAAGAAAATATTTTTTTTACACTTGTTTAAGAACTATGGAATCCATTAAACGTATAAAGAAAACTTCTTAAAGTTTTAGGAAAACTACATTTAATGAACTTCAAGGAAATCATGAAGTTTTATGATGAGTTCTTGACATTAAACAAATCTTAATGTTTAAACAAAGGTGAACTTTTGTCAGTTTTTTTTCTTGTTTTGATAAATACGGTTTTATCAATACAATTACTCTAATTTTGTTGTCTTTTGTTGTTGATCACGTACCGCACGTGTATTTCATACACGCTCATACACTGCAATGATATTGCTTTTGTTATCTCTCACTCTCTCCCGCACTAATAATAGACAAACACCTATATGGCAACATAGCTGTTAGGTTCTAACGAAGAGGCGAGGTGAATGAAGTGAGGATTATTCAACAAATAACAAGCTTATATACAAGCAGCTGAGAGCAACAATGTCACAAAATTTCAAACAATGTGAAACATGCGATGGCAAGCTTAAACAGTTTTTTTTTTTTTCAGTGCGGGAGAGATCGAGAGATAAATAAAAAACAATAGCATTGTTGTGTATAAATGTGTATGAAACACGTGCGGTACAATCCAATAGAGACCACAATTAGCTTTAAAGAAAACAACATTACTATGCAACTGATTCCAAAATAAATATTGATTCCATATATCACTGTAAGATAAGGGAAGAGGAACTTCATTGATATTTGACACGTATAAAATATAGAAACTCAGAGTTAAGGAAGTTTTATTGATGATTTCAAGGCCAAAAGGTTTAACAGTTGTTCCTTAACCAGAAAATTCTGTCGATTTCAAATATCGTTTTCTGTCAAAAATATTGATATAGCGGCATTTTTGTCTGTATAAGAATATGGGGTTACTACTACTACTACTATTATTATTATTATTATTATTATTATTATTATTATTATTATTATTATTATTATTTCTAGCTAAGCTACAACCCTAATTGGAAAAGCAGGATGCTATAAGCCCAAGAGCTCCAACTAGGAAAAATAACCTAGTGATGAAAGGGAATAAGGAAATGAATTAACATGAGAAATAATGAACAATTAAAATTAAATATTTTAAAAACATTAATAACATGAAAATAGATATTTCATATATAAACTATATAATATACAGATATTATGAGTTCATACAATCTATCAATTGTTAACTCGTGCACATCACTGCAAAGCATATTAAATTAGCTTTCTTTTTATATGTAACCCAAATATCAAGAGAAAATCAACGAAGCAAATACAATGAATTTATTTTTTTCTATGTTTAAACGAAAATGTTGCAATATTATTGAAAATCTACTTGTCTTTGTTTTCTTAGCTAGTATTATTTCACATAGAAAGACAATTCAATTCTCTTCTAAATGATGCATTGAATATTTTTATTTTCTGTGGTAGTTCTGTCATCAGCTATATTATATATAAATTGATATATCGATTTTCAGAACTTGAAATCATGGTTTTATGGATGGTGACTTGTACGTGTCAGATACAAAATTAACTGTGAATGAGAGAGCACAACTGTTGTAGCATTATCTTGGAAATTTCGCCTTAAGTAGGTGGTATATTATGCAGTAAGTACAGGAAGAGTAGAATTAACAAGAGGGACAGCAGTAGATGTAGGTGGAGTACTCTCGCTGGCCTCCTCGTGTTTGTGCCTCACTTTTGATTTTTCAGTTTTATTCATGGTTCCATCCACATGCGTCAGCATCAGAGGAAGAGGTGGTAGGGGTTAAGACAGAATTTTAGTCATGTCTATCTCATGCATGATACTGTTGCAAAGCAGACGTCCAAACAAATCCTGTGTCCCACGTAGCTTAAAAAAAACATATGGGCCTTGGCTTTGATTTGACTTTTCACTGCGGTGGTTGAGAGATTTTTCAACTTCCCTCTTGAAATTGGATTTTTTTAACCTGTAAGGGTCTTTGTGACACTTTTGTGTGAATCCTTGCCTACACATTTCACCTTTCTTATGAGATTCTAGATCATTCTTGATTTCCTCGTGTACTTTCTTTCCAGTTACCTCACAATACAGGTTGAAGTCTACTTCGATATTGAAAGGATTCATAGTTTGTTCTAGGGCTGTGATGATTTTGGTTATGCCCACGTTGTCTTATCTGACAACATAGGGCTGAAGTGTTTTGGTGACATCTTTTATGATGTTGGGACCAGCTTTCTCCGACAAAATCTAAACAATTGTACTCCGAGCAGACCTAGCGATCATCCATCTACAGTGAGCAAAATCTGGTGTAGTAAAGACAGCTATTTCTGTTTGCCTTGAGGATGCATCTACAATGATAGTCTGTTCCAGCTCATTTCCGCTGCTCTTCTAGAGAAACTTCTTTTTGTCCAACGTACTGACAACGCTCCTGCCTTTAAGAATTGTTTTACCCCTGGATGTGTGTTTTCTATGTTCAGAAGGCTGAACTGATAGTGAACCATCATCTTAGAATAGTTTGGTCAGTTAGTGGCAAAAAAAAAAAAAATTGCACACATCTTTCCAACCAAAAATGTGAATAAATTAAAGTAATTGATTCTACAGGCACAGCTAAATTTCAAAAATACATAGACACCCATGATATATATCATCCAGAATTGGGCGGTGCTCTCATGGTGACCAGGTAATGTTTCTTTGATGTAAGTTGTGTAGTCTGACATGGAACTTGTGTAGTCTTCTGATGCTTCTATATCATGAAGCCGCTTTGGTGATGGGTCTGTACCAAGAGCCTTCATCATATCCATCAAGTGTAGTAGAAGTGGTCCATGCATATAAAAAAAGGACCTGAAGTGCAGTTTCCATAGAAATTTCAGGTTCATTGGATCCATCGGTGATTGTAGCCAAGGCCAGCAAAGTAGGCCATGAGGATATGAAAAATCCCAGGGTATATAAATATATTATCGTACATTGGGGTCTTTGATGCCTGGATTTGCATTGTAGGTTTGGCAACAGCCAGATCATATGTTACCACAGCATATTCTTCAGCACATTCACGTGAAACTTTCTGCGATATCCTCATTGTTTTTAGAGATGTCTTTGAGCCTAGTTGGTGGCAGATATGTTTTCCATATACCCAGTGGCTTGTTTGGTCTGGGGATCAAAAGTGGCCAAGACATTCCATCCACACCACATTGGCTTGAGATTCTCCTGTGCAATATTCATCTTCCACAACCGTCTTGATTACGAACACTTGTGAAATTCGGTGGCCAAGGAACCGTCTTGATCTCGTACTGAAGGGTTCTATATGGGTTGGTTTAGCCTGAGTGTGTGTTTGGACACCTTGGACTTTGGACTATTATGATATTCAATCTCAACAACTCCGGGATTGTCCACTTGTTTCTCGTCATCATGTTCTACAAGATTTTGGTAACAAATACCAACCATGTCATCATTGTCATGGAGAATAACAGATCCAGAAGCTGTTTTATTTTTCTCATCATAAATGTCCCATGCAATCCTAGAACAAAGCTCACAATACTGCCGTAGTCCATCAGGAGTAGCTGTATTTCTCTCTGCAGTATATGAAGCAGTTTTGGTCCATAGAAATTCCACTGTATGATAACTGATTCAATGCCCAAACCTGTTCAATGCTTCCAAAACTCTTATACCCTCAGTTATGCTCTTTAGACTCCGGCCCAAGTAGATGTGTTTTTGAGGCTTAATTCTTCCTCTCATTGCTGCAAATATTACATCATCAGATACAGAATAGATGAGCTGCTGCACGTGGTCATTGTCATTTGGTTCAGACGTGCCAGTGTAAAGCACTCAAAAGAACTCTAAAACATCTTGTGGAATCTGTTTATTCGCCTTCTTTCAGTGACTCAGGTGTTAGTAGATGCAGTGGGAAATCTGTTGCAGTAACCAAGATGAACAACCCCAGATAGAAAGCTGTTTCCTTGATGAAGTTTGCATCAAAGTTTACTCTCTTTATGGAAGCTTTTTAGATTCAAGTTGTGATAGAATATTTTGATTCCTTTCTTGCTTTTACGCCCAACTTTTAATTGGCCAGGATATTGCTTCAAAACTTTTTGAAACAAACTATGTGTAGAGTATGTAGAATCAACAGACAGATCAGTTGGATAATGAGCATGCGAATCTGTCAATTAGACAGCACCTTCGTAATCAACCAAGACATTTTGGGTGTAAGCTTTCAAAAAAATGAAGGTATTGTTGTGAGAAGATAGCCTCATAGAGGGTTCTATCCTCTGACGTTTGATTGATCATTTGGCTCTATTCAGATAGGTTTAACAGCAGGGGTGATGGAACTTGATCTTCTTGGATATCATATTTTCACCGTCTATCTTTGTAAGCATAAAAATTGTCTTCTAACACACCAGCTGCTTCTCCTATACTTGTTTCCCCTTTGTCCATTGATAGGCTTCCCAGATACTTTCGCTTTCCTTTGCCGAGTGATTTGGTGACATTGTTGCAGAGGAGACGTTTAGACTCATACACACCAGAGGAACTTGTTTGCAGGTGGGTGTCAAGGGCGATTCCATCAAACTGTCTTATGGAGAGTTGTGAATTCTTTGTAGCATTTTGAGTGGTAAGCTACCATGGCATCACATTAATCTGGATACTTTGTGGGTTTTCCGCCTTAAACATTGTCTTCAACTCACCAGTAGATTCCCAGTCACCCAAATGCAATGAACATTTGGGCTCACTATTCATCGTGTCACGTTTCTCTCCTCTGGTGCTAAGTACCATTCATTCATATTTGAAAATATATAATGCATTTTTAACACCGACACCTTAAAACTCCACCACCATACAAATGGAAATAAAGAAATCAATAATATATGTTATCAAGGTTTCTAGAGACATACACCACAAAAAGAAAAAAAAATAATGTCAGTTACTGTATAGTCTGGCAGTGCACATTGGTATATGAGATCAAAGACTACCAAATCCAGTGCATCAAAAATACTGATATCTCATTTTGCCATGTTTCATAATTCGGAAAATCGATATATCGATTTATATAAGATCTAGCAGCTCTAGCTGATGACAGAACTGCCACAGAAAAATATTGAATACATCATTTGGAAGGGATTTGAATGGTCTCTCCAACTGGGTTAAATGATAGTAGCTTGGATATAAAAGTCAAAATGAAATTTGATATTTCCGATTGAATAATCTCATCGTAAAAGTGGAAAATTTTCGTTAGAGCATGAAAAAATTAATTCATTATATTGAATTTGTTGATTTTCTCTTCATATTTGGGTTACATATAAAAAGGAAGCTAATTTGATATGCTTAGAAAATTGATAAATTACACGGACTCATAACATATGCGTATTATAGTTTGATGTTACTGTTTGTAAAATATTTTAATTGTTCCTTATTTTTTATATGTATTTATTTTGTTATTTCCTTTCCTCACTGGTCTATATATCCCTGTTTATAGCATCTTGCTTTTGGAACTAGGGCTGTAACTCAGCCATTAATAATAATAATAATAATAATAATAATAATAATAATAATAATAATAATAATAATAATAATAATAATAACCCTATATGATTATACATGCAAAAAAGCCACTATATCAACACACGGGTAACCTACTTCAAACGCGTTTTCTGAAAAATCCCCCGAGCGGATTTCGGTCAGAAATGGATTTTTTTAGTTCGTCAGAAAATTCTGGTTGAGAAATAATTCCCCCCCCCCCCTTCTGCCCTCGAAAAAAGAGTAAAGCGCCCTCAGCTCCAGACCTAACAGAATCATCTGTATTTTCCTTTAAGGTTTTGAGGCCTCTGAAATAAACTGGATACTCACAAATATTTTGACGATAAGAGAACTAGTAAAGATGAGCTTATTACCTATCTTTTATAATTATTTCATTTTATTTTCAGTTTACTAATCTTCTTGTTACAAAAAGTCTAAAAAATTCAATATTTAAGATCTTCTTGGACAAAGACACTCCAAAATCAAACCATTGTTTTCTAGTCTCGGGCAGTGCCATAACCTTTGTGCCATGGTCTTCCACTATCTTAGAGTAGAGTTTTCTTGCTTGAGGGTACACTCAGGCACACCATTACATTATATTTATCCTCCTCTTGTTCTTTTATAATGTTTATATTTTATATATGAAAGATATGTTCAAATGTTGTTACTGTTACTTAAATATTTTATTTTAATTGTTCAATTCTTCTCTTTACTTTATTTACTCCCATGTTTCATTTCCTCACTGGGCTATTTTTCCCTATTGAAGTCCTTGTGCTTATAGAATCCTGCTTTTCCAACTAGGATTGTAGCCTACCTAGTAATAACAATAATAATAATTCCACTCCAGCTTCGATGTTTGGAATCAGTTGGATGTGAAGAATCATGCGGGGAATTCCACAAACCCAAGATGTAGTTAAGATATAGTATTAAGATATAGTGAGCTCTCTACCACAAAATTCTCATGTATAGCCGATGTTACTAAGTTAACATATAATATAATTTGCCGCTTCCTAAATGGGCAATGCTTAGGGAAACTCTTAGTAGAATTGCAGAATATCAGTTTTAGTGATAAAATCATCATCATCACACACACACACACAAATATATATATTTATATATATATATATATATATATATACATATATATATATATATATATATATCTATATATATATATATATATATATAGCAATCCAAAGGAAGATACAGGTCACAGCAGCATTTCTTCTTTCATTTTATTGTACATGTAGACACAAACCTTCAACCCTACAAGCAGAAACAAATGCTCAATCAGACAATATTACCAATAACCAACAAATTCGAAACACAATTAACAAACAAATAACATTAGTTACGTTACAGTAAAAAACAATTAACGGCAAATATACAAGATTAGTTACGTTACAATAACAAACAATTAACGGACAAATAACAACATACCAGTTATGTTACAGAGTATGCTCAGTGTATATGTAAGCCTACGTTGTACAGTAGCTATAGAATGAACCTACTCAAAGTCCGGCAAAAATCAGGTCTGTCATCTCATTTAAATTTTCTACAGATAGTATATATTAACCAGTGAATGGGTAGTTCCTCCGGTTAACAGGTACGTGAAGGCAGTTCCGTTCATGCCGATCTATTTGGCCGTTCGTCCTCATTTGATGTCTCGTTAACGGCTGTTGTTGGTAACTAGTGCTGTAAAAGATAAGACACTTGGCGGAGAACATACAGTGCCATATATATATATATATATATATATATACCTCTGTATCTCCATGCGTTCCTGCCTATTTATAAATCATCACACGAATTCAGGGATCATAATAGAGAAATACGTGAGGTCACATTATTCAATGAGGCCACTGTAAAAGCGAAACCAACCCACCAAAACTTTGTTCAATCTAAATGATGAATATTCCGCTGATCCAACCACGTCCAATGATATTACGCTCGCATTAACAAATGCTTCGTGTAATTCTCGGAAAAGGGAAAATTTATCAATACTTTAAGAGTTTGGGAAGTAAAACTTGCGTCTAAACATGGCAATTCATTAATGAGTAACTATTTCTTTTTTCAGAAATGAATTAACGATGAGATACTATTAGGATGTTGGAATTTTGGTATGAATGAGTTGAGCTTAATTTCTGTATCTGGTAATGATGCATGATTGAGTTACCAATCATAATTGTGTATGTTTTTTTTTATTTTGGTCATATTTTCTGATAGACAAACAGATGATTAAGGTCGTCTATTAGGATTGGCAGATTTACATATTGGTGGTTGACGCACATACATAAGTACACACTAATATTTATGTGTATGTTTGTATGCACTGTATTTGGTTGGGTAGCTTCAACCGTTTTTGGCAGTTGACGTCTGGTTAGGCCACGCCCTCAACTCCATCTCGGGTATGTTCATTACTTTAATTCATCAGCATTCTCGTAAAAAAAAATAAAAAAAAAGGTAAATTCATCATATATTTACGTGTTTTGATTTTTATCATAATTGAAAATTGCTCTATTTTTATAATGATCTAGCTGATAATTCGATGAAAAAAATATACCATTATTAATTTAGTAATATGGTTAGTGAACTGTATCTTTTATTGAGCGAAATAGCAAAATGTTTCGTTATCATGAACTCTATGATCATTCATTCATTCGGTTATCTTAAATAAATTTCTTAAAACAGTAAATCATTCAATACAAATCTCAAATTCCTGTGAAGAGAAGATAAGAATTTGAGTTCCGCAAATAAATCAGTTATTTGGGATTGTTCCAGAATCTATATATGAGAAACTTTCTATTAGTAATGAAAATAATAGAAATAATTGAAATGATAAAAATAATAGAAATAATTAAAATGCTGAAAAAAATAGAAAGGCGTCGCAGTGTACTGCGTGTTGCATCGTCTGTCATTTTAGAATAATTACTTAAATA
>NC_090756.1:49471908-49481908 GCF_036898095.1 Palaemon carinicauda
GTGGCGAAAGAGTGACCATCATTGGCAGTTTTTGCTTGAAAATGAGGAATCCACTGAATGAGGCAGTGAGGCGTTTAAAAGACAAATTAGAAAAGAGCAACTTTTTAGGAAATTTTGGTACAAATTTCATATCTCATTTACCCTATTAGGTGTTTAGTAAACATCGGCTTTATTAGTGAGTTATGTTTCTTGATTTGTGTTTTATATTTCGTCTCGATCAATAGTCATGACCAAGCTTAAGCCAATTTGTTACTGAGAAACAAATATTAAGTAGATAACTTAAGTATAAGGATTTTATTTGTTAGATAATGGTTAAGTTGTTGATTTAGCAAAACAATAATTAAAGTAAACAGTACTTAAATAATATTTCTATATTTTGGCGCAGATTCCAGCAGAAAATATATCAATTATTAAGTACTTATTTTTATTGCTTTGTAAGTTAAGAGGAATTATGCCCGTATTTCATAGGTGAATATCAATGCAGATGATAATGTATAAAATCAGTACAAATTTTAAAATAGTAAATGAGACCTGTACTTATATTAGTAAATTAATTTTCCTATGATTAATATTTTACTAGGATAATTAACTTATGAATCTTTAGTACACCATTCTTACTAAAAAAAAAAAGATTGTACATAGATTTTCAAAACAGATTTTATTTGCAATTTATTGCTTCACCTTTAAAATTCTAAAAAAAAAAAAAAATCATGAAAGTTTCATACTCTCTGTCTCCACTGTCACTCTTTCAATGTGGTAATTTCTTTATATACAAAATACCAAATACAGGAAACAGAGTTCCAGCGGATGTAGTGAACGGTAACAGACCTAGTTGTTCAAGAATAAGTTAGACGAGATCATAGCAACTCAAAATGTTTAAACTAATTCGTTCTATCCAAGAGCAAAATAATGGAGTCTCCGCGGATGGACTAAAAAGTCTTTGAGACATCAAAATTCCTTGTAACTCTCTCTTTCTCTCTCTCTCTCTCTCTCTCTCTCTCTCTCTCTCTCTCTCTCTCTCTCTCTCAACTTGCTAATAATCAAATTTTACTAATCAAATTTCATTTTTCTGGTTATGCATTTTATCTAATTCCGTATTTAACTTTTTTACCAAAAACGATTTTACATAGATTTTCGAATAATATTTAATTTGCAATTTACCGTCTCTTTTATGAAATCCTTACACAATTCATAAAAGTTTCCTTTTCTCTCTCTCTCTCTCTCTCTCTCTCTCTCTCTCTCTCTCTCTCTCTCTCTCTCTCTCTCTCTCTCTCTGACTTATTTTTTATTTCATACCCTTTAAATTAAAAACCAGAAATATTCCAATTCCAACCTTGCTGGAATCCTGGAACTGGTTGGACTGCTTAAAATTGTTTTCTTTAAAATAGTTGAAATTCTATGAAGAAACTGGAAATTATAACTCACGTGATGAACTATTTTCTTCTCTACTCTTGGGCACTCGAGAAGATACAATTTATTTTCATTATTTGATTTTCTTTTTTTCCTGTTAGCATAATTAAAGAATTCTAAATATTTTATTTGAAGTAAAAGTTCTGTGTTTTTTTTTCAGACTGGAAATAAGTCTTGGTTTGTTTTTCTTACGCCTTTGTAGTTAGGTTTTGATACACCTTTGAGCATCTTTTTCATTATCATTTACAAAATAGTTTCCGACACTTGGAAATGAGTTTTCTGTATTAAGTGTAAATGCTTTTCGCAAAATTTCATTTTCGCAATTTCGCTACTCAATTTTTTGATAATGTTCAGATATAAAAAATTATTTGTGGTTCCTAAATATAGTTTAATCATTTTCAAAAAGAACAAAATAAAGGAACAAAACCTTTTGATACGATGTTTTGCTACCTGAAAAGTGCTTATTGCTTAAAGGGCAGAAGGTTACCCTATGACTTGATTCAGGTCAAACACTTGTCTGAGATTGTATTTAGTAACCAACTAAGGTACATCAGTACAATTGGCTTCATTAATTCCGGGGGACGTCTGCTAGCTTTACCTTGAGGCAGGTAACGCTGTTGGCAATACTGAGTTTGTAAGCACGTGATCAAAATTGCTTTTAATGAATTTAACGAGTTTGCGAGGGACTCGAACCCCTGTCTAACGTTCACTTGTCACGGACTTTACCGCATTGGCCACCACAAACTTTAAATCGCTTACTTGTTTGTTAGGATAGGGAGTTAGAACTCTCAAGTTTAATGCCAGTTCCCCTGGATATTACAGAGCCATAAATGGCAACATATTTACATCTATGTGTTGTCTTCGAATTTGGAAATTTAAGTATATTGAAATCAAATACCAATTAGCGTCTTACGCCAGTTAAAAGCTGCATGAAGGGTATTAGTGGATGTCGAAAGTTGAATAAAATGAAGAGTTCTGAAGAATGAAAGCTTTTGCAATTAGTAAAGAAAACCTTCCGCCTTCCTTTGCAATGAATAAAGCCTTTGAGTGTTTATTGAATAATGGATAAAAATATTTTTCAAAAATGTCTGTATCCAAAATTTCCAATCGGGCTTTCTGTCTCAGACAGTTCATTTTATTTATCATTTTGACTTTTTCATTATTGCAATAAATACGTTCGAGTAATTGTAATAATTTCTAAAGTTCACCCTGTCACACCCTTACTGCATTGTGAATTCCACCATGTAGTTTCGCCCTCCATCTCAGCCATCTCTCCCTACACTATTTGTTTGGTTACTCGCCGCAAAGTGAGAGTGTAAGCAGAAATCCCTGCGTCCAACTGTAATGTCCATTATAGCCCAACGGATGAATAAACTCCACCTAAAACTTAGATCTCAGTTTAGTGAAGCATTTGGAAGTACGAGTTTTACTACACTTTGTGTTATGGATGCTTCATAGTTGAAATTTTTTGACGTAAACCAACGTCATCGAGGTTAAGGGGAGTCTACCAAAAGGAAAGTTATAGAAAACGAGGTTTGATGACCACAAAATATCTATAAAAAGTTTCATATCCCACGGCAATGGGTTAGCAGAAACCATAAGAGTCCATGGAAATGGAGTATTAAAACTATTTAATTCGAGATTGACTGTAAAAGATGGGGAAATAGAACCTGCGGTAGATTACAGACTTATGTTGGTCAGTTTATGCGTTCGTCTGACTGTTAAACTCGACTCGTTGCTTCTCTGACGTTGAATTACTTTATTTGAAGTACAGTTGGACACACGAGTCCCTGGTACAACTCAATCTGTGTCCTAGTCAGAAAAAGAAGGATGCTTTAAGCCCAAGGAAAGATAGCTCAGTGATGAATAGAAATAAGGAAAGAGATAAACTACAAGAGACGTAATGAGAAATTAAAGTAACATATTTTAAGAACAGTAACAACATTCAAATATATTATCCAAATATAAGAAAAACAAGAGGAAGAGAAGGACAGAATATTTCTCCCAAGTGTACCCTCAAGCAAGAGAACTCTACCCCAAGACAGTGGAAGACCATGGTACAGAGGCTATGACAGTCCCCAACACTAGAGAACAGTGTTGACGATATGTTTTTTTTACCTAAATATCTTGTTTTGTTTGGTAAATCCTTGAGAGAAAGAGAGAGAGAGAGAGAGAGAGAGAGAGAGAGAGAGAGAGAGAGAGAGAGAGAGATCCAATAAGACTATTAGTATAATTGTAGTTTTTTTGTTTACATTTATCTAGGTTAGATAACTTAGGGCAGTAAAGAATTTTCTTTTTTCAACTTTAATTGATTCTAGAAATCTCCAGATTTACATAGAATAGAAAGGAATTTTCCTACATCCGCAATGACACTTAAGCAAGCATGTAATCAATAGATTACTATAACTCTAATAGTTTTGCTCAAATACTTAATAACTATTTCCCACCTCCCTTGAGTAACTTTTCATCAAACAACTATCTCTAACTACGAATGACTCAACTGCTTCAGTTTCTTTACATGTTGCATAACGATCGTTACCGCTAGTCATCTAACTACCAGTACACAGTCTGACGTTGACCAACCCCCAACTTTTTTTGTTTTTCAGTCTGTTATTATTATTATTATTATCATTATTATTATTATTTTCATTATTATTATTATTATTAGCTAAGCTACAACTTAGTTGGAAAAGCAGGATGACTGTAACCCAAGTGCTCAAACAGGGAAAAATAGTCCAGTAAGGAAAGGAAACAAGGAAATAAACAAACCACAAGAGAAATAATGAACAATAAGATTAAAATGTTTCATGAAAAGTAACCACTTTAAAATGACTCTTTTATGTATTGAAAAAACTATAAAAACTTGAAGTTGCTTGATTGTCAGGATTCTTGCTTTTATACTACTGCATGTGAATTCTCTTATCCCATTGCAAGGTATTTCTATGTATTTATTTTCATTACATCTTCATAGAGGATTCATCGTCTAGATACATCAAAGGGTAGCCAGTTCCTTGTGATGCACAGTGCCTATCTAACTAAGGCAAGTGACCCCAGTAAGATCAACCGCCAGAATTAGAAATGAAACTATGGGTGAGGTTTCTCGAGTGCCATATGTGGATGAGCTTATGTTGAGGGGTAGATGAAGATGGTTTTGGCATGCTCTTCACACTCCCCGAGAGAGATTAGTTCAACAAACGTTCAGCCGAGCTCCACAAGGCAGTAAAACACTTGGAAGACCCAAACCTACATGACAGAGGATTATGAAGCGCGAAGTAAGAGATTATGAATGGAGAAGTATTAGATTAAAAGCTAAAGATAGAGACGGCTGGCGAAATCTAACCGAGACCTTTTGTGTCAATAGGAGATGACGATGATGATGATGATTATTTTCATTACCGCATCTATATTTTTTTAACTATAGTGATTGTTGGTATGATTCTTTTAACATGAATTGAGTCTTACTATTTAACAGATAATTTCCAATTAATGAGTGTTGAGTTCAAGTTTTAGCTCTGATGATAGTAAAGATGGTTTACCCAAAGTTTGCTTGTAATAAACGTAGTACAAAGTGTTCGAGTTTCTGCTTTTAATACCATTCATGGTAAATTTGAGGCCTTCTAGAAACTAATTACAATATATATATATATATATATATATATATATATATATATATATATATATATATATATATATATATATATATATATATATATATATATATACTATATACATACACACAAATACACACGCATATATATATATATATATATACACTTTCTGAGTGAGGATACCTTCACGTGGTGATAAGCTGTACTAAGCAAGGCTACCCATACCAGATTGGTGTGCAATGAGTGATGAGACTATAATCTTGAACCATCACCAATCCACACTGGTGGTGATGAAAGCTGGACAAACCCCGGACATGAATAAGGATATGTCTGAGGCTTTTGTCCTGCAATGGACTAGAAACAGATGTATTTGCTATTGTTTCATGTATATATATATATATATATATATATATATGATAAATTTTGCACATCTATACGTGTTTTCCATATTCAAAGAAGCCATATATATTTTTGATACATTAATGTCTGGATTCTCTTAACGACCTCGGGATCAGAGCCCCAGGTGAAATCACACAAAGACAAGAGCTTGTGACCAGCCGGGAATCGAACCCTGGTCGGCAAGCTTGTATAGACAGTGACTAAACCACTTGGCCACGAAGAAAGATAAAAGTAAATGACAATTCTTCTGTACTTATACCTGTCGAATTCAGGTGTTTTGTACTTAGAATTGAAATCAACCTATCTTCACCATCGTAGCTAATTGGTAGTTTGTTGCTTGGCATTCGATTAATGATAAATTTTGCACATTTAAACGTGTTTTTCATATTCAAATAAGCAATATATATCTTTTAGACATTAATATCTGGATTCCTGGCCGGTCACAAGTTCTTGTCTTTGCGTGATTTCACCTGTGGCTCTGATCCCGAGGTCGTTAAGAGAATCCAGACATTAATGTCTCAAAAATATATATGCCTTATTTAGAAATATATATATATATATAAATATATATATATATATATATATATATATATATATACATATATATGTGTGTGTGTGTGTGTTTGTGTGTGTGTGTGTGTGTGTGGGTGTGCTAATGCGTCATATAATTATTGCCAGTTATGCCCATAAAAGCAACTCCATCATAGCCTCTTTTCAGTCGACATAAAATTACTAAACCGTTGCATTTAACAGCTCTCTTGAGGCTTCAGTGAATCGTGAAAATGAAAAAAAAAATAATTAGAAAAGCACCTAATTTGGATGCATGAGTTATAATGAAGCACACTGATTTATGCGAAGCAAATGCAAATTAATGATAAATAATTCGTTCTAGGTTACTTTACTTTTGCTTTCATACGGATGCAGTATTATTATTATTATTATTATTATTATTATTATTATTAGTAGTAGTAGTAGTAGTAGTAGTAGTAGTAGTAGTAGTAGTAGTAGTAGTAGTAGTAGTAATAGTAGTAGTAGTAGTAGTAGAACCTCAGTAAGGAGTTTTGCCTGCTAAATTTTACTGCTACCACGGAATTTACTACTCGGCATCTGATAATAAAAAAAAACTATTGTTTTTTTTTGTATTTAAGTTGTGGAATGGTCTTCAAAATCAGGTGCTTGAATGGGTGGAACTTCAAAAGTTCAAACTTGCAGCAAATGATGTTAGGTTGAACAAGCTGCCATAAGTCTCTGCATATAGTTTATATATGAAAGATCTGTTTTAATATGGTTATTGTTCTTAAAACATGTTATTTTAATTGTTCATTACTTCTCTTGTAGTTGGTTTATATCCTTATATCCTTTCATCAGTGGGCTATTTTTCCCCTCTAGGATCTCTTGGGCTTGTAGCATCCTGCTTTTCCAACTAGGGTTGTAGCTTAACTAGTGATAATTATAATTATTATTTAGAATTGGAATAACCAACATTAACAATTAGGAATGATGTTATTATGATTGTGAATCGGGAATGTTGGCTGCCCTATGTCGATGTAAACAAACCACCGACAGGGCTGCCAACAGCACCGAGTAATGAGATGATATTGTCTTTTTAGTTTGTATCTACAGTTCTCTCTCTCTCTCTCTCTCTCTCTCTCTCTCTCTCTCTCTCTCTCCGCTCGCAAAAACTTACATAAAACATAAAAGTTACTGAATTCTATGTAAAAAGATATTTGCCTAAAACTGTCAGGGCAGCCAATAGTGCCGAATAATAAACTTTATTATTTTTATAATCATAGTATTATAATAATTTATTGGGGTTATTACTAACTACACTCATTATACTGCTATTGGCAGTAGGAAATGCTACAAAATATAGAAAAAAAAAAAATTCATTGTTGGTAAGACTTGGGAGTAGGTAGTATCGCTGGCCGTCGTCAGTCTTTATCTGTTGTTTTGAAGTCGGACTTTCGTGTCTTGCACCGTCTTTATTAAGTCTTCTGCCTCTCATTCAGTTGATATGACGTCAATTAATCATCCCAGTGAGATTGTTATTACCCTTTTAGTGTATTTGTGTCGTTTAAAGCTAAATTTTATGATCGTAAAAGTGCTGGAGTATGACGCTAGCAAAGAAAGTTTGAGCAGTGAGTGAATTTTTTTAAAAATTATTTATTCGATAATAGTGATGATGATCCTAACTTTACAGGATACAGTGAACTGATCATGATCAGTGTGAAGAAGTTGGACCTAAATTGGATTAGCTTTATCTCACCCAGTGTTCTACACTACGCAGCTGAATGTAAGTACAGTATTCTCTTATTAAGTACAATATGTCTCTTGTTAAATATAGTACTTTTCTCTTATTGCCTTAAAACTATATTTTTTCTTTCCTGTTATCTCTTCATGATGTTTGCTTGCCAAGTAACTATTTCTGTAGTGTCTTGCATGCTGTTCTCTACATTCATATTGGTGTTGTTGTTTATTTATTTATTTTTTTTTTTTTGTAACATTTCTTATGTTACAAACAAGCTAAATTTTGTTGGTGTCCTGCTGGTAGAATTACTATTAATTTAGTATCATATGGGCTTCTCCCTTTATTGTCAACAATAATTATATTGATAACTATATTCATTTATGCATTTTATATTTATTGCAACGTTGCCTATAATAAAAACCAAGCTCACAAGTTTAAATGAATACTTTATTGCAAAACTTCTGGTATTTATAACTCTTGAAAGTTTTTCCCTTTTGTAACAAAAAAATATCGAAGACTGAAATTTATTGCAAACGTTTATTCCTGCAAAAGAGAATGCACCCTAACATGCACTTGCTTTTTGTATGGATTATCAAAAGCAGAGTTGGCCTCATTATTCCACACTATTCATGTATATTCCCTCTATTTTTTAATGGAATTCATAAGGAGATTTTGGTTGAAAATATTCCTTGAAATTTTAAGCAACTTAAAGCAGACTCACCTCGGTATTCGGGTAGTGGGGAGGGAGTACTTATACCCTGGTGAAAAGAGTGTACGTATCCGTGTGTGTATATCTATCTAAATACTTAGCCGTCATTTTGACGGGTCACGTACACTAGTTAAAAGATAGATGATAAGCAAGAAACGGCTAAACCCTGAGTGTCTCTGGTTGAAATATTCTATTTTTTTATGTATTTTTTCATATTTCAACGCTCAATTTGTATAAAAAAAGAATAACCGAAGAACTCCTGTAAGGGATTTACGGCTTGAACGAACACTTTTGAAATAATCCTAAAAAAGTATCTGTTTGGTTTCAGTAAGGTTCGTACAATTACCATATGCTTTTCTATATTGCTTTTTACATTTAATTTCTGAATAAAGTCTTCAAAATGATATATGTCTTATTTATGTTAAATTGTGGAGGACGTTTATTTCAGAGTCATTTTTACAGATATTTCGAAAATAATTCATGTTAATTATGATTAACGTGGAGTTATATGACTGAAACACCGATTTCATCTTGACAATGGCCGGATACTATTTTCTTAATACATGTTGCCTAATTGCCACTGCCAGGAAGGTTATAAAATATGGCCGGTTTATTTATTTATTTATTTATTTATTTGTCAGTGTTTCTTTCTGTCTGTGGATAGGATTACGTCAAAACTACTCGACGAATTTGCATTTCTCACCAGCTACGGTCAGCAAATGAAAATGTGGGTGCAACGTCCGTAGAGTTTAGTTAAATGTTACAGTGGATCCAACCACATCCACTATATGGAAACAAGACGTGTTTCATCCGTATACTTGAGTAAACTGTTAGCAATATTTATTAGTGGAGATCTGAAATATCTGTTTGTTCCTGTGATTTATAAAATATG
The DNA here is from genome assembly GCF_036898095.1 of Palaemon carinicauda. Lineage (NCBI taxonomy): Eukaryota > Metazoa > Arthropoda > Malacostraca > Decapoda > Palaemonidae > Palaemon > Palaemon carinicauda. The sequence goes on from NC_090756.1 coordinate 49,481,175, forward strand.
ATACAGAACAATGATGAAACAAAACAGTTATATTATTTTTTTCAAAATACACTGCCTTGGCTATTAATGGTTGATAAACCTTATTGTCTTAAAATGCTTTTATTTTGAAAGACATTTTTAGATCCAAAAAAAACGAATATTGAATATCATTTTATAGAAAGATGAAAGAATATTATATTGGAAATAGGGGAAAAAAGGCAAGAAATCTTAAATAAATTAGTCTTTTTGGAATTGCCAATTAACTTATATTTCAAAGATTATGTTACAATTGCATATATATATATATATATATATATATGTTTGATGCGCTATGTCCACTCAACCACGATTAAGATGAACATGACTTTTTATATTTAATAATAATAATAATAATAATAATAATGATAATAATAATAATAATAATAATAATAATAATAATAATAATAATAATAATTAATAGTAAAAAATTTATTATTATTATTATTATTATTATTATTATTATTATTATTATTATTATTATTATTATTAATCTTGTCGTTGCTGCTAATTATTTATTTTATTCAGTAATTTAATATTTCAAATTTTATGTTTCATTGGCATTCATACATTTCATAAGATGTATTTTTCATTTATTTTCTGAAAGATTTCTTCATACAGCAAATAATTATTCGTTTTTTTTTTAAGTATGTATTATATATCTGTCACCTAATAAACACCAGAGTGTATTTACTGGTATTTTGGAAGCCATTCGTATC
>NC_090756.1:49485544-49490544 GCF_036898095.1 Palaemon carinicauda
TCCACTTAAAAGGTACTTTGGTTGAAGTTAGAGCAAAAGTGGAGCAGTGATTGTCACTAACGCCTCTTAATCATAGGTCACAGAATGAGATGCAGAATGAGGTGCAGACTCCTACCAAGGTTTGTACAGACGTGAGCCACGAGGATGACGAGACTGATTTCAGTGTGAAGTCGACTTTGTCTTGGAAGGACATGAACAATTCGGAAATTCTAAAGTCCCTTCCACGGTTCCTAGACTGTTCACCAAATCAAAAGAAAGACTTGAGTATACTCATTAGCAAGTATGCATCAATTTGTTCAGATAAGCCTGGAAGTTGCACCAAAGTAAAGCATGATTTAGTACTAGAACCTAATACAAACCCCATCAGACAATCTTTTTACAGGGTATCTCATCGCCATCTGCCTATCTTGAAACAGGAAGTGGAATACCTGCTGGAACATAACCTCGCTAAGCCCAGTACATCCCCATGGGCTTCTCCATGCATTCTGGTAAGGAAAGCCAACAATACCTACCGTTTGTGTACTGATGATAGAAAACTTAATTTAAAGACTGTAAAAGACTCTTACCCGTTTCCCAGAATAACTGATATAATAGATTTTGTCAGTAATGCCAAATATTTAACTCAAATAGACCTTCTGAAAGGCTACTACCAGATTAAGCTAACCGAAAGGGCCAAAAAAAACTTCAGCATTCATCACTCCTTTTGGTTTATTTGAATATAATGTATTGCCATTTTGCCTAACCAATGCCCCAGCTACATTTCAGAGGACTATGCAAGACATCATCAGGGGTCTCCCCCATGTATATGTGTACCTGGACGACATTGTCGTAGCAACCACTACCTGGGAAGAACACCTGAGAATACTAACTTCCCTCTTCGAAAGATTAAGGGAGGCAAACTTGACCATCAACCTTGCAAAGAGCTCCTTTGGTAAAGGTCAGGTAACTTATCTTGGTCACATCATAGGCAGTGGCACTATTGTTCCTAAGGATGTTTTCATATGGTGGCTGTGGATGAATCTACTGTAACATTTATCTAAACTCTGCGGACAGCGTCCCCACATTTTCATATGCTGACTGTAGTGTAGCTGGTGGAGAAATGCAAATTCGTCGAGTAGTTTTGACGTAATCCGGTCCACGGACAGAAAGAAATACAGAAAAATAAATAAATACACAAATAAATAAACCGGCCGCATTTTATAACCTTCAATGGAGGTGGCAATAAAGCAACATTTATTAAGAAAATAGTATTTGGTCATTGTCAAGATAAAATCGGTGTTTTAAGTCGTATAACTCGATGTTAATCAGAATTGAAATAATATATTTTTGAAATATCTGTAAAAATGACTCTGAAATAAACATCCTCCACAATTCAACATAATTACGACATATTAATTTTAAAACTTTACTCAGACATTAAATGTAAAATTTGATATAGAAAAGCATATGAGAATTGCACAAATCTTGGTGCAACAAAACAGATACTTTTTAATAATTATTTCAAATATGTTTGTTCAAGGCGTAAATCCGTTACAGGAGTTTTTCAGTTAGTTTTTCTAATACAAATTGAGCGTTAGAATATGAAAACGACATAAAAAAAACTAGAATATTTTGACCAGAGACACTCAGGGTTTAGCCGTTTCTTGCTTATCATCTATCTTTTAACTAGTGTACGTGACCCGTCAAAAATGACGGCTAAGTATTTAGATAGATATACACACACGCATACGTACACTCTTCTCACCAGGGTATAAGTACTCCCTCCCCACTACCCGAATACCGGGGTGAGTCGGCTTTAAGTTGTTTACAATTGCAAGGAATATTTTCAACCAAATCTCCTTATAAATTCCCTTAAACAATAAAAGTAATATACATGAATAGTGTGGAATGATGAGGCCAACTTTTCTTTTGATAATCCATACAAAAAGCAAGTGCATGTTAGGGTACCTTCTCTTTTGCAGGAATAAATGTTTGCAATAAATTTCAGTCTTCGATATTTTTTGGTTACAAAAGGGAAAAACTTTCAAGAGTTATAAATACCAGAAGTTTTGCAATAAAGTATTCATTTAAACTTGTGAGCTTGGTTTATAATATACGCAATGTTGCAATATATATAAAATGCATAAATGAATGTATTTAATAATATAATTATTGTTGACAATAAAGGAAGAAGCCATATGATACTAAATTTATAGTAATTCTGCCAGCAGGACAGCAAAAAAAAAAAAAAAAAAAAAAATCTAGCTTGTTTGTAACATAAGAAATGTTGCAAAAAAACAACACCAATATGAATGTAGAGAACAGCATGCAAGACACTACAGTAATAGTGACTTGGCAAGCAAACTTCATGAAGAGGATAACAGGAAAGAAAAAATATAGTTTTTAAGCAATAAGAGAAAAGTACTGTATTTAACAAGAGGCATATTGTACTTAATAAGAGAATACTGTACTTACGTTCAGCTGTGTAGTGTAGAACATTGGGTGAGATAAACCTAATCCAATTTAGGTACAACTTCTTCACAATGATCATGATCAGTGTCACTGTATCCTGTAAAGTCAGGATCATCATCACTATTATCGAATAAATAATAAAAAAAATTTCACTCAATCCTCAAACTTTCTTTGCTAACGTCATACTCCTGTACTTTTACGATCATAAAATTTAGCTTTAAACGACACAAATACATTAAAGGGGTATTAAAATTCTCACTGGGAAGATAATTGAAGTCATATCAACCGAATGAAAGGCAGAAGACTTATAAAGACGGTGCAAGACGTTGAAGTCCGACTTCAAAACAACAGCAAAAGACTGACGACAGCCAGCGATACTACCTACTCCCAAGTCTTACCAACAATGATTTATTTTTTTCCTTCTGTATTTTATAGCCTTTCCTACTGCCAATAGCAGTGTAATAAGTGTAATTAGTAATAACCCCAATAAATTTATTATTAAAATACTATGATTATAAAAATAATAAAGTTTACTATTCAGCACTATTGGCTGCCCTGACAGATTTAGTCAAATACCTTTTTTACATAGAATTCAGTAACTTTCATGTCTTATGTAAGTTTTTGCGTGCAGGGAGAGAGAGAGAGAGAGAGGAGAGAGAGAGAGAGAGAGAGAGAGAGAGAGAGAGAGAGAGAGAGAGATAACTGTAGTTACAAACTAAAACGACAATATCATTTCATTATTACTCGGTGCTGTTGGCAGCCCTGTCGATGGTTTGTTTACATCGACATAGGGCAGCCAACATTCCCGATTCACAATCATAATAACATCATTCTTAATTATTAATGTTGGTTATTCCAATTCTAAATAATAACTATAATTATCACTAGCTAAGCTACAACCCTAGTTGGAAAAAGCGGGATGCTACAAGCCCAAGAGATCCAAGAGGGAAAAAATAGTCCACTGATGAAAAGAAATAAGGAAATAAACCAACTACAAGAGGAGTAATGAACAATTAAAATAACAAATTATAAGAACAACAACCATATTAAAACAGATCTTTCATATATAAACAATAAGCAGAGACTTACGGCAGCTTGTTCAACCTAACAACATTTGCTGCAAGTTTGAACTTTTAAAGTTCCACCCATTCAAGCACCTGATTTGAAGACCATTCCACACCTTAAATACAGCAAAACAATAATTCTTTTATTATTAGATGCCGAGTAGTAAATTCTATGGTAGAAGTAAAATTTAGCAGGCAAAACTCTTTACTAAGTCAAACCACACATCAGGCATGCATAGAATGAAAAGTAATGGGACAAGAAAACCTGAGGCACAAAAGGTATTACATTTCCATATTCACTATGATGCCTTACATCTAATACTCTCTGCAATCAATTGCTTCAAATTTGAATAGTTAAGAAAAGACACAGAGATTCCTAAAGCACAAGTTTGAAAAAAAGGGCCTCATGATTAGCACGATCAAATGCAGCACTAACATTAACTCCACCCAATCCCAATTTCCTATCCAAAATCAAAGGATTTCTTCACAGCATTGGAGATTGTAAGAAGGGAATCACATGCTGCAAGGACGTTGCGGAAGCTGATATGTCTACCTTCCGCATACCAGTTTGAATATTTCGTCAAAAGATGTTAAAAAAAACTTTAAATAATTTGGAAGATATTGAAATTGGGCGGTAATCAGGAGGGCCAGAGCTATCGCAAACACATTTCCATAATGGAGTATCATTACCCGCAAAAAAATCTATTCTTGCTAATTTTGAGAAATAGGTCACTTGGAGCTAAAAAATCAGCTCATATATATATATATATATATATATATATATATATATATATATATATATATATATGTATTATATATATATATATATATATATAATATATATATATATATATATATATATATATATATATATATATATATTATGTATATATATATATATAGTATAATATATTATATATAATATATATATATATATATATATATATTAAAAGATATAGTTATGCCTTTATTGGACCATCACAGCAACATGATCCTTGGATTGCAACTCAATAAATATCCTTTGTAATATTTTTGTACCATTTCGTCGCCTTTTCATTATTCCATATAAAACAAATTCATTATATGAGAGAGAGAGAGAGAGAGAGAGAGAGAGAGAGAGAGAGAGAGAGAGAGAGAGAGAGAGAGAGAGACCATATTACTTTAGATTTGATGGATCTACGTGTATCTCATTTTACTTCGTACCCAGTAACTTGTCAGTGTTTATATATTTGCATGTGGTAAGTGCTTGTTTAAGGGAGAGAGAGAGAGAGAGAGAGAGAGAGAGAGAGAGAGAGAGAGAGAGAGAGAGAGAGAGTTCCAAACAAACATGGACAATATCATCTCATTTAAAGACCTCCACATCGTTAAATCCAAGGGGAGGATTTTTGTTGAAGAATTCTCAGAAAAAGAAAATTCATTAATTTTCCGTCTTCTGAAAAACCTTGTGAGTTTATCCTGATTTAACTTCTTCATTTTTCTTCAGTG
>NC_090756.1:49495544-49505544 GCF_036898095.1 Palaemon carinicauda
AGTGAGGAAAGGAGACGAATTAACTATATGGGAAGTAATGAACAATCTAAATATAATATTTAGGGGGAAAAGCAAGTTGCTATAAGACCAAGTGATCCAGCAGGGAAAAATAGCCCATAGAGGGAAGGAAATAAATGAACAACGAGATAAGTAATGAAGAATTAAAACAAAATATTTAGAGAACAGTAACAACAATAAAAAAAAGATTTTTCATATATAAACAATAAAAAGAGACTTATGTTAGCCTTCACAACATAAAAAAAAATTCTGCATGTTTGAACTGGCTAGAGGGGGTTGGAGTGTCAGCTAATGCAAAACAAAATACTGGCAGAATGACCATGAACACTGGAGGGTGGCGTATGGATACTGTGTGACCAATTTCTGCTCATCACGTGCTATAGTTACCGCAAAGATTCCGGGCGAAATAAGCCTCACCCACTTATGACGTCATAACCAATCACGTTGTCTCCCCCGTTAGCAGCGGTCACAATACACACCTTTACAAATTACAAACTACTCTAACTTATACTCACTTCAAGTGGTTGTGTTGTGATCGCTGTTAACACGGTAGACAACATGATTAGCTATGACGTCATCAAGGGGTGTGGCTAATTTCGCACGGAATCCCTGCGGCAACTATAGTCTTGCCCTTGGTCTTGCCAATAGTTATCAAGAAATATACGCTTAGAGCGGGAAATTATTGCTCGCAGACCAATAAATTGCTCGTAAGCCAACAATGTCGTTAATCTTCATTAAAAGTGATTAACCATATTCTTTTTAATTTAGAAAACTGCTGTTGAGCAAATAGTAATGTTTCTATAAATAGAATCTCGTAAAATTAATAGAAAAAAAAAATTATCACGTGCTTACAACTCAGTGTTGCCAACGTCGTTACCTGCCAGAAAGTAAAGCTGTCAGACGTCTGCTTGGCTTCCCGTGAAGTATACCGGAATTAATGAAGCCAGCTGTACCAATGTACCTCAGTTGATTAATAAATGCAATCTCAGACAAGTGTCTCGACCTGAACCAGGTGATAGTGTAACTGTCTGCCCTTCGAGCGCTAATCCCTTTTCAGGTACCAAAGCATCTTTTTAAAAATGATTAAACTATATTACAAAACTGTAAATATTTGTTTATATATATAAATATATATATATATATATTATATATATATATATATATATATATATATATATATATATATATATATATATATATATATATATATATATATATATATATATAAACAATATCTAAAACTTTAGTGATGAATAGCGAGAATAGAATTCGGCAAACATTTTTTCACTTAATTCAGAAAACTAATTTCCGAGTGTTGGAAATTATTTTGCTTATCATAATTAAAAAAAGATGCTCAAAGGTGTATTAAAACCAAACTACAAACCTGTAAGAAAAACAAACCAAGAATTATTTCCAGTCTGGAAAAAACTAAAAGAACTTTTACTTCAAATAAGATATATTTTCTTTATTTATGCTAACGGGAAAAGATATAAATGAGCTCATGAAACTAATTTGTATCTTCTCGAGTGTCCCAAGAGTAAAGGAGAAAATAATTCAAGTGAGTTACAATTTCCAGTTTCTTCCAAGAAATTTAGCAATTTTAAAGATGACAACATTAAGCAGTCCAGTCCGATCCAGGTTTCCAGCAAGGTCTGAATGTGAATATTGCTGTTTTTAAATTTAAATGGTCTGGAATTGAAAATAAGTCAGAGAGAGAGAGAGAGAGAGAGAGAGAGAGAGAGAGAGAGAGAGAGAGAGAGAGAGAGAGAGAGACTTACAGGATTTTGGATGTCTCAAAGACTTTTTAGTCCATCCGTGGGAACTCCCTTATTTTGCTCTTAGATAGAGTAAATTAGTTTACACATATAGAGTTTTTATGATCTTGTCTAACTTATTCTTGCATTCGTTTACCGTGTTACTGTTCACTACATCCGCTGGAGGTTTGTTCCATGTATTTGCTCTTTTGTATGTAAAGAAATTACCACAATGAGAGAGTGACTGAGGGAGACAGAGTATGAAACTTTTAGGATTTTTTTAGGATTCTAAACGTGAGACAATAAATTGTAAATGAAATCTGTTTTGATAATCTATGTAAAATTTTTTTTTTTTTTTTTTTAGTAAAAATGGTGTATTTAAAAATGAATACGTTCATTTTCTTAATAATTATCACAGGAAAAGTCATGTACTAATATAAGTAAAGGTCTCATTCTCTTTCTTACAATTTGCGCTGATTTTATATATTCCCATGTGCATTGATTTTCATCCATGAAATATGGGAATAATTCCTCTCAACTTACATATCAGTATGAATAAAAACTACTCAAAAATTAATATATTTTGTGCTAGAATCTGCGTCATTTTATAGAAATATTACTTAAGCATTATTTACTTCTAGTGTTGTTTTGCTAAATCAATGATTTAACCGATATATAACGAATAAAATCCTTATACGTAATAGCTAACTACTTAATATTTCTTTCCAGTAAGCAAGTAGTTTGAACTTGGTCATAACTATTGATTTAGATGAAATAAAAAACACAAATCTAGAAGCATAAATTGCTAACGAAGCTGATGTTTACTAATGAAGTAATCGGGTAAAAAAAAAAAAAATATATGAAATTTGTACCAAATTTTCCGGAAAATTTGCTCTTCTCTAATTTGTCATTCAAACGCCTCACTGCCTAATTTAGTGGATTCCTCATTTCCAAGGAAAAACTGCCAATGATGGTCACTTTTCTGCCACACTTTTCTTTCTCTTTTCTTGACGAACCTGTTTTTACGCTCGTTCTTTCTGACGCGTTTATTTGACGCAAGTTTTCTTTGACGCAGGTTTATTTTTGACGCGCGTACCCTGCAATCCCCTTTGTATTTCCACATGCTGGCTAAGAGAAGAAGACGAAATAGATACAAACAAACGTAATGCAATATCATGTCTTATTGAAAACGATTAAAGACTAAGTGCGACCATAGCTTGGATTGCTCCCAGTAATAGCAACACAATTAAACTGAGTCGGGGAAAATCTCTTCGCCAGAAAATTTTTCAAGTTTTCATTCATTCTGTTTCCTTTCAGTCTTTCCTTTACAGATGAAATATTTCATGCGAAAATGAGTTTTCATAAAATGCAAGGTCTACATTACGTGTGTTTTTCTGAGAAGGGTACTAGCCACCCGTTGAGATACTACCAAAATTTGGTCATTTGACTGACTTGACAGTACTACATTAGATCCCTCTCTCTGGTTACGGCTTATTTTGCCTACACATGCACCGAATAGGCTAGCCTATTCTTACCGCATTTTTCTCTGTCCTCATACACCTGACAACACGGAGATTACGAAACAATTCTTCTTCGCTTAGGGGGTTAACTACTCCACTGTAATTGTTCAATGGTTGATTTCCTCTTGGTAAGTGCAGAAAAGACTCTAGACATGGTAAGCAACCTTTCTTGGAGGACACTTCAAAATCAAACTATTATTCTCTAGTCTTGGGTAGTGCCATAGCCTCTGTAGCATGGTCTTCCAATGTCGTGGGATAGAGTTCTCTTGCTTGAGGGTACCCCGGACACGCAATTTTATCCTATTCCTCTTCCTCTTAATTTTTTTAATTTCAATAGTTTTTACATGGAAGATTTAGGTTAATGTTGTTACTGTTCTTAAATTATTTTATACTAAATATTGTTATTATTATTATTATTATTACTTGCTAAGCTACAACCTGAGTTGGAAAAGCAAGTTGCTATAAGCCCAAGTACTCAAACAGGGAAAAATAGCCCAGGGAGGGAAGGAAATAAGGAAATAAATAAACGATATAAGAAGTAATGAAAATTAAAATAAACTACTTTTTAAAACATCAACAACATTGCAACATATTTAATTTCTAAACTATAAAAGGACTTATGCAAGCCTGTTCAACATAAAAACATTTGCTGCGAGTTTGAACTTTTGATGTTCTACTGATTCAACAACCAGATTAGGAAGATCATTCCACAACTTGGTCATAGTTGGAACAAAACTTCTAGAGTACTGTGTAGTATTGAGTCTTATGATGGAGAAGGCCTGACTATTAGAATTATCTGCCTGCCTAGTATTACGAACAGGATGGAACTGTCCGGGAAGATCCGAATCTAAACGATGGTCCGAATTATTAAAAATCTTACGCAACATGCATAATAAACTAATTGAACGACGGTGCCAAAGGTTGATGTCTAGATCAGGAATAATAAATTTAATAAACCGTAAGTTCCTATCCAACAAATTAAAATGATAATCAGCAGATGAAGACCAGACAGGAGAACAATACTCAAAACAAGGTAAAAATGAAAGAATTAAAACACTCCTTCAAAATAGATTGATCACCGAAAATCTTGAAAGACTTTCTCAATAAGTCATTTTTTTGTGCAATTGAAAAAAGACAGAGGCCTAATGCGTTTCTCAAAAGTAAATTTGCTGTCGAGAATCTCACCTAAACTTTTACTTCTCTTGTAGTTTATTTAACTCCTTGTTTCCTTTCATCACTGGGCTATTTTTCCATGTTGGATCCCTTGGACTTATAGCATCTTGCTTTTCCAGCTAAGGTTGTAGCTTGGCTTGCAATAATAATAATGATAATTATAACAACAACAACAACAATAATAATAATAATAATAATAATAATAATAATAATAATAATAATAATAATAATAATAATAATAATAATTAGGGAATGGATGACAATCGAACAACTAAAATTAGACGAAAATTAAATTCAGTTTATGGTGGATGGAAAGAAAACAAGAATAAAAAACTTGGGCGATATTCAAATAAACATAAATAACTTTTCTGCCCCAATATCTAAAACAGTTTGAGATCTAGGAGTATCTCTTGACTGTAACTTGTGTTTCAATACCGAAATAAATAATGCAGTGAAACTGCTGGCTATTATCTTAAAATCATTGCTCTTATAAAAAAGCACCTTTAAGAACTTTCAGTAAATAAACTTGCGATAAACTTTATCATCACCAGGATTGACTATTGCTACTCCATTCACCAAAATCTACCCAAAATTTGACTTGCGAAATTACAGAACATACTAAACAGAGGAGCAGGACTAATAAATGGTGTCCCACCCCAAGAAAGGATCACTCTTATACTAATTGAATTACACTGGCTAACTATGAAAGCTGGAATATAGTTGGAGGTATTATGTTCAACAACCCATCTAGTTATCAGAACCGGACATCCAAAATATTTAAGAGAATTGCTACATATTGGGCAGACAATAAATCGCATAGAGATGAGATTAATGCAGTTGGTTTGAAATTATTAGAACTAAAGTGTATATTCACTTTAGGTTACAGAGCCTTCAAATATGCGGCCCCAAGACTATACAAGCTCCTTATATACATTTAAAAGACTGGAAATATTAAGGCATTCAAGAAGAAACTATAGATTTTCTTGTTCTCTGAGTAGTTCGATAATGTGGTTTTGATAATAAACACGCCAAATCCCTAAGAATGTATATGATAAACTGATGTTGTAGACTCTGTAGCCAGTATAATTCACCTGTGTGATAGGTCTACTTTTACATAGACCTATGTTACCAAATCCCAAAGTAATAACTCTCTCTCTCTCTCTCTCTCTCTCTCTCTCTCTCTCTCTCTCTCTCTCTCTCTCTCTCTCTCTCTCTCTCTCTCTCTCTCTCTCTTCGTGAGCTTGGTCATGAATATCTGTGAAACCTTTGTGACAAATCCATTATGTATTTCAAAATTGATCTTAAATATGTTTCATTTAAAATAATAAATGGAGAAATGTGAATGCAGTTTTCCTGCTAACCTGGTAATTATCTTTACTTCATGTCTGTATATATTGTGTATGTATAAATACAGTACATAGGGGTTTATTGCTGCACTGTGTTGTTAATGCTTTTACAGTTGTATTAAATTATTTTTTTTCAATTATTCATTACTTCTCTTGTAGTTTATTTAATCAAATATTTCCTTTCCTCAATAGGGTATTTTTCTATGCTGGAGCCCTAGGACTAATAATAATAATAATAATAATAATAATAATAATAATAATAATAATAATAATAATAATAATAATAATAATATACAATGATTTTTCTTTCCGGTGACCCATTGCTCCAATCTATCTCAATGGCTGACACCTGTCTGAGATAATCGACTCCTATTTGCAATCGTAAGGGTCATCATTAAAGCGAATAATGATTATAAATCGAAAGGTCATTAATTTATCAAATGGCTACAATTACTAATGAATGATTAGGAGTTTTTCATGAAGAAACTTGAGTTTATCAGGTCCAAAGTTTAGGGGAAACATCCCTTGAAAGTGGAAATTTGCAGCGAATGTTTTGATGTTGAACAGGTTAACATGAGACTCTCTTCATGGTTTATATATGAAAGATCTATTCTGATGTTGATACTAACATTAATATATTTCATATTCAGTATCAATTACTTTTACCATAGTTTATCTATTCTTATTTTTTTTTCTCACTGTGATATTTTTCCCTGTTGGATTCTTTGGGCTTGTAGTATCTGCTTTTCTAGATAATAATAATAATAATAATAATAATTATAATAATAATAATAATAATAATAATAATAATAATAATAATAATAATAATAATAATAATAATAATAATAATAATAACTGATGTCCCATTGACTTAGCAACTCTGCCACTTATTGTGGCTGAGTTTCTAAGTCACTGGAACATCAGTGTCTTTGACCTGGGTTCGATTCCCAGGCCGACCAGAAGCTATGATATTTGAGTTGATCCTCCCTTCGGTTCTCTGATCACGAGATATAGAGAAAATCCAGACATAAGGAGGGGTATAATATATGGCTAAAAATAATATTAAAAACACTTGTAAATGTGTAAAATTTCTATTATTTAGGCGTTTGGAAATTAAAATGTTTCTTTTACACAGATTCTGAGACAATCCCAAATACTGATTTATTTATGGAACTCAAATTCAAATGTTCTCTTTGAAGGAATTTGAGATTTCTATTGAATGTTTTATTATCTTAAATAATTCATTTAAGATAACCGTGTTAATTAAGTGATCATAGAGGTAATGAATGTTATTAATATATTCTATAATAAATCATAATGAGGTTAATTTAATACTGGAAAAACTAGAAATGACATCGTTAGTTTATAATAAAAAAATTTTTATATTGATATGATAGAACAACAACAACAACAACAACAACAACAACAACAACATATGCAACCGTTTCTAGTCCACTGTAGGACAAAGGCCTGGGACGTATCTTTATTCATGTCTGGGGTTTGTCTAATTTACATAACCACGCTGGCCAATGCGGATTGGTGACAATGAGAAACTTTATTTTGATCGCTCATAGCAAACCAACCTAGTATGGGTGGCCCTGATTCACACAGCTTTACTAAGCATGGCGATACACAAACTCTATCACTACGCTAAGGTATCCCCACTTAGAAACAGTATCATAAGACTAATGTTTAATTTGATTTTATTGTTAGGATGTATATCATGAAACCTGTGGGAGGCTGCCCCTCGGTCTTGCCAGATAGAGGGGCTGGACATGACTGCTTTATTAACGAGACATCACAAGCTTATATACAAACGGTTGAGGATAATAGTGGCATAGAAGCTTTAACAATATGAAACATGCTAAGGAAACCTTAAACAGAGAGAGAGAGAGAGAGAGAGAGAGAGAGAGAGAGAGAGAGAGAGAGAGAGAGAGAGAGAGAGAGAGAGAGAGAGAGAGAGAGTACATCACATAAAACTCACTTGCATTACAAACTAATAACTATTCAATTAACCGCATGGCAAAAGGGAAGACAATTGGAATTAAACTGGTATTGGCAGACGTTTTGAAAATTACTCTCCTATGTTATAGTTAAAATCCTCCATAACTACAGGAAATGTGGTTAAGCCATCGATGAAACTTTGAAAAACGTTGGATGCTAGTTATGGTGATATAAATAATTAGTTTAAAGGTGACTCATGAATGCCAGAGACAAGGGCCAGTTACATTGTCCCAGCAAGCAGGACAATGCCCTAGAGACTGACCATATATACATATGATCAGCACTTAACCCCATCACCACCCAAGCTAGGATAAGGGAGGGCCAGGAAATGGCTGCTGAAGGTAGAACTATAGGCTCTCCCAAATGCTCCTTCTTAGCTCACAAGGATGGTGAGGTTGCAGACACTGATGGAACTAACGAGTTTGAGCGGGACTCAAACCCCATTCTGACGATCACCAGGCAGGGATGTTTCCAATAGGCCACTACAACCCCTGATTAAAAGCTAGCGAATAAAGTTCACAAAATATAAAAAAGAAATATTGAAATGATTATTACAAATATTTCATTTCCTTCACGACAAATTAATTACCTGAAATTATGTTTTCTTTCTCTTAATTGTGTGAATTCAAGAGTCGAAAGAGAATCAGAAATTTCTTACTTCATTATACATCTGAGGTTCAGAATAGAACCTCCCCACTCTTTTCGGTTTGTTCCCGAAACAGATTTTACTGGATCTAAGCTTCACGAAAGCTTGGGACATTAAGGCTCAGGAGAATCGCTAAAATTGAAGATGTTTAAAAAAATATGTTTGTCTGTGTGTGTGAGAGAGAGAGAGAGAGAGAGAGAGAGAGAGAGAGAGAGAGAGAGAGAGAGAGAGAGAGAGAGAGGGAGAGAGAGAGAGAGAGACCCAAAAGTATTTCAAGACTATATTAAGATGAAATAAAAGAGAAGAGTGTGAATAGATAAGATTATTTGAAATATATATTAAATTTAATTTTCATTTCTTTGTTTGTATTCATCATTCATGAAATAAAAGGAAAACTATTCTTACTACGTATATCAGATTTTATAACTCAATGAATAAATTTTAATTTTTATCCTTCATTTCAAATATTCATTTCCATATAAAAGTCGTTTGCCTTAATTTCATTGTTTTTCATTCAAAGGTCACAGACTGGCAACTTTTACCTTCTTCATAAAAACGAAATATTTTGCAATTTCGCTCAATAAAATATACAGTTCACTAAGCATACCTTGAAAATAATAATGATATATTCTTTATCAAATTATCAGCTAGATCATTATAAAAGATAAGAAATATTTAATGAACTTAACTTTTTTAACCACAATACTGATGAATTTAAGTAATGAACGTACCCGAGATGGAGTTGGGGGCGTGGCCTAACCAGACGTCAACTGCCAAACACGGTTGAAGCTACCCAACCACATACACGCATACATACACATATACATGAGTGTGTACATATGTACTTACGTCAAACACCATTATGTGAATATTCCAATCCTAATTGACGACCTTACTCATCTGTTTGTCTATGTATAGGACAAAACATGAAAAAAAAAATGAAAAAAATAAAACATACGTAATCACGATTGGTACCTCAATCATGCATCATTGCCAGATACGGCAATTAAACACAACTCATTCATACAAAGAATCTATCATAACAGTATCTCATCGTTAATTCATTTCTAAAAAATAAAAAAAGTCACTCATTAATAAATTGTCATAATTATTTCGAAGCATAACTTCCCAAACTGCTTTAGTATTGATAAATTTTCTTTTTTTCGAAAGTTACGCAAAACATTTGTTACTGAGAGACCAATATCATTGGACGTGGAGCGGCTGGTTAGATCAGGGGAATATTCATCATTTTAGAATGAACAAAGTTTTGGTGGGCTGACTACACGTATTTCTCAATTATGATCTATGAATTCGTGTCATCAATTATTCATGGATGTACATACACAAGGACACATGCAGAAATGCAAATGCAAAGATATATATATATATATATATATATATATATATATATATATATATATATATATATATATATATATATATATATATATATATATATATATATATATATATATATAAATATATTCTGACAAGGCTGGTCTTCATGAGAGTAGAATATATATTCACTGATTTTATTTG
>NC_090756.1:49510544-49511609 GCF_036898095.1 Palaemon carinicauda
TCAGATAATTAGATTGGCTTTTGTAAGTTAAACTTATTGAAGGTAATAAACTAATTAGGTTCTCCAGGTATCAAATAATAATAATAATAATAATAATAATAATAATGATAATAATAATAATGAGAAGAAGAGGGAAAAGAAGAAGAAGAAGTAGATATTATGCTACAAATCAAATTTATTATTTAGAATAATAATAATAATAATAATAATAATAATAATAATAATAATAATAATAATAATAATAATAATAATAATAATACACAACGAAGCAAATTGACAATTTGAATTTACATTACTTACTCCCAAATAATTCATCAGAAATACGAATAAAATAACTTTCAGTTTAGACCTGATAACATCCAATATCTTAGATAATTATATCACTTGATTATTTACAGGAAATCCTAAGTAAACCAAACACATATGTTTGTTTACATTTTCCCTGATTCATCGAATTCCATCTCTCTGCCGTTGTATGGCCTCACATCGAAGAAGAAAAATGTACATAGACGTAATAGAGTATTGTCACCATCAAAATCTCTACCTATATCTTCACTTTACTCTACAGTCCACAATAGTCTCTTCCATTATTGGCCGTCATTGCTATCCAACATTACTTTCTACCATTACTGTCCGCCATTACTGTTCGCTATTACTATCAGCTAATACTCTTCGCCATTACTGCCCTCCATTACTCACCGTCATTACTGTCCACCATTACTGTCCGCCATCACAGTCCAACATTACTGGAAGGAATTCATTGTTTGTGAAGCTTTGGATCAACTCCATTTGACAGAGCTTAATGTTTTCCACCAAAATAAATGATCCAAAGGAGACAATCAAACGAAAAGGAAAGTCCCAATTTGTTTTAGAATTCAGTTCTTTGGTAATTTCCTTATGAGAATCCACAAAAAACCTTACGAGGAAAGAACATGAAAGTCAATAGAATCCTTTTAGTGGAGAGTCCTTGTTATGTTTATGATAATCTCCATATCCGTAACTGATAAATTTCTTAAGAAGCAAAATGTTCCCCAGGAAACAAAATCTATCCTAAATTGCAGTGGG
>NC_090756.1:49517109-49524609 GCF_036898095.1 Palaemon carinicauda
CAACTTTCAACGGATGTTTCCCCTAAACTTTGGACCTGATAAACTCAAGTTTCTTCTTGAAAAACTCCTATTCAATTATCACCAGTAATTGTAGCCATTTGATAAGTAAATGACCTTTTGATTTATAATCATTATTCGCTTTAATGATGAACCTTACAATTGCAAATAGGAGTCTATTATCTCAGACAGGTGTCGTCCATTGAGATAGATTGGAGCAATGGGTCACCGGAAAGAAAAATCATTGTATATTTTTATTATTATTATTATTATTATTATTATTATTATTATTATTATTATTATTATTATTATTATTATTATTATTATTATTATTATTATTAGTCCTAAGGCTCCGGTATAGAAAAATACCCTATTGATGAAAGGAAATATTTGATTAAATAAACTACAAGAGAAGTAATGAATAATTGAAATAAAATAATTTAATACAACTGTAAAGCATTAACAATACAGTGCAGCAATAAACCCCTATGTACTTTATTTATACATACACAATATATACAGACATGAAGTCCAGATAATTACCAGGTTAGCAGGAAAACTGCATTCATATTTCTCCATTTATTATTTGAAATAAGACATATTTAAGATCAATTTTGAAATACATAATGGATTTGTCACAAAGGTTTCACAGATATTCACGACCAAGCTCACGAAGAGAGAGAGAGAGAGAGAGAGAGAGAGAGAGAGAGAGAGAGAGAGAGAGAGAGAGAGAGAGAGAGAGAGAGAGAGAGAGAGAGAGAGTTATCACTTTGGGATTTGGTAATATAGGTCTATGTAAAAGTATGCTTATCCTACAGGTGAACCATACTGGCTACAGAGTCTAAAACATCAGTTCATCATATACATTCTTAGGGATTTGGCGTGTTTATTATCAAAACCACATTATCGAAGCACTCAGAGAACAAGAAAATCTATAGTTTCTTCTTGAATGCCTTAATATTTCCAGTCTTTTAAATGTATAGAAGGAGCTTGTATAGTTTTGGGGCTGCATATTTGAAGGCTCTGTAACCTAAAGTGCATATGCACTTTAGTTCTAATAATTTTAAACCAACTGCATTAATCTCATCTCTATGCGATTTATTGGCTGCACAATATGTAGCAATTATCTTAAATATTTTGGATGTCCAGTTCTGATAACTTGATGGGTTGTTGAATATAATATCTCCAACTGTATTCCAGCTTTAATAGTTAGGCAGTGTATTTCAATTAGTATACGAGTGTTCTCCTGTCTGGTCTTCAGCTGCTTTATTTGTTGGACAGGAACTTACGGTTTATTAAGTTTCTTATTCCTGATCTAGATATTAACCTTCGGCACCGTCTTTTAAATTGTTCATTATGCATGTTACATAAGATTTTTTTTATAATTCTGACCATGCTTTAAATTCGGATCTTCCCGGACAGTTCCATCATGTTTGTAATACTAGGTATGCAGTTAATTCTAATAGTCAGGCCTTCTCCATTATAAGACTCAATACTACACAGTACTCTAGAAGTTTTGGTCCAGCTGTGACCAAGTTGTGGAATGATCTTCCTAATCGGGAGGTTGAATCAGTAAAACTTCAAAAGTTCAAATTCGCAGAAAATGTTTTTATGATGAGCAGGCTTACATAAGTCCTTTTATAGTTTATAAATCAAATATGTTGTAATGTTGTTAATGTTTTTAAAGTAGTTTATTTGAATTTTCATTACTTCATATATCGTTTATTTATTTCCTTATTTCCTTTCCTCAATAGGCTATTTTTTCCCTGTTGGAGTCCTTGGGCTTATAGCATCTTGCTTTTCCCACTAGGGTTATAGCTTAGCTAGTAATAATAATAATAATAATAATAATAATAATAATAATAATAATAATAATAATAATAATAATAATAATAATAATAATTAGTATGAAATCGTTTAAGAAAAGTACCAACATTAACCTAGATCTTCCATGTAAAATTATTAAAAATGAAGAAATAAGAGGAAGAGAAATAAGATAAAATTGCGTGTCCGAGTGTACCCTCAAGCAAGAGAACTCTAATCCACGACATTGGAAGACCATGGTACAGAGGCTATGGCACTACACAAGACTAGAGAACAATGGTTTGATTTTGGAGTGTCCTTCTCCGAGAAAGGTTGCTCACCATGGCTAAAGAGTCTCTTTTACCTTTACCAAGAGGAAAGCAATGATTGAACAATTAGAGTGTAGTAGTTATCCCCTTGAGCGAAGAAGAATTGTTTCGTAATCTCAGTGTTGTCAGGTGTATGAAGACAGAGAAACATGCGGAAAAAATAGGTTAGCTTATTCGGTGCATGTGTAGGCAAAATGAACCGTAACCAGAGAGAGGGATCTAATGTAGTACTGTCAGGTCAGTCAAAGGACCAAATAACTCTCTAGTGGTAGTAGCTCAATGGGTGGCTGGTACCCTTTTTAGAAAAACACACGTAATTCAGACCTTGCATTTTATGAAAACTTATTTTCAAATGAAATATTTCATCTGTATAGGAAAGACTCAAAGGAAAAAGACTGAAAATTCGAGTAATTTTCTGGCAAAGAGATTTTCCCGACTGTGAGTTTGATTGTCTGCTATTACTGGGAGTAATCCAAGGTATGGACGTACTTAGTCTTTCGTCGCTTTCAATTATACATAATTTTTCTATGGTAACTATATTGTATTACGTTTGTTCATATCTATTTCTTCTTCTTCAAGCCAGAAAGTAAAAAAAAAAAAAACCTGCCTCAAAGAAAACCTGCGTCAAATAAACGCGTCAGAGAAAACGCGAGTCAAAAACCGGCTCGTCCAAAATATGGGAAAATTGTGGCAAAAAAGTGAGCAGCAGTAGCAGTTTTTCCTTGAAAATGAGGAATCCACTTAATTAAGCAGTGAGGCGTTTGAAAGACGAATTAGAGAAGAGCCACTTTTCAGGAAAACTTGGTACAAATTTCATATCTTTTTTACCCGATTACTTCATTAGTAAACATCAGCTTCGTTAACGAGTTATGATTCTAGATTTGTGTTTTCTATTTCGTCTCAATCAATAGTTATGACCAAATTCAAACTAATTTCTTAATGGGAAAGAAATATTAAGCAGATACCTATTATGTATAAGGATTTCATTTGTTAGATAATGGTTAAATTGTTGATTTAGAAAAAAACAATACTAATAGTAAACAATTCTTAAATAATATATCAATTATTGATTAGTCTTTATAACCTCCGCCAACAAAGGTATAAAGAGGTTATGTTTTCACCCCGTTTGTGTGTTTGTTTGTTTGTGGCCACAATTTTAATCGTAGAGTAATGGAACATGCATGGATTAACTGTTAAGTAAAAAGGCTGGAAATGCTTAAATTTTGGAAGCTCAAGGTCACAGTCAAGCAAAATGTCCAATTCACGTATTCAGCCATAAGTTTGGACATCGTTGTCACAAAGACTTCAAACTTGGTTCATATTTGAGTATATGAAAATCCATGCATATTAATACATATTAAGGTCAAAGGTCAAGGTCAAGAAATATGTTGCCGGTGACGGACGCCTGCACTCTACTAAGTGGCCCTCTAGATCATATTGATTTGAAAGTTGAGAGGAATTATGCCCATATTTCATGGATGAAAGTCAATGCAGATGGCAATGTATAAAATCAGTACAAATTATAAGATGGTGAATGGGACACCTACTTATATTAGTATAGGACTTTTCTCTTATCAATATTTTATCAAGAAAATAAACATATGAATTTTCAATAAACCATTTTTACTAAAAGGGTTTTACATAGGTTTTCAAAACAGAATTCATTTTCAATTCATTTTTAAATTCTAAAAAATCCTAAAAGTTTCATACTCTCTCTCTCTCTTTCTCTCTCTCTCTCTCTCTCTCTCTCTCTCTCTCTCTCTCTCTCTCTCTCTCTCTCTCTCTCTCTCTCTCTCTCATTCTGAGTTATTTCTTGATTCCAGACCATTTAAATTATAAACCAGATATATTCTAATTCTGACCTTGCTGGAATCCCGGAACGGGTTGGACTGATTAAAGTTGTCTTCTTCAAAATGGTTGAATTTCTTGGAAGAAACTAGAAATTGCAACACACTTGATGAACTATTTTTTCATAAATTATGGGACACTTGAGAAGATACGACTTATTCTCACTATTTCATTTTCATCTTTTCCTGTTAGTATAAATAAAGAAAAATATATTTTATCTGAAGTAAAAATTCTGTTTAGTTTTTATCAGATTGAAAATAAGTCTTGCTTGGTTTTTTCTTACGCATTTGTAGTTTGGATTTAATACACCTTTGAGCATCTTTTTTCTTTATTATGATTTGAAAAATAATTTCCGACACTCGGAAATTCTTTTTCTGCATTAAGTGAAAACACTCGCAAAATTCCTTTTCCGCTATTCAATACTCAATTTTTAGATATTGTTTATATACTAAAAATTATATTTAAGGTTTTGAAATATAGTACAATAATTTTCAAAAAGAACAAAATAAAAGAACAAAACCTTTTTAAACGACGTTCTCCTACCTGAAAAGTGCTTAGTGCTCAAAGGGCAGAAAGTAACGCTATCGCTTGGTTCAGGTCGAGACACTTGTCTGAGATTGCATTTAGTAACCAACTAAGGTACAGTAGTACAGTTGGCTTCATTAATTCCGGTACACTTCACTTTACTTTGGCAATACTGAGATTTTAAGCACGCGATAATTTTTTTTTCTTTTTTTACATAATGCTGTTTATAAAAACAGTACTATTTGCTTAACAGCATTTTTCCAAATTAATAAAGATACATATGATAACTTGTCTAGAAGATTAACGACTCTGTTGGCTTACGAGCATTGTATTGGTCTGCGAGCAGTAATTTCCAGCTGTAAGCGTATATTTCTTGATAATTATTGACAAGACTATAGTTGCCGCAGAGATTCCGGGCGAGATAAGCTCCACCCCTTGATGACGTCATAGCCAATCATATTGTCTCCCGCATTAACAGTGGTCACAACATATCCCCCTAAAGTGATGATAAGATAGTATAGTTTTTAATTTGTAATGTCATATATTTTGATCGCCAATAACGTAGGAGACAATTTGATTGGTTATGACGTCATCAGGGGATGAGGCTTATTTCGCCCAGAATCTTTGCGTCAACATTAGCATGTGATGTGCAAAAATTCGTCACACAGTACCCATACCCCACCCATTAGTGTTGACGGGCCTTCTGTAAGTATTTTGTTTTGCATTAGCTGATACTCCAACCTCCTTATAGCCCAGAGCCTTCTTCCACTCTGAGCAGCACTCGTTGAAGGATTGTGAACCTTTGTAATTGCTTTTTTGTACAGTTGTGACCCCATGAAATTAGTGATGGCTATCGTTCATCCTGAATGCATTATGTGCTGCATTGTAAAGTTAACTCTATTTCCTGTGTCCTTTAGTGCATCGTATTTTCATGGCAAACAAGATATCATTACATAGGGAATAATTATGTTGCTTGCTGTGGCCCTGTTTATTGCCAACGTTGACATCCCTTGTTTACGAACTATTACTGATGTTTTAAAAGGAGGTCTTTATTTTACGTCTACCAACGATGTTCGGAGAAGGTTATGATTTCGACTCTGTTTGTTCGTTTATCTGTTTGTTTTTGAACAACTTCCTAGCCACAATTTTACTCATAGAGTAGTTAAATATTCAGGGATTGATTGTTATTTTAGAATGTGGAAGCAATTGAATTCTGAAAGTCCTAAATCAATATCAAAATCGAGCAAAAGTTCAAACGAAATAAAATGTCATGGTGGAGGTTTGCACTCTCAGAGAGTTTTTCTAGTTACTGTATGTCTGTCTCTGGTCGAAGGTATAAGATGCTGTAACTTGTAATTTGAAATGTCAACATACACGGAAAGTAATAGTAAGAAAAAAATATATAAAATATTTTGAGATTTGATCTGTCATGTTTAAACAATGAAGAGAGAATCATGTCAACAGAAATAAAGAATGATTGAGAAAGAAAAAGGAGTCTACCTTTAAAAAAGAGAATCTATCTTGGAAAAAGAGGAGTCTGCCTTGAAAAAAGAGAAGTCTATCTTGAAAAAAGGGGAGTCTAGGTTAAGAAAAATTGGGATCTACCTTGAAAAAAAGAAGTCTACCTTGAAAAAAGGAGTCTATCCTGAAAAGAGGAGAGTCTATCTTGAAGAAAAGAATTGTTTACCTTGAAATAAGGAGGAGTCTACCTTGAAGAAACGAGGAGTCTACCTTGAGAAAAGAGGAGTCTACCTTAAAGAACTCAGCTCTAATGGGCTTGGACTGAATCTGAATTCTTGTAAATATTTTCAATGTAATTTATTTTCTGTACAATAAAATTCATTATCATCATTAAAAAAGAAGAGTCTCTTAAAAAAAGTAGGAGTCTATCTTGAAGAAGAGGAGCCTACCTGCAAGAAAAGAGTTGTCTACCTTGAAAAAAGAGGAGTCTATCTTAAAAAAAAGAGGAGTCTATCTTGAAGAAGAGGAGTCTATCTTCAATAAAAGAGTTGTCTACCTTGAAAAAAGAGGAGTCTATCTTAAAGAATAAGGAGTCTATCTTGAAGAAGAGGAGTCTATTTTCGAGAAAAGAGTTGTTTACCTTGAAAAAAGAGGAGTCTATCTGGAAGAAGAGGAGTCTATCTTCAAGAAGAGGAGTCTGCCTTCCAGAAAAGAATTAAGTACCTTGAAAAAAGACGAGTCTATCTTAAAAAAAGAGGAGTATCTTAAAGAAGAGGAGTCTACTTTCAAGAAAAGAGTTGTCTACCTTGAAAAAAGAGGAGTCTATCTTAAAAATAGAGGAGTCTATCTTGAAGAGGAGGAA
The DNA here is from genome assembly GCF_036898095.1 of Palaemon carinicauda. Taxonomy (NCBI): domain Eukaryota; kingdom Metazoa; phylum Arthropoda; class Malacostraca; order Decapoda; family Palaemonidae; genus Palaemon; species Palaemon carinicauda. The sequence continues at coordinate 49,523,935 of NC_090756.1, forward strand.
ACTATCTTGAAGAAGAGGAGAGTCAACCTTCAAGAAAAGAGCTGTGTACCTTGAAAAAAGAGGAGTCTATCTGTAAAAAAGAGGAGTCTATCTTGATGAAGAGGAGTCTACCTTTAAGAAAAGGGTTGTCTACCTTGAAAAAAGAGGAGTCTATCTAAAAAAAAGATCCATCTTGAAGACGAAGAATCTATCTTGAAGAAGAGGAGTCTATCTTCAAGAAAGGAGAAGTCTACCTTAAAAAAGAGGAGTCTATCTTAAAAAAAGAGGAGCCTACCTTGAAGAAGAGGAGTCAACTTTCAAGAAAAGAGTTGTCTACCTTGAAATAATAGGAGTTTATCTTCAAGAAGAGCAGTCTACCTTAAAAATAAAAGAGAATTATACCTTAAAAAAAAAAACCTCTATCAATGAATTTTTTGTTTCAAAGAAAAGCTTGTCATCCATCAAAAAAAATATTATCTGGAGAAGATGAAGGTCTTGGGCAGAAAATGTCAGATATTTAGATAGAAACGATACAATAGAAAATTCTGCTGTTCTCTGTTTTTTCTCTCTAATTTCCTTGCCAACTTCAAAAGGGACCCATCTCCTCCCAACAAATAGGTACTAAAGTAGGGAAAAACAACGATAGAAAAGGCGGTGTTAAATTAAATATCAGATATAGAGTTAAGAACAAGAAAT
>NC_090756.1:49534609-49536132 GCF_036898095.1 Palaemon carinicauda
GTACTTGACCTACCACAAAAACATTTGCAGAGTGGAGTAACATTACCAATTCCCCAAAAGTGCTAAAAGCCCCTCTTCTTGCTAACTTTCGCATAATAACATATTTAACAGGAATTGTAAACATATTTGTAAACAAGGTATATAATGAATAACTGTAGATAACAATTTCCATTTGAGCGGAATATCTTAATAATGAATGAATTGATTCCTTTTTTTTTCTTTTTTTTTTCTTTTTTTTTAAGAACATTATTAGGTGATTCAATGCAGTTTCTATGAACCTTAATTATAGATGAATGATCAATGGTCACCCAAAGTTAACCATTTTCAGATGGGGAACCGATGACTGTTTTAACAAATTTTCATAAAATGTATTTGACGAAATCATGCAAACCAAGGGAACAGACATATAAACAAAAAGATGGGCTTAACCAAAAATATAACTATATTGAACATAATTATATATTTCGTTAAAAATTATTTTCAAGACATTTAAAATGAATTTATTTTCCATTAAAAGCAATGACAAACTATAAATAGAAAGGCATTCTTGGGTGTTTAGAGTCAATTGTTCTGTTATGACTCTTCACTGACGGTATATTGCAAATTTGGCAAAAGCCTTGTAGTACACAGTGCCATTTGCAGAGTTCTGTTTTGTTGAAATATGAGCTTTTATTAGGATTTTACAAAGACTTATAAGAGTGCAAAGTCAATATATGAAATATTCCAACAATAGTGCCAAGTTGTTTTTGTTATCAGTGAAACCCTTTGAAAATTCTTACCTTCTTAGAAATGTTTTTAACGTTGACAAGCCTCTGGAGAGAGAGAGAGAGAGAGAGAGAGAGAGAGAGAGAGAGAGAGAGAGAGAGAGAGAGAGAGAGAGAGAGAGAGAGAGAGAAGGGGTACATTAAGCATATCTATTAAACATGACATTCCTTGGTTAGTTTTGCTGGTGTGAGAGAGTTTATAATGTAAGATAGAGATCGCTGGAAGATTTAACATTCTCTTACAACAAAATTTCTAAATATTCTCACGAAAAACGAGAAACTTTCAATGGAAATGAAAGGAAGAGAAATAATCGAGGCTTTATAAGATTTAATCTCTGCAGGTAGTGTAGCCGTTATTGGGGTGAACAAAACACAACCAAATCACCCCAACCCTCCAGCAATTAAAGTGGATACAATTAAAAGAAAAGTGTAAGTACGATGTTTGTGTTTCTGTTTTAAAAGTTTGAGAAAAGAATATCCCAACTGGCTATACACATTTCCTAGAGTTGGTAATTGTAGGAATGCATTAACCAGACAGAATATAAATCTATATGTAGACAGCTATCGAACGGATTTGGGTTCACGCTCAATGACAATAAGGGGCCCAGCTTGCTGGAACAAACTACCTCTAGAAATAAGAAAATGTATAAATATTAGTTTTGATTTATTCAAAAAGAAACTTAAGCAATATTTTTCAATTTTTTCTTGAATGTATATGTATCCTAGATTTTTGCAATCCAATTATTGTGAATTTTATGT
>NC_090756.1:49539132-49554132 GCF_036898095.1 Palaemon carinicauda
TAACTTCTTCACTTAATTTCCTCCAGTTTCTCAAATTATTGGTGTCTTTTTTCAGTACCAAAGGCAAAAATAATTATATATATTTTTAGATTTTCCATTGGAAATAGTTCTACTAAACTCTCCCTTACGTTATCCATAGTACTGTTATCTGAGGTAATTTTTATTCGATCTCGTTTAATTTTCTTATGATTTTACCAACATTTGATTATTATTTCGTAGCTTGTAAGTACAAAATGTATTACTTAATTGAAAAGGGCTTTGGCTGATATTAAGTCATGTGAACCATATCATGTCAGGCATTTTTTTTCATAAATATATCCTTCTCCCTTTTGTTTCCTATTGATATCTATAATGAAGAGGTTCAGTTTTAATTCCAGCAAACTTAATACAGATACCTGTTACTTATACGATATATATACATTGGAAAGGTCCTGAGGTCGTAAGTATGGCGGTGGATGAGACGAGTGCACTTTGTCAATGCATAAGGGCCAGAACGTGAAAATAAGGGGTATGCATATCTCAGGAACCACAAACAATTAAATGTTCTCGGGCTCGTTGGAAAGGTCTAAAAAAGCTTCTTGTATATAACATCTGACCCAACTCTTAGCCACCTTTTCGGGGCGGTGATCCATTAAAAGCATTTTAGGTGTATATATATATATATATATATATATATATATATATATATATATATATATATATATATATATATATATATATATATATATATATATATATATATATATATATATATATATATATATATATATATATATATATACAGTGCCATAGCCTCTGTACCATGGCCTTCCACTGTCTTGGATTACAGTTCTCTTGCTTGAGGGTACACTTGGGTCCACTATTCCATCTTATTTCTCTTCCTCTTGTTTTTGTAAAGTTTTTAGTTTATATTGAAATATTTATTTAGATGTTGTTGCTGTTCTTGAAACTTTTATTCTTTCCCTGTTTCCTTTCTTCACTGAGCTGTTTTCCCTATCGGGGCCCCTGTGCTTATAGCGTCCTGCTTTTCCAAGTATGGTTATAGCTTAGCAAGCAATAATAATAATAATACAAAAAATACAGTAATAACAGAAGCATAGATAATGAGAAGTCATTTTTCGAGATCCAGAACTGATTAATCCCCTTTGATTAGATATTCCATAAAATATGTATAAAACATTAGAATTTTTCCTAAAAGTCCTATTAGAGGAGGATCATGTCTATTAATAATACACAGAATGAGAAAGAGATATGTAAAGACTCAGCCATGGAGACCGATATTTCTTTGTTCGGTTGTTCGTACGTTTGAGATTGCCCTTCACGGGCTCTTGCGAGAACTGATTTGACAAAGAAATTTACTAATGAACAAGAAATAGAATCATGGATAGGGTAAATGGTTCCGATCATATTCCCGTTCGAGTTAAACAATCAAAATCCCGATCAAGTTGAAAAGCGTGAATTTACGTTAAAATTAAACAGCACAAAATCTCGCTGAAGTTAAATTGTACAAAATTACGCTAAAGTTAAACAGTACAATATTTCCCTGAAGTTAAACTGCCTATAATTTAGCCAAAGTTAAACAATGAAAAATTTCGCTAAAGTTAAACAGCATAAAATTTTGCTAAAGTCAAACAGCACAAAATTTCGCTAAAGTTAAACAGCACAAAATTCCGCTAAAATCAAACAGCAAAAAATTTCGCTAAAATTAAACAGCGTGAAATTTCTCTAAAGTTAAAGCACAAATTGACGGTTAAGTTCCTTTAAAATGAGATGAATAAAGAAATTAATGTGTGAGATGGTCTTAAGGGAGCACGAAAACCGGGATATTTTTGGTTTTAGCAACTTACACTAAATACTGCACATATTTGAATTTATAGGAATCTCTATGAATCTATAAAATAATTTAAATCACATATCAATGACACTTGCAATAGATATGTAAACCAGCTCTATAAAATACCTTTTTTTTCATTTTTAGATCAAATGATTTATAAACATAATCATTTAGAAAAGAATCAAAGAATGAATAAATGGATTAATAAAAAAAAAATATTCAGGATATAACACCAAAAGTCACAGTTTTCTTCATTAATGTTTTGATTTAATGCCATTTATCAAAAGAGATACGGGCTCTGCCAAAAAGAAAAAAATGAAAGGAAAAAAAAAATGGCCAGAAATTTATACATTTGCTAAATAACAATGGAATTCATTAAAACTTCGTAATGTTTTAAAAAACTTAATTTGATGAACTTCAAGGAAATTATAAATTTGCTTTTATGATGATATCCTGACAAATCTGAAACTTTACACGGATGTGAAGTTTTGTCCACTTTTTTTTTTTTTTTAAATAAATAAATGTGGTGTATTAATTCCCATTTTGTTGTCTTTTCGTGCTGTTCATGTACCGCATGTGTGTCCCATACACGTTTATACACACCAATGATATTGCTTTGTTTTACCTCTCGCTCTCTCCCGCACTGATAATAGTCAAACACCAATATGGCAACATAGCTGTTAGGTTCTAACAAATAACGAGCTTATATACAAGCTGTTGAGAAAAACAATTATTATTATTATTATTATTATTACTATCCAAGCTACAACCCTAGTGGGAAAAGCAAGATGCTATAAGCCCAGGGGCTCCAACAGGGAAAAATAGCCCAGTGAGGAAAGGAAAAAAGGAAATAAATAAATAAAGAGAACTAATTAACAATACATCATTCTAAAATAAGTAACAACGTCAAAACAGACATGTCATATATAAACTATTAATAACATCAAAAACAAATATGTCATAAATAAACTATAAAAAGACTCATGTCCCCCTGGTCAACAAAAAATATTTGCTCCAACTTTGAAATTTTGAAGTTCTACTGATTCAACCACCCGATTAGGAAGATCATTCCACAACTTGGTAACAGCTGGAATAAAACTTCTAGAGTACTGCGTAGTATTGAGCCTCATGATGGAGAAGGCCTGGCTATTAGAATTAACTGCCTGCCTAGTATTACGAACAGGATAGAATTGTCCAGGGAGATCTGAATGTAAAGGATGGTCAGAGTTATGAAAAATCTTATGCAACATGCATAATGAACTAATTGAACGACGGTGTCAGAGATTAATATCTAGATCAGGAATAAGAAATTTAATAGACCGTAAGTTTCTGTCCAACAAATTAAGATGAGAATCAGCAGCTGAAGACCAGACAGGAGAACAATACTCAAAACAAGGTAGAATGAAAGAATTAAAACACTTCTTCAGAATAGATTGATCACCGAAAATCTTGAAAGACTTTCTCAATAAGCCTATTTATTGTGCAATTGAAGAAGACACAGACCTTTTATGTCTCTCAAAAGTAAATTTACTGTCAAAAATCACACCTAAAATTTTGAAAGAGTCATACATATTTAAAGAAACATTATCAATACTGAGATCCGGATGTTGAGGAGCCACCGTCCTTGACCTACTTACAATCATACTTTGAGTTTTGTTAGGATTCAACTTCATACCCCATAATTTGTACCATGCACTAATTCTAGCTAAATCTCTATTAAGGGATTCACCAACCCTAGATCTACATTCAGAGGATGGAATTGATGCAAAAAGAGTAGCATCATCTGCATATGTAACAAGCTTGTTTTCTAGGCCAAACCACATGTCATGTGTATATAGTATGAAAAGTAATGGGCCAAGAACAATACCCTGTGGAACACCGGATATCACATTTCTATAATCACTATGGTGCCCATCAACAACAACTCTTTGAGATCTATTACTTAAAAAATCAATAATAATGCTAAGAAACGACCCACCCACTCCCAACTGTTTCAGTTTGAAAACAAGGGCCTCATGATTAACACGGTCAAAGGCAGCACTAAAATCAAGGCCAATCATACGAACTTCCCGACCACAATCAAGGGATTTCTGTACAGCATTGCAGATTGTAAGAAGGGCATCACATGCTCCAAGGCCTTTACGAAAACCAAATTGCAAACTAGGGAGTAGATGATTACCTTCAGCAAACCTATTAAGACGTTTTACCAGAAGACGTTCAAAAACTTTAGAAAATATAGGAGTTATGGAAATTGGGCGGTAATCAGTGGGACTTGAGCTACCACAAACACATTTACATAGAGGAGTAACATTACCAATTCTCCAACTAGTGCTAAAAGCTCCTTTTCTTGCTAACTTGCGCAAAATAACAGATAACTTTGGAGCTAAGAAATATGCTGTCTTTATAAAAAACAAAGGAAAAATACCATTTGGGTCTCTACCTCCATAAGCATGAAGGTCCACCAACAGAGCTTTAATCTCAAGAGATCGAAAAGCTAAACTAGTTAGTTTAGCCTCAGAAAAACAGGAATGAGGAAGTTCAAGTTTTTCATTACTCTGTTTACTGTCAAAAACATCAGCCAAAAGGGTTGCCTTTTCCTTTGGACCGTGAGTGACTGAGTCATCTGGTTTAAGTAAAGGAGGAACTGTTGCATCTACACCAAAGAGTGCAGATTTAAGGGTAGACCACCATTTATGTTCCTGAGTTGTACCAGAAAGTGTTTCTTTTATGGTTAAATTGTACTCCTTTTCAGTTGAGGCAAAAACTCTCTGAGCAAAACCTCGAAGAAGAGTATAGTTGTTCCAGGTCAAATCTGATCTGTTACCCTTCCAAAGATGATAGGCCTCCTGTTTCTCCAAATAAGCAAGTCTACAATCATCATTGAACCACGGTTTGTCCTTCACTCGGTACCTTAGCACACGAGAAGGGATACACCTATCAATTATGTTGACTAGATTCTCATTCAAAGGGACAACAGGATCTACACTATTATATAATTGTGACCAATTCAAGCACAAAAGATCATGTAAAATACCATTCCAGTCTGCTTGGGATTTCATATAAATTTTACAAGAATATGATATATAAGGGACAGGCTGCTCAGTCTTCACTATCAATGAAATCAAGGCATGATCAGATGTCCCGACTGGAGAACCAACCCTACTAGTTATAACGCCAGGGGAGTCAGTGTATACGAGGTCTAAGCAATTACCAGACCTGTGAGTAGCTTCATTTATGATTTGCTCACAAAAACTCAAACAATATGAAACATGCGATAGCAAGCTTAAAAGGGTATTTCAATTATCAGTGCGGTTGAGAGCGAGAGATAAATAACAAACAATAGCATTGTAGTGGATGAGTGTGTATGAAACACGGGCGGTACAACCCATTAAGACCTTAGCTTTAAACACAATAACATTACTATGTTACTGATTGCAAAATAAATATTGGTTCCATATATCACTAAAAGTAAAAGAAAGGGAAATACAAATGATATTTGGCATGTATAAAGTATAGAATCCCAGAGCTGCGGAAGTTTCATTGATGTTTTCGAGGTCAAAATGTTTGAAATTTGTTTTTTAACAAGAAATATCTGTCGAATTCAAATATCGTTTGCTGTCAAAAATCCGCTCAGGAGTTTTTTCAAAAAACGCGTTTGAAGTAGGTTACCTGTGTGTTGATATAGCGGCATTTTTGTCTGTATAAGAGTATGTGGTTATTATTATTATTATAATTATTATTATTACAAGGTAAGCTACAACCCTAGTTGGAAAAGCAGGATGCTATAAGCCGAAGAGCTCCAACAAGGAAAAATAACCTACTGAGGAAAGGGAATAAGGAAATTAATAAACAACCTGAGAAATAATGAGCAATTAAAATTAAATATTTTAAAAACAGTAAAAACATCAAAATAGGTATGTCATATATAAACTATATAATATGCAGATATTTTGAGTCCATGCAATTTATCAATTGTTAACTCGTGTATATCACTGGAAAGCATAGTAAATTAGCTTTCTTTTTATATGTAACCCAAATATCAAGAGAAAATCAACGAAGCAAATACAATGAATTAACTTTTATCATGTTTAAATAAATGTTACAAAATTTTTGAAAATCAGCTTGACCTTTTTTTTCTTAGCTAGTATTATTTCACATAGTTAGAAAGACAATTCCATTTTCTTGTAAATGATGAATTCCATATTTTCATTTCTTTTTGTGGCAGTTCTGTCATCAGCTAAATCATATATAAATTGATATATTGATTTTCAGAATTTCAAATCCTGGTTTTATGGATGGTGACTTGTATGTGTCACATACAAAATTCACTGTGAATGAGAGAGCACAACTGTTGTAGCATTATCTTGGAAATTTCGCCATAAGTAGGTGGAATATTTTGCAGTAAGTACAAGAAGATTGTAGAATTAACATGAGGGACAGCAGTAGATGTAGGTGGAGTACTCTCGCTGGCCTCCTCGAGTTTGTGCATCACTTTTGACTTTTCGGTTTTATTCATGGTTCCATCCACATGCTTCAACATAAGAGGAACAGTTGATAGGGGTTAAGACAGAATTTTAGTCATGTCTATCTTATGCATGACACTATTGCAAAGCAGACGTCCAAACAAATCCTGTGTCCCACGTAGCTTAAGAAAACATATGGGCCTTGACTTTGATTTGTCTTTTCACTGCAGTGGTTGGGAAATTTTCACCTTCCTTCTTGGAATTGGTTTGTCGAACCAACCTGTAAGGGTCTTTATGACACTGTTGTTAGGACTCTTGCCTCCGCATTTCACCTTTCTTATGAGATTTTAGATCATTCTTGATTTCCTCGTCTACTTTCTTTCCAGTTACCACACAATACAGGTAGAAGTCTACTGCGATATAGAAAGGATTCATAGTTTGTTCTATGGCTGTGTTGATTTTGGTTTTGCCCTCATTGTCTTTCCTGACAACATAGGGCTGAAATGTTTTGGTGACATCTATGATGTTGGGACCAGCTTTCTCCAAATAGATCTCAACAATTGTACTCGGAGCAGATCTGGCGGTCATCCATATGCATTGAGCACAGTCTGATGTAGTAAAGGCAGCTATTCCTGTTTGCCTTGAGGATGCATCTACATTGATAGTCTGTTCCAGCTCATCTCCGTTGCTGTTCTAAAAAAAACTTCTTTCTGTCCAACGCGCTGACAACGCTCCTGCCTCTAAGAATTGATTTACACCTGGGTGTGTATTTTCTATGTTCAGAAGGTTGAGCTGATAGCGAACCATCATCCTAGAATAGTTTGGTCAGTTAGTGGCAAAAAAAGATTGCACAGATCTTTCCAACCAAAAATGTGAATAAATTAAAGTAATTGATTCTAAATCTCAAAAATACATAGACACCCATGATATATATCATCCAGAACTGGGCGGTTCTCTCATCATGACCAGATAATATTTCTCTGATGTGGTCTGACATGAAACTTGTGTAGTCTTCTGATGCTTCTATATCATGAAGCCGCTTTGGTGATGGGTCTGTACCAAGAGCCTTCATCATATCCATCGAGTGTAGTGGAAGTGGTCCATGCATATCAAAAAAGGACCTGAAGTGCAGTTTCCATAACGATTTCAGGTTCATTGGATCCATCGATGATGTAGCCAAGGCCAGCAAAGTAGGCCATGAGGTTATGAAAAGTCCCAAGGTATATAAATATATTATCGTACATTGGGGTCTTTTATGCCTTCATTTGCATTGTAGGTTTGGCGACAGCCAGGTCATATGTTACCATAGCATATTCTTCAGCCCATTCACGTGCAACTTTTTGTGATATCCTCATTGTTTCAGAGATGTCATTGAACCTTGTTGGTGGCAGATTTGTTTATCATATACCCAGTGGCTTGTTTGGTCTGGGGATCAAAGGTGACCAAGGTATTCCATCGACACCACATTGGCTTGAGATTCTCCAGTGCAATATTCATCTTCCACAACCGTCTTGATTACAAACACTTGTTAAATTCTGTGGCCAAGGAACAGTCTTGATCTCGTACTGAGAAAAAGTAATCTTGGGTTTCTTCCTGTAGGGTTCTATATGGGTTTGTTTTAGCGTGAGTGTGTGCTTGGACACATTGGACTTTGGAATATTATGAGATTCAATCTCAACAGCTCCGGGATTGTCCACTTGTTTCTCGTCATCATGTTCTACAAGATTTTGGTAACAAATACCAACCATGTCATCACTGTCATGGAAAATATCAGATCCAGAAGCTGTTCTATTTTTCTCATCATAATTGTCCTATGCCATCCTAGAACAAAGATCACAATACTGCCGTAGGTCAACAGGCGTAGCTGTATTTCTCTCTGCAGTATATGAAGCAGTTTTAGTCCTTAGAGATTCCACTGTATGATAACTGATTCAATGCCCAAACCTGTTGAACGCTTCCAAAACTCTTTTACTCTCAGTTATGCTTTTTAGACTCCGGCCCAAGTAGATGTGTTTTTGAGGCTTAATTCATCCTCTCAGTGCTGCAAATATTACATCATCAGATACAGAATAGATGAGCTGCTGTACGTGGTCATTCTCAATTGGTTCAGACGTGCCAGTGTAAAGCACTAAAAAAACTCTAAAACATTTTGTGGAATCTGTTGTTCACCTTCTTTCAGTGACTCAGGTGTTAGTGGATGCAGTGGGAGATCTGTTGCAGTAACCAAGATGAACAACCCCAGATAGAAAGCTGTTTCCTTGATGAAGTTTGCATCAAAGTTTACTCTCTTTATGGCAGCTTTTTAAACTCAAGTTGTAATAGAATATTTTGATTCCTTTCTTGCTTTTACGCCCTACTTTTAATTGACCAGGATATTGCTTCAAAACTTTTTGACACAAATTCTGTGTAGAGTTTGCAGAATCAGCAGACAAATCAGTTGGATAATGAGCATGCGAATATGTCAATTGGACAGCACCTTCGTAATCAACCAAGACATTTTGGGTGTAGGTTTTCAACAAATTGAAGGTATTGTTGTGAGAAGATAGCCCCAAAGAGAGTTCTATCCTTTTACATTTGATTGATCATTTGGCTCTATTTAGATAGGTTTAACAGCAGGGGTGATGGAACTTGATCTTCTTGGATATTATATTTTCACCGTCTACCTTTGTGAGCATAAACATTGTCTTCTAGCACACCAGCTGCTTCTCCTATACTTGTTTCCCTTTTGTCCATTGATAGGCTTCCCAGATACTTTCGCTTTCCTTTGCCGAGTGATTTGGTGACATTGTTGCAAAAGAGACGTCTAGACTAATACACACCAGAGGAACTGGTCTGCATGTGGTCAACATAGGAACTGTGGGTGTCAAGGGCGATTCCATTTAACTGTCTTCACGGAGAGCTGGGAAGTCTTTGTAGCATTTTGAGTAGTAAGCTACCATAGCATCACATTGATCTGGATACTTTGTGGGTTTTCCGCCTTAAACATTGTCTTCAACTCAACAGTAGATTCTCAGTCATCCAAATGCAATGAACATTTGGGTTCACTATTCATCGTGTCACGTTTCTCTCCTCTGGTGCTAAGCACCATCCATTCATATTTGAAAAGATATAATGCATTTTTAACACCGATACCTTAAAACCCCACCACCATACAAATAGAATATAAAAAAAAATCCATAATATATGTTAACAGGTTTTCTAGAGACATACACTACAAAAAGAAAGAAAATAATGTCAGTTACTGTTTAGTCTGGCAGTGCACATTAGTATACGAGATCAAGGACTACCAAATCCAGTGCATCAAAAATAATGAATTCTCATTTCACCATGTTTTAAAGTTCTGAAACTCGATATATCAATTTATATATGGTCTAGTAGCTCTAGCTGTTGACAGAACTGCCACAGAAAAATATTGAATACATCATTTGGAAAGGATTTGAATGGTCTTTCCAACTGGATTAAATGATAGTAGCTGGGAAATAAAAGTCAAGCAGAAATTCAACATTTCCTATAGAATATTCTCATCGTAAAAGTGGAAAACTTTTGTTACAGCATAAAAAAATAAATTCATTATATTTAATTCGTTAACTTTCTCTTCATATTTGGGATCAATATAAAAAGAAAGCTAATTTAACATGTTTTCCAGTGATACACGCGAGTTAAAAATTGATAAATTGCAAGGACTCATAATATCTGCATATTATATTTTGACGTTACTGTTTTTAAAATATTTTTATTGTTCCTTATTTTTCATGTGTATTTATTTCGTTATTTCTTTTCCTCACTGGGCTATTTATCCCTGTTTATAGCATGTTGCTTTTCGAACTAGGGTTATAATTTAGCTAATAATAATAATAGTAATAATAATAATAATAATAATAATAATAATAATAATAATAATAACCCCATAGTATTATACATGCAAATATGCCACTATATCACCACACGGGTTACCTACTTCAAACGCGTTTTCTGGAAAATCCCCCGAGCGGATTTGGGTCAGAAATGATTTTTTTTAGTTCGTCAGAAAATTCTGGGTGAGAAACAATTTTTCATCATTTTGCCCTCGAAAAAAGTAAAGCCCCTTCAGCTCTGGACCTAATTGAATCATCTGTATATTGTTCTAATTATTTGAGTCCTCTGAAATATACTGTATACTGACGAATATTTTTAAGATAAGATTGCCAGAAAAGATGATGTTATTACCTATTTTTTTTATAATAATTTTACTTTGTTTTCGGTTCACCAATCTTCAGCAGGGACTAGAAAAAGTATATTTTCCTGTTACAAAAAGTCACTCCAAAATCATATTATTGTTCTTTAGTCCTGGGTAGTGCCATAGCCTTTTTGCCATGATCTTCCATTGTCTTGGGGTAGAGTTTTCTTGCTTGAGGGTACACTCAGGCACACTATTGTACCAACCGTGTGTCACACGATCATATATAGTTCATTTTGTGTATATATAATGTTTTTATCTTCGCTCTTCCCTCGCACTAAAAAGAACCTGAATAAACATGCCTGTTTTTGTCACCATTAACAGTGTCAGTTTTGAACATGAAATTTCCTGTTGCATTGAGCTTTTGTTTATAAAAGGAGAGTGTTCTATAATATACTCACTCAGTTGCTTTCATCCTGTCTTTGAGTCATAACCTTCTCTTGGCCCGTCACATTGGTGACCCCCGAAGTCGACTCGCACCTCCCTCCTTCCACCCCCCTCGCCTCTCCGTCGTTGATACTATTGCTGACTGTACGGAAGTTAATGCTATGGCTTCCCAATTGGAAGTTTTGTCATTCGCCAGCGGAGAGGCGTTTGCTTGGTTTCAACGAGCAGAAGTCAAGTTTCGCATCAAGGGTGTGACTCGCTCAACCACCAAATCAGATTATGTTCTCGCAGCTTTACCCGACGGCACCTTCCCGGAAATATCTGACTGGCTTTATGAACAAGGAGACACCCCAATAGCGTATGACGACCTCAAAACATACCTTCTGCAATAGTACTCGCCGTCGCCTGACGCCCGTATAGCAAAGATTTTTCAGCTCTGGCCACAACCATTGTGGGACCAAAGGGCTTCGCTCACCTTCAGGGAAATGACCAGTATTGCTTGCCTGCCTCCTGCCGCAGACGGTTCTCCTCGTGAGGTAAACCTACTCAGTGCCCCCTGGATACACCACTTACTCGGACCTATACGAGCTGCCATACCCGATGTCGATAGTTTACCCATAAAGAACTTGATGACTAAAGCTGACGCCCTTATGGACAGCCACTTCAAGACCTCCATCAACGCCTCCACCCCTGATGAAGAGGACGCCTATTCAACGTCAACCGAAGCTGACATGAATGCCGTGGAACATACACGCCTACCCCTGGACGTGACAAAGCGGCCACAAAGCCTCCCACCACCCACCCCTCGCTCACGCCCCAACCAACGACTTCTACAGCCACTTACTACCTCCCATCCACCACAGTTTTGCTACTACCACTTCAGATTCAGGGCAACCACGAAGAAATGTGCTAAGGATTGTCAGTGGCCAAAAAACGTGTAATTGGGCCATCGCTTGTGGCTGTGGCCTGCCGTGTTTCTAATTTTTTCCTTTTACATGATGCAGGAACGTGCGTGTGATTTTTGGTAGACACGGGTGCTTGTCGTTCTATTTTGCCAAGGGAACTCTTCAGGACACAACATAGTCTGTCTACATCTGCCAACGTCCGCTTGGTAGCTGCCAACGGATCTGCGATGCAAACCTACGGTTACGAGAACCTCACATAATTGTTCGGAAACAGTAAATTTAATTGGAAGTTTCTCGTTGCTGGCGTCACATTGCCAATCCTCGGTGCGGATTTCCTCTCTCATTTCCACCTTCTGGTCGATGTCGCTCAGGAACGATTGGTGAACGCAGACTTGAACTTGTCGACACCTGTTCAACCTGCCCTCTCCAACCTCGCTCTCGACATCAGCGCACACAGAGATGACTACGCCCATCTCCTCACGTCATACCCAGAAGTTTTCCGTCCGGAACCTCGCCAAACGCCGACGGCTCTTGCCAAGAACAGTATTTATCACCATATCAACACGACGGGACCCCCAGTCTTCGCAAAATTCAGACGTCTGGCACCGGAACGATTGGCAGCCACCAACAGACGTTCGCTGAAATGGAGGAAATGGGACTTTGCCAAAAGGCCTCCAGCCCATGGTCGTAACCTTTACACATCGTTTTGAAGAAAGATGGCTCCCTCAGTCCGTGCGGGGATTATAGGCACCTGAACATGCAAAAAGAACCGGATCACTACCCCCTCCCAAACATCGCGGACATCACCTCCTACCTGCACTAAGCGAAGGCTTTCTCTATGCTCGACCTCTTGAAGGGGTATGATCAGGTGCCTATGAACCCAGAAGATATCCCCAAGACCGCTATCACCACTACGTTTGGTACATACACCTTCAATTACTCCTTGTTTTGGCCTTCGTAATGCTGGGGCCACGTTTCAACGTCTCATGGATGGCATCTTAGGGGACTTCCCCCTCTGTGTATGTTATGTGGACGGCAAACTTGTGTTCTCCTCCTCAAAAGAGGAACACCTCCGTCACCTGCGCATTGGGCTTGACCGCCTGCAACAAAGCGGCCTTGTATTCTGGTACGACATGTGTACCTTTGGTGCCAACGAAGTGTCGTTCTTAGGGCACCGCATCACTCCTGAAGGAGTCCATCCCCTCCCTGAGAAGGTAGCAGCTGTTCAGGACTTCCCCGCTCCCTTGACCATCAAAGCTCTGCAGGAATTCTTGGGCATGATCAACTATAATCACCGTTTTCTTCCAGCCATTGCCGCCACTCTTGCTCCTCTTTACGCCTCTCTCAAGGTCAAGCCAAAGGACCTGAAGTGAGGTGTCCTTCAAGAAGCGGCCTTCTACAATACAAAGAAGGTTCTATCAACCGCTGCGGCTCCCACTTTTCCTATCCCACATGCCCCTCTCCTTCTCTAAACCGATGCCAGCGACGTCACTATTGGTGCAGTACTCGAGCAGGTGGTCAACGGCTTGCCCCGCTCATTGGCCTTCTTCAGCAGAAAACTGTCCAAGGCAGAATCGGGTTATTCTACCTTCAATCGCAAATTGTAGGCGGTGCACTTAGCTGTCCGTCACTTTCGCCAGCGGAGAGGCGTTTGCTTGGTTTCAGCGCGCAGAAGTCCAGTTTCGCATCAAGGGCGTGACTCGCTCAACCAACAAATCAGATTATGTTCTCGCAGCTTTATTCGAGGACACTTTCCCGGTAATATCCAACTGGCTTTGTGAACAAGGAAACACCCCAATAGCGTATGACGACCTTAAAACATACCTTCTGCAGCAGTTCTCGCCGTCGCCTGACGCCCGTATAGCAAAACTTTTTCAGCTCTGGCAACAACCGTTGGGGGACCAAAGGGCTTTGCTCTCCTTCAGGGAAAGGACCAGTATCGCTTGCCTGCAACCTGCCGCTGACGGCTCTCCTCGTGAGGTGAACATACTCAGTGCCCTTTGGATACGCCGCTTACGCTGACCTATACGCGCTGCCATACCCGATGTCGATAGTTTACTCATAAAGGACTTGATGACCAAAGATGACGCCCTTATGGACAGCCACTTCAAGACCTCCATCAACGCCTCCACCCCTGATGAAGAGGACGCCTATTCAACGTCAACCGATGCTGACGTGAATGCCGTGGAACATACACGCCTACCCCTTGACGTGCCAAAGTAGCGACAAAGCCACCCACCAACCACCAATCGCTCGCGCCCCAATCAACGACTTCTACAGCCACTTACTACCTCCCATCCACCGCAGTTTTGCTATTACCACTTCAGATTCAGGGCAACCGCGAAGAAATGTGCCAAGGATTGTCAGTGGCCAAAAAACGTGTAAGTAGGCCATCGCTTGTGGCAGTGGCCTCCCATGTTTCTAATCTTTTCCTTTAACATGATGCAGGAACTTGCTTGTGATTTTTGGTAGACACGGGTGCTTGTCGTTCTCTTTTGCCAAGGGAACTCTTCAGGACACGGCAGAGTCTGTCTGCGTGTGCCGACGTCCGCTTGTTAGCTGCCAACGGATCTGCGATACAAACCTACGGTTACGAGAACCTCACATAATCGTTCTGAAATGGAAAATTTAATTGGAAGTTCCTCGGTGCTGACGTCACATTGCCAATCCTCGATGCGGATTTCCTCTCTCATTTCCACCTTCTGGTCGATGTCGGTCAGGAAAGATTGGTGAACGCAGACTTGAACTTGTCGACACCTCTTCAACCTGCCCCCTCCAACCTCGCTCTCGACATCAGCGCACATACGGATGACTACACCCACCTCCTCCCGTCATACCCAGAAGTTTTCCGTCCGGAACCTCGCCAAATAATGAAATTACAGTACTGTACACCAATAAATTACAAATGGAAACAAATTGAAAAAATGGTGTAAAAGCAAACAGAGATTATTTTTCATATAAGAGCACTAAGTTTACAGACTATATTAAGAGGTCTTGTATATTCATTCAAGTAAAAATAATTTTATAAGGAACCTATCAATACTTGGAATTGCATATAGGAAAATATATAGTTTTCAGTATCATTCACACCTCATAAGTAATCTACTGTATATTAGTAAATGGCAAATCATGTATCAAATTATTATATGTTAAGTTTCTTCAGTATAAAGAAATCTTATGTTAATTCACTTATAG
>NC_090756.1:49559132-49571632 GCF_036898095.1 Palaemon carinicauda
GAAAAAAATGAAAGGAAAAAAAAAATGGCCAGAAATTTATACATTTGCTAAATAACAATGGAATTCATTAAAACTTCGTAATGTTTTAAAAAACTTAATTTGATGAACTTCAAGGAAATTATAAATTTGCTTTTATGATGATATCCTGACAAATCTGAAACTTTACACGGATGTGAAGTTTTGTCCACTTTTTTTTTTTTTTTAAATAAATAAATGTGGTGTATTAATTCCCATTTTGTTGTCTTTTCGTGCTGTTCATGTACCGCATGTGTGTCCCATACACGTTTATACACACCAATGATATTGCTTTGTTTTACCTCTCGCTCTCTCCCGCACTGATAATAGTCAAACACCAATATGGCAACATAGCTGTTAGGTTCTAACAAATAACGAGCTTATATACAAGCTGTTGAGAAAAACAATTATTATTATTATTATTATTATTACTATCCAAGCTACAACCCTAGTGGGAAAAGCAAGATGCTATAAGCCCAGGGGCTCCAACAGGGAAAAATAGCCCAGTGAGGAAAGGAAAAAAGGAAATAAATAAATAAAGAGAACTAATTAACAATACATCATTCTAAAATAAGTAACAACGTCAAAACAGACATGTCATATATAAACTATTAATAACATCAAAAACAAATATGTCATAAATAAACTATAAAAAGACTCATGTCCCCCTGGTCAACAAAAAATATTTGCTCCAACTTTGAAATTTTGAAGTTCTACTGATTCAACCACCCGATTAGGAAGATCATTCCACAACTTGGTAACAGCTGGAATAAAACTTCTAGAGTACTGCGTAGTATTGAGCCTCATGATGGAGAAGGCCTGGCTATTAGAATTAACTGCCTGCCTAGTATTACGAACAGGATAGAATTGTCCAGGGAGATCTGAATGTAAAGGATGGTCAGAGTTATGAAAAATCTTATGCAACATGCATAATGAACTAATTGAACGACGGTGTCAGAGATTAATATCTAGATCAGGAATAAGAAATTTAATAGACCGTAAGTTTCTGTCCAACAAATTAAGATGAGAATCAGCAGCTGAAGACCAGACAGGAGAACAATACTCAAAACAAGGTAGAATGAAAGAATTAAAACACTTCTTCAGAATAGATTGATCACCGAAAATCTTGAAAGACTTTCTCAATAAGCCTATTTATTGTGCAATTGAAGAAGACACAGACCTTTTATGTCTCTCAAAAGTAAATTTACTGTCAAAAATCACACCTAAAATTTTGAAAGAGTCATACATATTTAAAGAAACATTATCAATACTGAGATCCGGATGTTGAGGAGCCACCGTCCTTGACCTACTTACAATCATACTTTGAGTTTTGTTAGGATTCAACTTCATACCCCATAATTTGTACCATGCACTAATTCTAGCTAAATCTCTATTAAGGGATTCACCAACCCTAGATCTACATTCAGAGGATGGAATTGATGCAAAAAGAGTAGCATCATCTGCATATGTAACAAGCTTGTTTTCTAGGCCAAACCACATGTCATGTGTATATAGTATGAAAAGTAATGGGCCAAGAACAATACCCTGTGGAACACCGGATATCACATTTCTATAATCACTATGGTGCCCATCAACAACAACTCTTTGAGATCTATTACTTAAAAAATCAATAATAATGCTAAGAAACGACCCACCCACTCCCAACTGTTTCAGTTTGAAAACAAGGGCCTCATGATTAACACGGTCAAAGGCAGCACTAAAATCAAGGCCAATCATACGAACTTCCCGACCACAATCAAGGGATTTCTGTACAGCATTGCAGATTGTAAGAAGGGCATCACATGCTCCAAGGCCTTTACGAAAACCAAATTGCAAACTAGGGAGTAGATGATTACCTTCAGCAAACCTATTAAGACGTTTTACCAGAAGACGTTCAAAAACTTTAGAAAATATAGGAGTTATGGAAATTGGGCGGTAATCAGTGGGACTTGAGCTACCACAAACACATTTACATAGAGGAGTAACATTACCAATTCTCCAACTAGTGCTAAAAGCTCCTTTTCTTGCTAACTTGCGCAAAATAACAGATAACTTTGGAGCTAAGAAATATGCTGTCTTTATAAAAAACAAAGGAAAAATACCATTTGGGTCTCTACCTCCATAAGCATGAAGGTCCACCAACAGAGCTTTAATCTCAAGAGATCGAAAAGCTAAACTAGTTAGTTTAGCCTCAGAAAAACAGGAATGAGGAAGTTCAAGTTTTTCATTACTCTGTTTACTGTCAAAAACATCAGCCAAAAGGGTTGCCTTTTCCTTTGGACCGTGAGTGACTGAGTCATCTGGTTTAAGTAAAGGAGGAACTGTTGCATCTACACCAAAGAGTGCAGATTTAAGGGTAGACCACCATTTATGTTCCTGAGTTGTACCAGAAAGTGTTTCTTTTATGGTTAAATTGTACTCCTTTTCAGTTGAGGCAAAAACTCTCTGAGCAAAACCTCGAAGAAGAGTATAGTTGTTCCAGGTCAAATCTGATCTGTTACCCTTCCAAAGATGATAGGCCTCCTGTTTCTCCAAATAAGCAAGTCTACAATCATCATTGAACCACGGTTTGTCCTTCACTCGGTACCTTAGCACACGAGAAGGGATACACCTATCAATTATGTTGACTAGATTCTCATTCAAAGGGACAACAGGATCTACACTATTATATAATTGTGACCAATTCAAGCACAAAAGATCATGTAAAATACCATTCCAGTCTGCTTGGGATTTCATATAAATTTTACAAGAATATGATATATAAGGGACAGGCTGCTCAGTCTTCACTATCAATGAAATCAAGGCATGATCAGATGTCCCGACTGGAGAACCAACCCTACTAGTTATAACGCCAGGGGAGTCAGTGTATACGAGGTCTAAGCAATTACCAGACCTGTGAGTAGCTTCATTTATGATTTGCTCACAAAAACTCAAACAATATGAAACATGCGATAGCAAGCTTAAAAGGGTATTTCAATTATCAGTGCGGTTGAGAGCGAGAGATAAATAACAAACAATAGCATTGTAGTGGATGAGTGTGTATGAAACACGGGCGGTACAACCCATTAAGACCTTAGCTTTAAACACAATAACATTACTATGTTACTGATTGCAAAATAAATATTGGTTCCATATATCACTAAAAGTAAAAGAAAGGGAAATACAAATGATATTTGGCATGTATAAAGTATAGAATCCCAGAGCTGCGGAAGTTTCATTGATGTTTTCGAGGTCAAAATGTTTGAAATTTGTTTTTTAACAAGAAATATCTGTCGAATTCAAATATCGTTTGCTGTCAAAAATCCGCTCAGGAGTTTTTTCAAAAAACGCGTTTGAAGTAGGTTACCTGTGTGTTGATATAGCGGCATTTTTGTCTGTATAAGAGTATGTGGTTATTATTATTATTATAATTATTATTATTACAAGGTAAGCTACAACCCTAGTTGGAAAAGCAGGATGCTATAAGCCGAAGAGCTCCAACAAGGAAAAATAACCTACTGAGGAAAGGGAATAAGGAAATTAATAAACAACCTGAGAAATAATGAGCAATTAAAATTAAATATTTTAAAAACAGTAAAAACATCAAAATAGGTATGTCATATATAAACTATATAATATGCAGATATTTTGAGTCCATGCAATTTATCAATTGTTAACTCGTGTATATCACTGGAAAGCATAGTAAATTAGCTTTCTTTTTATATGTAACCCAAATATCAAGAGAAAATCAACGAAGCAAATACAATGAATTAACTTTTATCATGTTTAAATAAATGTTACAAAATTTTTGAAAATCAGCTTGACCTTTTTTTTCTTAGCTAGTATTATTTCACATAGTTAGAAAGACAATTCCATTTTCTTGTAAATGATGAATTCCATATTTTCATTTCTTTTTGTGGCAGTTCTGTCATCAGCTAAATCATATATAAATTGATATATTGATTTTCAGAATTTCAAATCCTGGTTTTATGGATGGTGACTTGTATGTGTCACATACAAAATTCACTGTGAATGAGAGAGCACAACTGTTGTAGCATTATCTTGGAAATTTCGCCATAAGTAGGTGGAATATTTTGCAGTAAGTACAAGAAGATTGTAGAATTAACATGAGGGACAGCAGTAGATGTAGGTGGAGTACTCTCGCTGGCCTCCTCGAGTTTGTGCATCACTTTTGACTTTTCGGTTTTATTCATGGTTCCATCCACATGCTTCAACATAAGAGGAACAGTTGATAGGGGTTAAGACAGAATTTTAGTCATGTCTATCTTATGCATGACACTATTGCAAAGCAGACGTCCAAACAAATCCTGTGTCCCACGTAGCTTAAGAAAACATATGGGCCTTGACTTTGATTTGTCTTTTCACTGCAGTGGTTGGGAAATTTTCACCTTCCTTCTTGGAATTGGTTTGTCGAACCAACCTGTAAGGGTCTTTATGACACTGTTGTTAGGACTCTTGCCTCCGCATTTCACCTTTCTTATGAGATTTTAGATCATTCTTGATTTCCTCGTCTACTTTCTTTCCAGTTACACACAATACAGGTAGAAGTCTACTGCGATATAGAAAGGATTCATAGTTTGTTCTATGGCTGTGTTGATTTTGGTTTTGCCCTCATTGTCTTTCCTGACAACATAGGGCTGAAATGTTTTGGTGACATCTATGATGTTGGGACCAGCTTTCTCCAAATAGATCTCAACAATTGTACTCGGAGCAGATCTGGCGGTCATCCATATGCATTGAGCACAGTCTGATGTAGTAAAGGCAGCTATTCCTGTTTGCCTTGAGGATGCATCTACATTGATAGTCTGTTCCAGCTCATCTCCGTTGCTGTTCTAAAAAAAACTTCTTTCTGTCCAACGCGCTGACAACGCTCCTGCCTCTAAGAATTGATTTACACCTGGGTGTGTATTTTCTATGTTCAGAAGGTTGAGCTGATAGCGAACCATCATCCTAGAATAGTTTGGTCAGTTAGTGGCAAAAAAAGATTGCACAGATCTTTCCAACCAAAAATGTGAATAAATTAAAGTAATTGATTCTAAATCTCAAAAATACATAGACACCCATGATATATATCATCCAGAACTGGGCGGTTCTCTCATCATGACCAGATAATATTTCTCTGATGTGGTCTGACATGAAACTTGTGTAGTCTTCTGATGCTTCTATATCATGAAGCCGCTTTGGTGATGGGTCTGTACCAAGAGCCTTCATCATATCCATCGAGTGTAGTGGAAGTGGTCCATGCATATCAAAAAAGGACCTGAAGTGCAGTTTCCATAACGATTTCAGGTTCATTGGATCCATCGATGATGTAGCCAAGGCCAGCAAAGTAGGCCATGAGGTTATGAAAAGTCCCAAGGTATATAAATATATTATCGTACATTGGGGTCTTTTATGCCTTCATTTGCATTGTAGGTTTGGCGACAGCCAGGTCATATGTTACCATAGCATATTCTTCAGCCCATTCACGTGCAACTTTTTGTGATATCCTCATTGTTTCAGAGATGTCATTGAACCTTGTTGGTGGCAGATTTGTTTATCATATACCCAGTGGCTTGTTTGGTCTGGGGATCAAAGGTGACCAAGGTATTCCATCGACACCACATTGGCTTGAGATTCTCCAGTGCAATATTCATCTTCCACAACCGTCTTGATTACAAACACTTGTTAAATTCTGTGGCCAAGGAACAGTCTTGATCTCGTACTGAGAAAAAGTAATCTTGGGTTTCTTCCTGTAGGGTTCTATATGGGTTTGTTTTAGCGTGAGTGTGTGCTTGGACACATTGGACTTTGGAATATTATGAGATTCAATCTCAACAGCTCCGGGATTGTCCACTTGTTTCTCGTCATCATGTTCTACAAGATTTTGGTAACAAATACCAACCATGTCATCACTGTCATGGAAAATATCAGATCCAGAAGCTGTTCTATTTTTCTCATCATAATTGTCCTATGCCATCCTAGAACAAAGATCACAATACTGCCGTAGGTCAACAGGCGTAGCTGTATTTCTCTCTGCAGTATATGAAGCAGTTTTAGTCCTTAGAGATTCCACTGTATGATAACTGATTCAATGCCCAAACCTGTTGAACGCTTCCAAAACTCTTTTACTCTCAGTTATGCTTTTTAGACTCCGGCCCAAGTAGATGTGTTTTTGAGGCTTAATTCATCCTCTCAGTGCTGCAAATATTACATCATCAGATACAGAATAGATGAGCTGCTGTACGTGGTCATTCTCAATTGGTTCAGACGTGCCAGTGTAAAGCACTAAAAAAACTCTAAAACATTTTGTGGAATCTGTTGTTCACCTTCTTTCAGTGACTCAGGTGTTAGTGGATGCAGTGGGAGATCTGTTGCAGTAACCAAGATGAACAACCCCAGATAGAAAGCTGTTTCCTTGATGAAGTTTGCATCAAAGTTTACTCTCTTTATGGCAGCTTTTTAAACTCAAGTTGTAATAGAATATTTTGATTCCTTTCTTGCTTTTACGCCCTACTTTTAATTGACCAGGATATTGCTTCAAAACTTTTTGACACAAATTCTGTGTAGAGTTTGCAGAATCAGCAGACAAATCAGTTGGATAATGAGCATGCGAATATGTCAATTGGACAGCACCTTCGTAATCAACCAAGACATTTTGGGTGTAGGTTTTCAACAAATTGAAGGTATTGTTGTGAGAAGATAGCCCCAAAGAGAGTTCTATCCTTTTACATTTGATTGATCATTTGGCTCTATTTAGATAGGTTTAACAGCAGGGGTGATGGAACTTGATCTTCTTGGATATTATATTTTCACCGTCTACCTTTGTGAGCATAAACATTGTCTTCTAGCACACCAGCTGCTTCTCCTATACTTGTTTCCCTTTTGTCCATTGATAGGCTTCCCAGATACTTTCGCTTTCCTTTGCCGAGTGATTTGGTGACATTGTTGCAAAAGAGACGTCTAGACTAATACACACCAGAGGAACTGGTCTGCATGTGGTCAACATAGGAACTGTGGGTGTCAAGGGCGATTCCATTTAACTGTCTTCACGGAGAGCTGGGAAGTCTTTGTAGCATTTTGAGTAGTAAGCTACCATAGCATCACATTGATCTGGATACTTTGTGGGTTTTCCGCCTTAAACATTGTCTTCAACTCAACAGTAGATTCTCAGTCATCCAAATGCAATGAACATTTGGGTTCACTATTCATCGTGTCACGTTTCTCTCCTCTGGTGCTAAGCACCATCCATTCATATTTGAAAAGATATAATGCATTTTTAACACCGATACCTTAAAACCCCACCACCATACAAATAGAATATAAAAAAAAATCCATAATATATGTTAACAGGTTTTCTAGAGACATACACTACAAAAAGAAAGAAAATAATGTCAGTTACTGTTTAGTCTGGCAGTGCACATTAGTATACGAGATCAAGGACTACCAAATCCAGTGCATCAAAAATAATGAATTCTCATTTCACCATGTTTTAAAGTTCTGAAACTCGATATATCAATTTATATATGGTCTAGTAGCTCTAGCTGTTGACAGAACTGCCACAGAAAAATATTGAATACATCATTTGGAAAGGATTTGAATGGTCTTTCCAACTGGATTAAATGATAGTAGCTGGGAAATAAAAGTCAAGCAGAAATTCAACATTTCCTATAGAATATTCTCATCGTAAAAGTGGAAAACTTTTGTTACAGCATAAAAAAATAAATTCATTATATTTAATTCGTTAACTTTCTCTTCATATTTGGGATCAATATAAAAAGAAAGCTAATTTAACATGTTTTCCAGTGATACACGCGAGTTAAAAATTGATAAATTGCAAGGACTCATAATATCTGCATATTATATTTTGACGTTACTGTTTTTAAAATATTTTTATTGTTCCTTATTTTTCATGTGTATTTATTTCGTTATTTCTTTTCCTCACTGGGCTATTTATCCCTGTTTATAGCATGTTGCTTTTCGAACTAGGGTTATAATTTAGCTAATAATAATAATAGTAATAATAATAATAATAATAATAATAATAATAATAATAATAATAACCCCATAGTATTATACATGCAAATATGCCACTATATCACCACACGGGTTACCTACTTCAAACGCGTTTTCTGGAAAATCCCCCGAGCGGATTTGGGTCAGAAATGATTTTTTTTAGTTCGTCAGAAAATTCTGGGTGAGAAACAATTTTTCATCATTTTGCCCTCGAAAAAAGTAAAGCCCCTTCAGCTCTGGACCTAATTGAATCATCTGTATATTGTTCTAATTATTTGAGTCCTCTGAAATATACTGTATACTGACGAATATTTTTAAGATAAGATTGCCAGAAAAGATGATGTTATTACCTATTTTTTTTATAATAATTTTACTTTGTTTTCGGTTCACCAATCTTCAGCAGGGACTAGAAAAAGTATATTTTCCTGTTACAAAAAGTCACTCCAAAATCATATTATTGTTCTTTAGTCCTGGGTAGTGCCATAGCCTTTTTGCCATGATCTTCCATTGTCTTGGGGTAGAGTTTTCTTGCTTGAGGGTACACTCAGGCACACTATTGTACCAACCGTGTGTCACACGATCATATATAGTTCATTTTGTGTATATATAATGTTTTTATCTTCGCTCTTCCCTCGCACTAAAAAGAACCTGAATAAACATGCCTGTTTTTGTCACCATTAACAGTGTCAGTTTTGAACATGAAATTTCCTGTTGCATTGAGCTTTTGTTTATAAAAGGAGAGTGTTCTATAATATACTCACTCAGTTGCTTTCATCCTGTCTTTGAGTCATAACCTTCTCTTGGCCCGTCACATTGGTGACCCCCGAAGTCGACTCGCACCTCCCTCCTTCCACCCCCCTCGCCTCTCCGTCGTTGATACTATTGCTGACTGTACGGAAGTTAATGCTATGGCTTCCCAATTGGAAGTTTTGTCATTCGCCAGCGGAGAGGCGTTTGCTTGGTTTCAACGAGCAGAAGTCAAGTTTCGCATCAAGGGTGTGACTCGCTCAACCACCAAATCAGATTATGTTCTCGCAGCTTTACCCGACGGCACCTTCCCGGAAATATCTGACTGGCTTTATGAACAAGGAGACACCCCAATAGCGTATGACGACCTCAAAACATACCTTCTGCAATAGTACTCGCCGTCGCCTGACGCCCGTATAGCAAAGATTTTTCAGCTCTGGCCACAACCATTGTGGGACCAAAGGGCTTCGCTCACCTTCAGGGAAATGACCAGTATTGCTTGCCTGCCTCCTGCCGCAGACGGTTCTCCTCGTGAGGTAAACCTACTCAGTGCCCCCTGGATACACCACTTACTCGGACCTATACGAGCTGCCATACCCGATGTCGATAGTTTACCCATAAAGAACTTGATGACTAAAGCTGACGCCCTTATGGACAGCCACTTCAAGACCTCCATCAACGCCTCCACCCCTGATGAAGAGGACGCCTATTCAACGTCAACCGAAGCTGACATGAATGCCGTGGAACATACACGCCTACCCCTGGACGTGACAAAGCGGCCACAAAGCCTCCCACCACCCACCCCTCGCTCACGCCCCAACCAACGACTTCTACAGCCACTTACTACCTCCCATCCACCACAGTTTTGCTACTACCACTTCAGATTCAGGGCAACCACGAAGAAATGTGCTAAGGATTGTCAGTGGCCAAAAAACGTGTAATTGGGCCATCGCTTGTGGCTGTGGCCTGCCGTGTTTCTAATTTTTTCCTTTTACATGATGCAGGAACGTGCGTGTGATTTTTGGTAGACACGGGTGCTTGTCGTTCTATTTTGCCAAGGGAACTCTTCAGGACACAACATAGTCTGTCTACATCTGCCAACGTCCGCTTGGTAGCTGCCAACGGATCTGCGATGCAAACCTACGGTTACGAGAACCTCACATAATTGTTCGGAAACAGTAAATTTAATTGGAAGTTTCTCGTTGCTGGCGTCACATTGCCAATCCTCGGTGCGGATTTCCTCTCTCATTTCCACCTTCTGGTCGATGTCGCTCAGGAACGATTGGTGAACGCAGACTTGAACTTGTCGACACCTGTTCAACCTGCCCTCTCCAACCTCGCTCTCGACATCAGCGCACACAGAGATGACTACGCCCATCTCCTCACGTCATACCCAGAAGTTTTCCGTCCGGAACCTCGCCAAACGCCGACGGCTCTTGCCAAGAACAGTATTTATCACCATATCAACACGACGGGACCCCCAGTCTTCGCAAAATTCAGACGTCTGGCACCGGAACGATTGGCAGCCACCAACAGACGTTCGCTGAAATGGAGGAAATGGGACTTTGCCAAAAGGCCTCCAGCCCATGGTCGTAACCTTTACACATCGTTTTGAAGAAAGATGGCTCCCTCAGTCCGTGCGGGGATTATAGGCACCTGAACATGCAAAAAGAACCGGATCACTACCCCCTCCCAAACATCGCGGACATCACCTCCTACCTGCACTAAGCGAAGGCTTTCTCTATGCTCGACCTCTTGAAGGGGTATGATCAGGTGCCTATGAACCCAGAAGATATCCCCAAGACCGCTATCACCACTACGTTTGGTACATACACCTTCAATTACTCCTTGTTTTGGCCTTCGTAATGCTGGGGCCACGTTTCAACGTCTCATGGATGGCATCTTAGGGGACTTCCCCCTCTGTGTATGTTATGTGGACGGCAAACTTGTGTTCTCCTCCTCAAAAGAGGAACACCTCCG
Organism: Palaemon carinicauda; assembly: GCF_036898095.1. NCBI lineage: Eukaryota > Metazoa > Arthropoda > Malacostraca > Decapoda > Palaemonidae > Palaemon > Palaemon carinicauda. The sequence goes on from NC_090756.1 coordinate 49,569,870, forward strand.
TCACCTGCGCATTGGGCTTGACCGCCTGCAACAAAGCGGCCTTGTATTCTGGTACGACATGTGTACCTTTGGTGCCAACGAAGTGTCGTTCTTAGGGCACCGCATCACTCCTGAAGGAGTCCATCCCCTCCCTGAGAAGGTAGCAGCTGTTCAGGACTTCCCCGCTCCCTTGACCATCAAAGCTCTGCAGGAATTCTTGGGCATGATCAACTATAATCACCGTTTTCTTCCAGCCATTGCCGCCACTCTTGCTCCTCTTTACGCCTCTCTCAAGGTCAAGCCAAAGGACCTGAAGTGAGGTGTCCTTCAAGAAGCGGCCTTCTACAATACAAAGAAGGTTCTATCAACCGCTGCGGCTCCCACTTTTCCTATCCCACATGCCCCTCTCCTTCTCTAAACCGATGCCAGCGACGTCACTATTGGTGCAGTACTCGAGCAGGTGGTCAACGGCTTGCCCCGCTCATTGGCCTTCTTCAGCAGAAAACTGTCCAAGGCAGAATCGGGTTATTCTACCTTCAATCGCAAATTGTAGGCGGTGCACTTAGCTGTCCGTCACTTTCGCCAGCGGAGAGGCGTTTGCTTGGTTTCAGCGCGCAGAAGTCCAGTTTCGCATCAAGGGCGTGACTCGCTCAACCAACAAATCAGATTATGTTCTCGCAGCTTTATTCGAGGACACTTTCCCGGTAATATCCAACTGGCTTTGTGAACAAGGAAACACCCCAATAGCGTATGACGACCTTAAAACATACCTTCTGCAGCAGTTCTCGCCGTCGCCTGACGCCCGTATAGCAAAACTTTTTCAGCTCTGGCAACAACCGTTGGGGGACCAAAGGGCTTTGCTCTCCTTCAGGGAAAGGACCAGTATCGCTTGCCTGCAACCTGCCGCTGACGGCTCTCCTCGTGAGGTGAACATACTCAGTGCCCTTTGGATACGCCGCTTACGCTGACCTATACGCGCTGCCATACCCGATGTCGATAGTTTACTCATAAAGGACTTGATGACCAAAGATGACGCCCTTATGGACAGCCACTTCAAGACCTCCATCAACGCCTCCACCCCTGATGAAGAGGACGCCTATTCAACGTCAACCGATGCTGACGTGAATGCCGTGGAACATACACGCCTACCCCTTGACGTGCCAAAGTAGCGACAAAGCCACCCACCAACCACCAATCGCTCGCGCCCCAATCAACGACTTCTACAGCCACTTACTACCTCCCATCCACCGCAGTTTTGCTATTACCACTTCAGATTCAGGGCAACCGCGAAGAAATGTGCCAAGGATTGTCAGTGGCCAAAAAACGTGTAAGTAGGCCATCGCTTGTGGCAGTGGCCTCCCATGTTTCTAATCTTTTCCTTTAACATGATGCAGGAACTTGCTTGTGATTTTTGGTAGACACGGGTGCTTGTCGTTCTCTTTTGCCAAGGGAACTCTTCAGGACACGGCAGAGTCTGTCTGCGTGTGCCGACGTCCGCTTGTTAGCTGCCAACGGATCTGCGATACAAACCTACGGTTACGAGAACCTCACATAATCGTTCTGAAATGGAAAATTTAATTGGAAGTTCCTCGGTGCTGACGTCACATTGCCAATCCTCGATGCGGATTTCCTCTCTCATTTCCACCTTCTGGTCGATGTCGGTCAGGAAAGATTGGTGAACGCAGACTTGAACTTGTCGACACCTCTTCAACCTGCCCCCTCCAACCTCGCTCTCGACATCAGCGCACATACGGATGACTACACCCACCTCCTCCCGTCATACC
>NC_090756.1:49576632-49601632 GCF_036898095.1 Palaemon carinicauda
CAGTTTTCCTCATATTATTTTCAGTCGTACATTTCTGCTTTCCCTATTCAAATCTTCTGTCATGTTTTGTAATTCCTCCTATAATTCATTAAACAAGACTATATCATGTGCAAATTTTTAATTGCTAAGTGTTCCCCTGTCTCCCTGTCTAACCCCTTTCTCAATCGAAATTTTCTCATTATCTTCATGTAGTTTCATGATTGCTGTAATTCCTATATAGGTATCTTCAAGTGTTTAAACCTGCCTGCTTTCTTGTTTGATTAAAGTCGAGCTGTCGTTTTATTCCACCTAATATAATCTTTGTAAATATTTTATATACTACGGAGAGTGAACATTTTGGGCGGTAATTTTTCAGGTCTTTTGTGTCTCCCTTTATGTGAATTAGTATGGTAACAGAGTTTTTTTCCAATTGTATATATAGAGGATTCATGCAGACATTTGGTGTAGAGTTTAGATTTATTGCTATGATATCTCCTCTATTTATCATTAAATCAATAGTTAGGCCATCCTATCCTGCTGCTTTGCCTCTTCTTCATTAGTTAAATTCATAATGAACCCCGATAAACTTCTCCTACCCCCCATTAAATCTCCTCCGTCAGTAGTGAGAAGCCCTGGCTACCTCCTGAAGGACTTCATGCAAGGCGTTTATTCCCCCTCAAAGAACTCCCAAGGAATCTCTCGAGACCTATTGGGGATGTCCTTCGTAGGTTCATGGCTGAAACCGGGACTTAATTACCTCCCAGGATGTTCGAAGGGGGTGCTGCCGGGGAGGGGGGGGGGGGGGCGTGGGGGGGGGGCGTTGGGAGGGGGGGGGGGTTGGGCAGGCAGTTGGAGTCTGTAGGTAAGGGTGGTTTGTTTTGTGTTGGTCTTCATGAGTAACAAATGTTTTAGTAAATGTTTGGATAATGGGACTTCCCCTTTAAGTCCTGTTCTTGCTACCTTTAAGGCCCATACCTATGATTATTTTCTAATATACATGCAAAGAACACTGGTGTTTTTACGTATATATATCTGCAGAGAATTATGCAAACACACACACATCTTTTTCCTAGCATAATAGAGAGAGAGAGAGAGAGAGAGAGAGAGAGAGAGAGAGAGAGAGAGGAGAGAGAGAGAGAGAGAGAGAGAGAGAGACTGTTGTTTTGATTCATCTGTAAAGAAAGAATGACAACAACAGTCTGAGAGAGAGAGAGAGAGAGAGAGAGAGAGAGAGAGAGAGAGAGAGAGAGACGGCAGGACGCCATTCTTCATTCTTTTAAAGATCGTCTTGTATGGAAGCTGCCAATCTGGATCTCCTCTATTACACATTGAATTATAGCCAGAGGGTTCTCAAGGCTCCACTGAGTCTCTCTCTCTCTCTCTCTCTCTCTCTCTCTCTCTCTCTCTCTCTCCTCTCTCTCTCTCTCTCTCTCTCAGGACTGTTGTTGTTATTTTTTCTTTACGGATTAATCAAAACAACACAGTCTCTCTCTCTCCTCTCTCTCTCTCTCTCTCTCTCTCTCTCTCTCTCTCTCTCTCTCTCTCTCTCATGCGAATAGAAAACTCCAAAAAGAACAAACATTGTTCACATATTAAATTCTCCAATTTTCATTCCAATAAAATCGTCTTATTTTTAACAATTACAGTAGGGTTTTCAACTCATATATTGATGTATTTTCATAATAAACAACGAGTACTTTTAGGAAAGGTGAATTAAAATATTATGATTTTTTATTAATTCAAATATGCTCTTATAGCACAGTTAATCTAAATATACTTAGATTTTATATAAATTGTGTTAGTGTTTTCGATATATTTTATTGTTTGAATGTTGTTACTGTTCTTAGATATTTTATTTAAGTTTTTCATTACTTCTCGTATATAGGCTAGTTTATTTATTTCCTTATTGCCTTCCCTCTTTGGGCTATTTTTTCCTGTTGGAGTCATTGGTCTTATAGTAACATATTTTCTCAACTATGGTTGTAGCTCAGCTAATAATGAAAATAATAATAATAATAATAATAATAATAATAATAATAATATTGAATTGAGAAAATCTGCAGAGTAGCGCATTGAATAACAAATACCCACCAAGTATTTCTTGAAAAACCGAAAGTGCCAAAATGAAAAGCCATTCAACAATGCATAACAAAAGCTGAGTACCACCCTCCCCCCCCCCACCTGACCCCCTCCTCCACCCTCCCCCCACACTCAATAACCCCTAACTGACTTCCTCCCAATCCCCCATCCTCTGCAGGCCATCTCAACTCCAGAGTCAACTCCACTCCTCCACAAATGGATTTCCATAATTCTGTTCTACAAATTGCACTTAGACTTTTTGGATAACTAAAGTTCAGGGATTAGAAATAGGTTTTCAACTGCATATAAGAATAAATTCTATATCAAACCGAGAAAGGAATTAAAAATGCTAGTATAAAAAAAAGGTGAATTTGAATTATTGTTAATTATATAATTAATCTCTCCTATGTAATATAGCACGTGGATATATATATATATATATATATATATATATATATATATATATATATATATATATATATATATATATATATATATATATACATATAATAAAGCACGTGGAAATATTTATATATATACATATATATATATATATATATATATAATATATATATATATATATATATATATATATATATATATATATATATATATATATGTATGTATCATCCTATCCTCCTACGCGTATTGACACAAAGGGCCTCTGTTAGATTTCGCCAGTCGTCTATATCTTGAGCTTATAATTAAATACGCCTCCATTCATCATTTAAATATATACAGTATATTCAGGGGCCTGGCAGTGCTCCCTTCCCCGAAAAAATCTTTATTAACAGAAGAAAAAACTGAAAACCATAGACCTTTTTAAAGTAAACGTTTCTCAACAACCATGAGAAGTTAACAGGGGTTCTTGGGCTCGTTGGAAACGTCTCGGGTCCCGTGGCATAGGGTGTGTAGCGATGGGCAACCCTTCCCTATAAGGGGTAGGGACGCGAAAACCGTAAAATATAGGGTAAGCAGATCTCAGGAACTATGAGGAGTAAGGAGGTGATCTAGGCCTTGTTCGAAATATCTCAAGGTCCTGTGCATGGCAATGGGGGAGATGAGTGAACTACATTAAAGTATGAGGGGTAGTGACGCGAAATAGTTAAGATAAGGGGTATGAGTATCTCTGCGACATCAAGGAATAAAAAGGTCAACTTGTGCTCATTGGAAAGGTCCTGAGGTCGTAAGTATGGCGGTGGATGAGACGAGTGCACTTTGTCAATGCATAAGGGCCAGAACGTGAAAATAAGGGGTATGCATATCTCAGGAACCACAAACAATTAAATGTTCTTGGGCTCGTTGGAAAGGTCTAAAAAAGCTTCTTGTATATAACATCTGACCCAACTCTTAGCCACCTTTTCGGGGCGGTGATCCATTAAAAGCATTTTAGGTGTCTATATATATATATATATATATATATATATATATATATATATATATATATATATATATATATATATATGCATGTATATATATATATATATATATATATATATATATATATATATATATATATATATATATATATATATATATATATATATATATATATATATATATATATATATATATATATATATAGTTCCGCTAATAATAATAATAATAATAATAATAATAATAATAATAATAATAATAATAATAATAATAATAATAATAATAATAATAATAAAGAGCAATTGTCTGTGTATATATATATATATATATATATATATATATATATATATATATATATATATATATATATATATATATACAGACAATTGCTCTTTATTATTATTATTATTATTATTATTATTATTATTATTATTATTATTATTATTATTATTATTATTAGCGGAGCTAGAGCCACTGTAGGTAAAGCAGGATCCTATAAGCCTTAGAAATGCTCCAACATGGAAATAGAGACTAGTGAGTAAATGAAATAAGGAAATAGATGAATTACATGAGAGTTAAAATATGTCAAATATAAACAATGAAGGAATACTTATGTCAGCAGAGAGAGAGAGAGAGAGAGAGAGAGAGAGAGAGAGAGAGAGAGAGAGAGAGAGAGAGAGAGAGAATCGCTAAAGGTAGATTGACACCTATGAACTTTTTTGTTGCAACGTGTTGCGAAGTGAGGTCGTGCCACTTTATATTGCAAACACCCTAAAATGTGTTAATGTTGCGACAGGAGTACGCGAGGGTTTGCGTCATGCCACCAGTTTGTTTTGCAATGTCTTGCGTAGTGCTGCAACATGGACGCAGTGTTTCCTTGTAAGGTGTTAGGGAAAGAAGAGTGGTGTTTTCGCACCCTTGTCGCGTAACTACGCAGTGTTGCAAGATACCTACGAAGTGTCACATAAAAAAGTATAACAGTGTTGCAAGGTACCAGCGAAATGTCACGAAGTGTCAAAGTTGTCCCATAAAAAGCACCCAAGGTACAAGACGTATATATAGTGCTCGAAGCCTGGGGAAGTTACTACTTTACTGACCACCATATAGGATGGATTAAGAGTACTACACTAGCCGGAAGGCAGACAGCATAACAGCATGATGGCCAGTATTCTTTTTGTAGCTGCTGACGGTATCATCGAGAAGTATTGAACAAGAAGACCCGAAGAATGACCAGAGGAACAACCTATGACACCAATGGCATAATGAGAATCAAGAAGAAGAGCTAGGGACATCCCCTTCTTCTTCGTCAGCATATTGGCCTTGTGCAGGAGGACCCTTATGGTGTGTCCAGATACTGTCTGCTCATCTGTTGTGGTGGAGGCTACTGTATCTGCTCGTTTGCTCCTCTTCTTTAGGTTCCTACTCCTGACGATTGATGTGGGAGACAAACCAGACATCTCACTGGAAGATTCGTGTTTTTTTAATAACATTTACTTTTATATATAATTTTACTATGAACATACAAAAAGCTGTTTATATTAAAACAAAACGGATATCTATTTATTTATATGTCTTAGTATCGATAGCTTTCAAATTCATCCATCTATTTTTGCAACGATGAAACAGAGCGTGTAGTGGTATGTGGCAGCTCATTTGTAATTACCAGGTACCACTTGCAAGCTCAATTTATTTGTCTGAAAATAACCTTTTGACATATCCTTTTGTATATAATTTTACAATGAGTAAATAAAAACCTGATTATATTAAAACAAATATATCTCTATTTATCTATCGCAATGTTGATAAGTTTCCAATTCATTCAATTATTTTTGCAACGATAAAACTGAAAAAAATAGGTATAGTGGTATGTGGCAACTTAATCATAAATGCCAGATACCTCTATTAAGCTCAATTTGTTTGTTTGAAAATACCATTTTAATAATTATTTGATGTAGATTTCAAGTGTCAAATTAAAAGTGACGTTCCAATAAATGTCAAAGTCAGTGACATATATCACCATTAAATGGCTGACTTTTGTAATGTTTATGGTGAATTTACATTTCATTATTAATGGGAAAATATTTCAACTACGGTTGATGTTGACTTTGCCGGCTGTTATGTGGTTTTCGCGGCTTATTTGAGTTTTAAATGAGTTAGTATACATTTATGCATTGTTAATAGATTAGATTGCGACTTTTATGACTATAGTAACGCTAGATAAAAAGAAATACAAGACTGTAATAACCAAAGGTAAGAAAATACAAGTCCATAAAAACCCAATATAAGAAGATATAATCGCATTCTCTTGCTCAAAATGAATAATTTCCCTAATAAATCATATATTTTGAAATTAAAGAAATTATCAGCGATGGTTAAATAGTGAACCAAAGATATTTGTAATCCATCATTATATCTAAAAAAAATCATTTAGGTATTTAGACTTGTCCAGTATAACAAGCGATATATAATGGAAATACCCAAAGGACACCATTTAATCATTTATAACATATCGTCTCGAGGTAGAATGATAAAATAAGTATTTCTGGGGATCATTTCATTTTCTATTAGAAGAAATCAACCTCTTGATAGTTTTATGAAAATTTAAAATCTCTTGTATTAAAAAAAAAAGGAATTTTAAGAGCCTCAAAGGTGTTATGCTTGGACACCAAGAGTGTTTTCAACCATCATTTCATTTACAGTTTTTTGAACAATTTATTACTTCCGTCAATGAAGTTGGGAGGAAGTTAGGATTTCTCCCTTATTTGTCAGCTTATCTGTTTGTTTGTGAACAACTTCATGCCCACAATTTTTATCATAAAGGAGTGAAACTTTCAGAGATTAATTTTTATGCTGACACGTGGAAGTGATTCAGCTTTGAAAGTCCTACGTCAAAGGTCAAGGTCAAGGTAGATCAAAATGTCAACCGAAAATTATTCTGGGAAAGGTAAGCTAATTTCAAAAAATAAGCTGCCGTGGCGGAGATCTGCACTCTTAGAATGCTTTTTACTGTGTTTTAAAAGCGAAGTTTTTCAGCAATCTATGTGAAGTGAAGGAATATTTCCTTATGTATTCGAATATTAAAGAAATTATTTGTAATGTAAAATTATGAAGAATATCTCTATTATATCTACAGATCGATAGAATCCTAAATATTTTTCTCTGTGGCAGAAATCAGATTTCGCGAAATTAAAATCAAGCCAATATCCTCTCAGCATCAGCCACTGAAGAATTCTGGTATTTCTTATTCAATGTAGTACAATATGCAAGTTAGAATATTCCAAGTTCCTTCTAATATGTATTCGTTAAGAGCTACTCTTTGTATAGCTACTAGGCTGGTACGGACACCAACCAATCGTTGGGATACTACTGCTAGAGAGATATTGGGTCTTTTGACTGAGCACACAGTACTACATTGTATCCCTCTCTCTGGTTACGGCTAATTCTTCCTTTGCTAGTACATACGCCGAATAGTCTGGTATATTCTTTCCACAGCCTCCTCTTTCCTCATACACCCAACAACACTAAGATTGCCAAACAATTCTTCTTCGCTCAAGGGGATTACTACTGTACTGTAATTGTTCAGTGTCTACTTCCCTCTTGGTAAAGGTAGAAGAGACTCTTTAGCTATGGTAAGGACACTCCACAATAAAACCATGGTTCTCTAGTCTTGGGTAGTGCCTTGGCCTCTGTACCATGGTGTTCCATTGTCTTAGGGTAGAATTCTCTTGCTTGAGGGTACAGTACACTCAGGCACACTATTCTATCTTATCTCTCGTCGTCTTGTTTTTTCAAATGTTTTTATAGTTTATAGATGAAAGGTTTATTTTAATGGTGTTACTGTTCTTCGAATATTTTATTTTAATTGTTGATTACCTCTCTTTTAGTTTATTTATTTCCTAATTTCTTTTCCTCACCGGGCTATTTTTCCCTGTTGGAGCTCTTGGGCTTATAGTAACCTGATTTTTCAAATAGGATTTCAGCTTGGCTAATAATAATAATAATAATAATAATAATAATAATAATAATAATAATAATAATAATAATAATAATAATAATAATAATAATAATAATAATATGTGAGGCATATACCTTATAATTACGTTGACTCAATTAAACTGTTTCAACTTCATCATTTGAACAGAGAGAGAGAGAGAGAGAGAGAGAGAGAGAGAGAGAGAGAGAGAGAGAGAGAGACTCTTTAGTTATATGTCGCCACTCTGCATCTTAAAACAGAATTACTTGCACCAGGAAATGAGAAATTTTCTTTTCTGAAATGAGACAGAAATTTAAAATAGTGAGAAAGAGAAATAGGATGGAAACTTTAGAAGCAGCGCAAGAGTTTAAATTTGCAAGGGAACAGAGGAAAGCATGATAAAAGATGAACGGAAGCAGAAGTGGAGAATGGAATAGGCAAGAAGGAGGCAACACACCAAGATGATTTTCAAAATTAAAAGCTAGCATTTGATTATGGCTAAAGCCTTGAATATACAGTACATATTTGTGTATATATAACGACGAGTAAGTTTAATGTCCGTTATGTATAAAACATTTACAAAGATCAAATTAGGCCGAATTGCAAGACAGCTAGACTTTAATCAACCAATAGAGCAGGTGGCCGTTAGAAATGGATATTTAACAACTGACCAAATCCATGTAATGAACCAACTAACGGAAAAATCAACAGAGTATTAAAAACCATATCAATGGATTTTATAAACTATGAGAAAGCTTTTGATTCTCTCAAAACCTCAGCAGTAATGAAAGCCTTTGAAAAACAAGGAATAGAAGAATCTTATACTGGTATTAGAACACTTAAAGATATATAGGAAGTACAGCAATTCTAGAATTATTCACAGAAGTAGTTTTTGAGAATTTAGATTGAGAAAATGTAGGAATTAATATTAATGGGGAATACCTTAACAACTACAGATTTGCAGATGACATTGTTGTGTTTAGTGAATCATGGGAGGAATTACACATGATAGAACATTTAAATTGAGAAAGCAGAAATGTAAAACTGAAAATGAATATGAGTAAAACTAAGGTAAGGTTCAATAAAAGTGCAAAGAGACAACACATTAGAGTTATAGACGAATCTCTAGAGATTGTTGAAGAATATACGTACTTAGGACAGACAGTAAGTGTTTCTCAAGGACACGAGACCGAAATTAAAAAAAATGATTAGCATGTGATGGAGAGTATTTGGTTAACAAAGTGAGATTATGAAAAGAAAAAAATACCATTTCTCTAAAAAGAAAAGTATTTAATGAGATGGTCTTACCTGTATTAACGTATGCATAAAAAACTTGGAACCTTACCAAAGTCTTAGAACATGACCTGGTTACAACTCAAAAAGTCATGGAAAGAATAATTGTAGGAATAACATTAAGAGGCAGAAAAAGAGTAACATGGATAAGAGCGCAAAGTAAAACTGATGTAGAGGATATTCGAACAATGTATCAGAAAAAGAAATGGACGTGGGCAGGACATATAATGAGAATGACAGGCAATAGACGGACATTAAGAATATCAGAATTCATCCTTAGAGACTGTTAAAGAACAGAGGAAGGAAGAGAAGGCGATAAGTTGACGAACTAAAAAAGCAGACGGGTGTGGGCTTAGCACAAAAAGCTCATAAACAGGCACAGGTGGAAGGACTCGTCTGAGGCTTATATATATATATATATATATATATATATATATATATATATATATATATATATATATATATATATATATATATATATATATATATATATATATATATATATATATATATACATATATATATATATATATATATATATATATATATATATATATATATATATATATATATATATATATATATATATATATATATATATATATATATATATATGCAGAAGAACCACAGGGGAAATGAAAATACGAAGTATAGGCTTGAGTCCTGACTAGTTTCATGATACTTCTTCAGAGGACTGATTTATTGAGAGAGGTTTCTTTACATTTTATAGGGAAAGCAAACATACATATAGAGATTTAGAGAACAATGACACTCTCTTACCAGCTACCTAGGCTTGGGTCAGGTGTTAAGTGGGCGGAGACCCCAGGCTCATTACACACCTGCCAAAAAGGGTCATTTGTATGTGTATGAATATGTGTATATATGTATATGTATGTGTATATGTATGTGTATGTTTTGCTTATGTATTTATATAGATAAGGCTACCGAGTTTTCATATAAATAAACTGTACTGGAAGTAAAAAAAACAAGAATTTACCAGCCACAAGAAATGACCCTTTTTGGCAGGTGTCTAATGAGCTTGGGGACTCCGCCCACTTAACACCTGACCCAAGCCCAGGTAGCTGGTAAAGGAGTGTCATTATTCTCTAAATCTCTATATGTATGTTCGTACGTTTGGTCTCCCTATAAAATGTAAAGAAACCTCTCTCAATAAATCAGTCCTCTGAAGAAGTATCACGACACTAGTCAGGACTTAAGCGTATATTTTGTATTTTCATTTTCCCTGTGGTTCTTCTGCATCTGAGCATCATGTTTTTCTGTGATTTCTATATATATATATATATATATATATATATATATATATATATATATATATATATATATATATATATATATATATATATATATATATATATATATATATATATATATATATATATATATATATATATATATCTGCTTAACGCAACTGACCATTGTCAGTTCTTTCTGATAGCGGACCAATAAAAAGTTTTCCCACAAAACACAACTGTGCTTCTTGTCCTGCACCTATCTCTAAATAGAAAATGGTCAGTCATCATCTGTTACTGTTAATGGAAGAATTCTGTAGAAAATAGTGGAAATCAGGTCGATTATCAAAAGACACGACGCGGTTACACAGCTGTGATAGATGTCTTCAACATGACTTTTAACTTTTCTCTTCAACTTGTCATAGTCAATCTAGCGGTTTTACCGGCTTCTATAAACAAGGAAATCAATCTGAATCTCTTGTTATAATCCCTATAATAGTTTATTCATATAGATGAATTTCAAAGTTGTATCCTCTCTCAATTAAACTACCAAATTATAGCTTCGATTTCTCTCAATTAGTGCTCTGTATTATAAGTGTATATTATATTTGTAAACTGTTCTTTAATGTTTGATATTCTCTTTTAAATTTTGATGTCTTTTAAAGTTAAAACCAGGATGCTACTCTTGGATATGACATTCTCAAGGCCTGATTAAAATTTGTCAGATCTTCAGCTGAATCTCTTGAATTCCTAAATAAAATAGAAGATAATGGTTCAAAGAGTATATATATATATATATATATATATATATATATATATATATATATATATATATATATATATATATATATATATATATATATATATATATATATATATATATATATATATATATATATTTCTACCTCATACTGGGATCGAACCCTATTTTCTTCAATTCAAAGGCAGGGTCGGTACCAATCATGCCACCAGAGGTTCATATTTGTAGCGACGTTGCCTTTCATTTGAAGAATATGGTTCGATCCAAGTAAGAGGTATAAATCTATCTATATATATATATATATATATATATATATATATATATATATATATATATATATATATATATATATATATATATATATATATATATATATATATATATATATATATATATATATGTAACGGGATTTGACCGAATTGGACCTTTATTTCAACCGCAAAAAATCAGAACAACCAATTCAACTAACTTTAAGTTGCCGAAGTGGTTGCTGTTATTAGGGTTGAAATGAAGGTGAAAACCAGTTAAATCCCGTTATTTTCTACAGGAAAACATATATTTTCTGTTAAAATTATTAAATATAATCACTATTGTTATATATGATGAGTTAAAATGTTTAAATATAAAGACTCGTTAAACGGTGTCACTTCACTCGCATATGTACCGAGAACGATAACATTAGAAACGTTACCAATGATACACAGTGTTACCAACGCTGGGTGGGATTGCTAACGTTGCCAATGTTACGGTAATATTACCATGTATATTCTAAAGGGTTTTTCCAAATACTGTTTACACAATATATAAAATATACAAAAAGGGTACAGAACCTAACAAACCCACCTAACCTAACCTAGTAATTCCCAGGTCACAAACCTCAAGTATTTACTGGGAACGGTAAAATTAGCCAGTTATGGATGACACACAGTGTTACCAACGATACGGTGACATTACTAGCGATAGTAATGCTGGATATTGCCATGCATATTTTAAGTAATTTTTTTTCATATACACTTTAGACAATATATGAAAAGTACAAAAAAGGTACAGAACCTAACAAAACCGCCTAACCTAACCTAGGAGATCCCAGGTCACAAACCTCACGTATGTACTACGAACGATAAAATTAGCAACGTTACCAATGAAACACAGTGTTAACAACGTTACAAAGGCATTGTTAACGTAGCAATGCTACAGTAATATTATCATGTGTATTTTAAAGTATTGTTCCATATACACTTTACACATTATACAAAAAGGTACAAAAAGGGTACAGAACCTAACAAAGCCACCTAACCTAGCCTAGAAGTTAACAGGTCACAAACCCAATATAATGACTTTTGTTGAAGGACTTACCTTTATGACCCGGACGGCGAAACTTGTGGATCTTCCATGGGGGTAGAAGACTTTTTGGTATTATTTCACTGTATTATAGGGCAATGTAACCTAGGAAAAAAAACTACTATTTCTTATGGAAAAGATCACACTCTCTAAGATTATGACACTCGTTCCCGTCGCAAATGAATAGTTTCAGATATATATATATATATATATATATATATATATATATATATATATATATATATATATATATATATATATATATATATATATATATATATATATATATATATATATATATATATATATATATATATATATCCTACGATAATGGGGGACCCCCAGTGGGAACTCGTGGTTTTGGGTGGGGAAAACATACTGGGGAAATAATATATAATAGTAAAACAAGCCTTTTCTTCTCTATACATTACCTTCTTGGATGTATAATAATCGGAGGAAAAGACAAAACAGGATAACTGGATAAACTTTGGAGGCGCCGTTGCAAAGACTATGTCTCATGAAAATATACAGTAACCAGTGCTGCCAACATCCGATGTAGATTAAATGTTAGCGTATCATGCTAACTTTAGCAGTGTTTTTCATTTAAATTTTCTCATTCTACTTGCCGGTTGTAGACGTTCCCGTTCATTCGTTTGTACATAGCAGGTTTCGACCTTCGGTGCAAAATTCTCGCCTCTCTGCGCAGAGACTTTTCCTCCACCAATTTGATTTCTTCTTCTTTAATAGTGAAATGTAACTATTCGTATCTCTACCAGCTCTGTTCAAGTCTATTACTTGTTTAGTTATATAATACCCCGTATAAATATTACGTTTGACCCAAGAATTACTCATTTTATTACCCGATACCTTATAAAATCACCTTATTTTATATTCCCATTAAATATTTTTTTCATACATTCCATTTTAACTTCCTATATTGCTTTTATTTCTTTTGTTATTACCTTGTAACACCCTGATTTTACATAGATACTTGCTCTGAATAAGTTTCTCATTCCCGTTTATTCGTGTTTACCCTCTACACTCTGTTGTTTTCCCCTTAAACAGTCAACGGACCCATGCGTATTCAAAGTTTGCACAAGGGTGTTGTCAGTTAATATTTCCCTACCCCCTTCCCTTATCCCTTTAAGTGGTCTATTCATACCCCTTCCACCAAATCCATTTCCCTGGAAACCTTTTTCCTAACAAGGTGTCGGTCATTTTAAGTGAGATTTATTTTTTCGTATTTTGCGAAGGAGGAAGTTATAGAATCTTGTAACGGCTGCAGCATTCCATACCTAAAAGCATTTGCTAAATTACATGGTGATTTTTATGATTCGACATCGAATGTTGATAATTTCCTTAAATCACACAATGTAATACCTAAATGCTTACAGTGCCCCAAGTGCAGTCCCTTCCTATCTTACATGAAAGACATTCACGTATTTTACTGTAATACCCAAACCAAGATAACAAAAACCAAAAAGAAACGTCGGTGTGGTTATACTGATACTGCTTATAAAGGTACATTTGGGAAAAAGTTGGTAAAGTTTTACTGTATATATATATATATATATATATATATATATATATATATATATATATATATATATATATATATATATATATATATATATATATATATATATATATATATATATATATATATATATATATATATATATTGGGTGAGATGGCCATGTCGTCCTGATGGAAGTTCCTATAGGGTAGCTTCCTAGGGTATATTACAACTACGGCGATATTCCTAGAGAATTTACCTTAAGGTACCCAGAATTCTAACTCCTGGAGCGAATATCCCTAATGAAAGGGATATCGCGACATATCAGAGGACGTATTCTTGACACGCCACATGGCAATCTGCGCCCCAAACAGAGATAACACATCGAGGGGTCAATTGGCAAGAAACGAAAACGGGAAAGAAAAAGGGGGAGCCGCTCCCAAGGCTCCCTCTTCTCCAGTTTCATAAGCGTGCATGACGCCAACCCTGGCGCCATCTGTATTCCTTTTTGCGTAGCTTAACAACTCGGTGTTTTTTCCTGTGTTTCTCGCAAATCTTGGATTTATTCAGCTTTTCATGGCTTCTCCAACTTCTTTGGCCTCTGATAAGTTGAGTACCATTTCTTTTATGTATAAATGTAGGCTCTTGGTAAATTTTTGAGAGATTAATAGGATTAATCTTTGTTACAAGAGCCGTAGCCTACTGGAGGCGTCATGGACGCTGTCGCTTGCTAGGTATGAGTTTTAGTTAGCCAGAGCGACATTCGCGTTTGTTTTGCTTTAATAAATTTTAGCTATTTAGCGTTACATAGGATTTCCTCTCGTGCTTTAGTATTATTTTGGCGAAGTATTCTCCAACTCTGGCCTACGCTAGGCCATGTAGCCTAGTCGTTTGGTCCTAGTACTTTCTGCATGATTTTGGTTTTCCGAGTGTATTAAAATTTTATTGAAGCTTTACGCTGTTTTTTATACATTTAAGATTATGTTGAATATTTCCAAGATAGTATACGAGTGAGTTTCGGTGATTTAGGTAAAGGATTCTCTTGGTGCCTAGGCTAAGTTGCTTATGGAGCCTTAGTATACTTTCTCATACTCCCCGGTTGCTTTCTTTTCATTGGAGAAGGTATGCAATCCCTTTCCCTCTGTTTAAGCCTTGGGCTTATCCCTAAATGGTTTATCTGAATTAACTTTCGATAAAACTATACTGGGGTGTTACTGTACCTGCCTGTTCCAGTAAGTATGGTTTCAGAGTGGGACAGAACAACAGAGTTTTTAGTCTGAGTCTATGTTCGTCTGCCTTAGGGTAGAGTCTCCCTCGCTGGCCTGACACAGACATAGGAGGCTTAGGAGCCTCCTTAGTTCACTACCGAAGGTTTCTGTATGAGATGATTCCTTCTTTTGTGATCTAGCAGACTAGTCCTTGTTGCTGTTCTCGGTGGGAGGATAAGATTCTTTCCCTGAGAGTAGCAACACTTTCCTTGCTTTAGTTCTTTGGGAGCTGGCAAGTATTGCTGGCCTCCCTCCTTGGATCTCCCTTTGGCTAAGATGAGTTTCCTTGGCTGCGGGTGATCCTTCACTAAAGCAAGGTTGGTAGGACCCTCTTTTGTCCCTTCCCCCTCTATCTCCGTAATGGCCTAGCCATTACAGTACTGTACGTCATTCTACATCTGGACCTAGGATAGGTTATGATGTGGAATTGACTCAGTCCTTTGCCGGCCGGCAGACTGGGTCTTCTGCTTGAGTGCTGCCTGGACCTCCCTTGGTCCCTCATCCATGGCTGCCTGTGAGTCAGACGGCATTGGTCAGGAAGCCTGAATTAGATTCTCCCCTTCCTTATATGCACTCTTTCGGATTGCCGGGCTTGGAGGTTGTTTACGCTCTTATTCCGGCATCCATTCTGTTTTCTTCTAGTGCTGTACCCGACCTGGCTGCCGGCCTCATAGGCCGACACCCGGGCAGTCATAGTCCTCTGGTTCTTTTGCTGCTGGCTGGCATCGGTTGTGTACCTTTGCCGGCCGGCTAATTTCAGCCCTTGTCTGCAGGTCGCCAGGAATGTGGCCGGCAGCCGGGTGCTACCTTGTGTAACAGACATGGGCTGTTGTCGGCCGGCACATGCATTTGATCCAGCGTTCTGCCGCCTTATAGCTGTTAAGTAGTATATTTTAAAGCTAGTTATGGTGTGTGCCGGCCGGCACATAACCTCCTACACTGTACCAGTATTCTTCAGTATAACATATACTGTAAGAGGAAAACTATAGTATAAGTTTTGGTACAGCACTGTGTGTTCTAACACTTTTGTGTTGTCTTGCACAGCCCTTTGCTGTTGCCTTACAGATAAGAAAGTGAGTTCTTTCTTGTCTATTATCCAGGATTTTAAAATCATTGCTTAGGTGTGAGCTCCACCTGTTTCCTCTGGAAACTTTGCATTGGTTATTCTAGAAAAGATTAACCATTCGATTTTATTATCTGGAAGGCTGCAACAATTGGTTGTGAAGGAAACACAAGTATGTGTCTTTCCTTTCTGAATTGTTATGCTAAACTGTGCATGTCCAGTGATACATAGTTCACTTGATACTCAGGGAAATTTTCTTCTCTTTGCAGGATGTACGTCCGAAGTACGGAAGTGCTTTCTGCAACGTCCGCAGTAAGAACCTCTGCGGACATGGATTATGTAGGAGGCATGCAGCATGCGCTGTCTCCAAAGGTGAGCTCCGGTATTGGGACCCCCAGGTATGTACCGTGTGCTCTAACCTGATTACTGAAGCTTTTGATTCCCCTAGGACAGCGGAATCAAGGGATATAGCAAGGGGGAAGCTTCGCACCTGGGTAAGGGGCTTCCAGAAGAACACCTCTGGACCTTATCTTCCAAGTGAGAAGATGAGGGCTTACCTTTTCCCTAGGGCATCAGCTGATGCAGTGATTCCCCAGCCTCAAGAGGAGATCCCCCTAGTTCAGATCCAGGTGGACGCTGAAGTGGCGGTCGCCGTGCAAGACATCCAGTTGGACGACAGGATGTCAGACGTGTCCGAGCGTCTGGAGGAAGACCTCCTGGCAGGAGGCCAGGATGAAGATCAAGCCCCAGACATCGTAGAGGAAGAAGCCAACGAGGTGTCGGCTGCTCCGGTTCTGATCCCTGAACCTATTCCCTCAACATCCTCCGCTCTCCCAGTAGAGATGGGACAGGCCCTCTCCTCCATTGTTGGAATGATCCAACAAATGCAGAAGGAGAATATGGAGAAGGCGGCTGCAATGGAACTGCGGATGCAGAAGCTTGCAGAATCACGTGGGCCCCAGAAAAGGCTCAATGTGAAAGACCTTCCCTTGTGCTCAGATGCTAACCCGTGGAGATATGCTGAGCACATGCCGATGACGACTGGAAAGATTGTCATGTCGGATAAGCTGGGTTCAGTTCCGCTTGAGGAAGTGGAATTCTGGCCGAGCAAAGGGTCATATCCGGACTGTTATGTCCGGTTGAGGAAGGAACAAGCTTCAAATGAGGAGACAGAGCCAAAGGAGGTCATAGTGATGGACCATGCTAAGGCTCAAGCTTTGCTTTCATCTTCGATGAAAGAGAGGGGCTTCTCAAACTCAAAAGTTACTGCATTGAGTAAGAAGTTCCCTTCCCTTGTGTCCTCTCCTGCTAGAGCCTTCCCCTCTTTGCAGAAAGGGTTTGCGGCTGTATTAAAAGCAGTCGAGGCTGGCAAGTCTTGCCCCTCCCTGGAGGAGTGTAAACCCTTGTCGCTGGCCCTACCCATAGACCACAAGGACTGGAAGGACGTCCATCTTACCTTCTCAGTCGGGAAGTTGGAGGCTGATATTGCCGGACGTCAGTTCGGTGAGAACCTCCCTAATCTGTCTGACTTTCTTTTGCGGAGAGAGCTCGAAACAAAAGAAAGACTCGCTGCCTCAATGTCTCTTCAGACCACTCTTGAGACGATGGCAAGTGACCCCAAGGTCCAAGAAATGTTCATGGTAGTGGCCAAGATTCATCTGGCCACAGTGACGAAGGATCTTTACAGCTTCGTCAGGGCGAGGAGAGCTTGTAGGGAGTTCGTGTTCACCTCGGCTACGGTGAGGCACGAGCCAAGGAAACTAATCTCCTCCAACATTTGGGGCAAAGACCTTTTCCCTAGCGAATTGGTCAAAGAAGTTGTGGATAAGGCCGCCACGGAGAATAGAAATCTACTCCAAAAGTGGGGCCTGTCCATCAAAAGAAAGTCTTCCCCAGATGAGGGTCCCAAAACGAAGAGGAAGACTAAAAGGCCTAGGCTCTCGTCTCGGCCAGCCAAGCCAGTTGAACAGTAACAGCAGCAGCAGTTGCCGATGCCTTCAGTGCCCCAGATGGTGGCACAAACTCCGACCACTTTCCAGTGGGTACCCCAGGCCGTGTCGACACAGTCAACGGTGTTCACCCCAACGTTCGAAGGGCAGTCTACTTCCTTTCGAGCAAAGCCTAGAGGAGCAGCCAGAGGCTCGTCTAGACGCCCCTCAAAGGGAAGGGGATTCAGGGGTGGTCGCGGTCGGGGAGGCAAGACCTCAGGACTGCAGTCCAAGTGAGATGATGCAGGTAGGAGGGAGACTTCAGAATTTTCGGGATCAGTGGACCTTCGATCCCTAGGCCCAAGAACGGACTGGGCTGGAGCTGGTACAGCACTCCACCCCCGTGCCCTCAGTTTTTTCCAACACTCCACCCCCATTCTGGAGGAGTACGTTCAAGAACTGTTGGTTTGAAATGTGATCCGAAGGGTGAAGTCCATCAATTCCAAGGGAGGCTGTTTTGTGTTCCTAAGAAAGACTCAGAAAAACTCAGAGTCATTCTGGACTTGTCGCCACTCAACAAGTTCATAGTGAATTGCAAATTCAAGATGCTAACACTGCAACACATAAGGACCTTACTGCCCAAGAGGGCATATTCCGTCTCCACAGACTTGTCAGACGCCTATTGGCACGTTCCAATCAACCGTCGACTCTACCCCTACCTAGGGTTCAAGCTACAACAAAGACTATACGCCTTCAGAGCCATGCCATTCGGGATAAATATAGCCCCAAGGATTTTCACGAAGCTTGCGAGCGTAGCTCTTAAACAATTACGCCTAAAGGGAATTCAGGTAGTAGCCTACCTGGACGACTGGCTGGTGTGGGCAGCATCCAAGACAGAATGCTTGCAAGCTTCCAGTCAAGTGATCCGGTTCCTAGAGTATCTAGGCTTCAAGATCAACAGAAAAAAGTCTCGACTTTCTCCATCTCAAAAGTCCCAGTGGCTGGGAATCCACTGGGACTTAATGTCACACCGTTTCTCCATCCCGGCGAAGAAAATGAAGGAGATAGCGGGTTCTGTCAAGAGACTTCTAGATTCCGAAAGGATATCAAGACGTTTCTACCGCTACCAGATCCAGTTCTGACCCAGCGAGTCCAGAAGTCTTCTGTCTGCGCTTCATTACAGAAATCCTGGATCCTGCAGCTCATGATTTTCTCTCCCTAGCGGTGAGGAAGCGTTTCGGGATTTCGGAAGCCAGCATAGACTTCCTAGAGGAAAATAAGTGCAAATCTATTAGAAGGCAATAAGTTCTGAAAGCCTGCGCTAGGCTCAGACCTTCAGCACCTCCAAAGCCCATTTCATGGTCTTTAGACAAAGTTCTTCATTTCGCTTCTCTGTGGAGCAATGAGGAGGGTGCGTTAATGGATTTGACCCCAAAAGTTATTTTCCTATTTCCACTCGCATCCGGGGCCAGGGTTAGTGAGATTGTAGCCCTCTCGAGAGAGGAAGGTCGTGTTCAGTTCCCGGATGGGGGAGAACTGAACCTGTTTCTGGATCCTTTGTTTCTCACCAAGAATGAGTTACCCACCAATAGGTGGGGTCCCTGGAGAATCTGCCCTCTGAAAGGAGATGCATCTCTATGTCCAGTAGAATGCCTAAAGGTCTATCTTCATAGAATTTCAGACTTCTAGGGTTGTCAACTATTCAGGGGAGAAACATCAGGCTCAAATTTATCACTGAATCAACTCAGGGCGAAAATCGCATATTTTATTCGCAGAGCGGATCGTGACAGTACACCCGCAGGTCACGATCCGAGGAAAGTTGCTTCATCCTTAAATTTCCTTAATTGTATGGATTTTGAACATCTTCGTTCATACACTGGCTGGAAGTCTTCCAGAGTGTTCTTTCGCCACTATGCGAAGCAAGTGGAGCAACTAAAGAGTTCTGTGGTAGCAGTGGGTTACGTCGTTAACCCTGCTGTTTAACTCTGCGAGGAACAGTGGTTTTAATTGGGACAATTAATACCAGGGTGAGTGTGTAGTTACATTCTGTGCTACAAACTAAGTGAGGGCACTGAGGTGCCCACATTGACTGTTCCACTTCCAAAGGTGAACCTAGCATAAGTGCAGACATGTGTGCCGAGCGTTTCTAACGCTAATGTAACTGATTAGTAATACAG
The DNA here is from genome assembly GCF_036898095.1 of Palaemon carinicauda. Taxonomy (NCBI): domain Eukaryota; kingdom Metazoa; phylum Arthropoda; class Malacostraca; order Decapoda; family Palaemonidae; genus Palaemon; species Palaemon carinicauda. Next base: position 49,596,637 of record NC_090756.1, read on the forward strand.
ACTTTTCTGACCTTCATACCTCGGTATGTTAAAAGTGGCGCTAACGTTTTTCTTTCAGGTAAACAAGTTTCTGTTTACTATCAGACTTATGCTTAAAGTTTAGGTTATCCTCTTCTTATATATATATATATATATATATATATATATATATATATATATATATATATATATATATATATACATATATATATATATATATATATATATATATATATATATATATATATATATATATATATATATATATATATATATATATATATATATATATATATATATATATATATATATATATATATATATATATAGAATTGTTGTTAACCTGTCTGTTTATTGTCTATCAATAAACTTGTTCTTGAGAACCTTGTGTTTCCTTCACCTGTGTCAATTTATTGATATAAATGAGCATTCATTCTATGTATATTTATCTGGGATAATTCTAATAAATTGTTCCGGTATGCAAGCTCTGTTGCATTGGTTTATGCTTTCCCTTATCGGGAGGACTCCGTCCCAGAAGGGGACGGTGGCGGTTTTACAAGTTTCCTCCTATGCGGATATAAACCTTTGTCCAATACAAGTATTGTGCGGAGAACTGGTCGATATTTCATATTGACGCAGTGGTTCTTTACAAACTATGCTTTACTTAATATAGGGTGAGACCACTATATTAGCTTGCCTTGTATTCATACATAGGTATATGCACTCTTCGAGACTTTTCTAGAGTCTAGTAGGACTCTTCCCTGTAGGGGGCAGGAAGCTCTAACATGGTTTATGGTTAGCTGAAAAGATGTATAAATGTAACATCTTAGGTCTCTAGGTCTAGTCGACCGGGAAAAATTACCTCCGGGGAGTATGGCACGTTCTGAGAATCCTTATATACAGTAATGCTCTGGTATACTTCCATCAGAACGACATGGCTTGAGCCCAAAAAACGGATTTTGAGCGAAGCGAAAAATCTATTTTTGGGTGAGATGGCCATGTCGTCCTAATGGACTCGCCCTTCCCTTTCTATGAAAGGGCTGTAGGACCCCTCCCTACATACAGTATCTGTAGCACCTCGTGTACGCTACAAGGAATACAGATGGCACCAGGGTTAGCGCCAGGCACGCTTACGAAACTGGAGAAGAGGGAGCCTTGGGAGCGGCTCCCCCTTTTACTTTCCCGTTTTCGTTTCTTGCAAATTGACCCCTCGATGTGTTATCTCTGTTTGGGGCGCAGATTGCCATGTGGCGTGTCAAGAATACGTCCTCTGATATGTCGCGATATCCCTTTCATTAGGGATATTCGCTCCAGGAGTTAGAATTCTGGGTACCTTAAGGTAAATTCTCTGGGAATATCGCCGTAGTTGTAATATACCCTAGGAAGCTACCCTATAGGAACTTCCATCAGGACGACATGGCCATCTCACCCCCCAAAAAAAATAAAATATATATATATATATATATATATATATATATATATATATATATATATATATATATATATATATATATATATATATATATATATATATATATATATATATATATATATATATATCTGTGTGTGTGTAAATAAACACTGAAACAAAAATAATTGAACAATACCTGTCTCTCTTTCTCTCTTGCTTTGAAGAGCTTCAGCCTTATTACTAAAATGTTTTTCTGGTTGAAAAGGCTTCTTCTTTGGGACTTCAATTCTTTATTGCATTATGTAAATCGCTATTCGGGAACCTCGCATTGAATTGGTCGCTATTTGCTGTCGGAATTCCAGCTATTATAAACTTCTGGGCACAAAACAAACCACGAACACACACGATTATGACACAATCATGGATTTAAGACTGTATCCCGGGAACTTGAAGTACTGACAAGTTATGCGAGAGACTATGTTCCTTGGTTTAGTCATGCATGAGACTATGTTCCTTGGTTTAGTCATGTATGAAACTATATTCCTTGGTTTAGTCATGTGAGAGACTATGTTCCTAGATGCCCTAATATAATGATGCTCTGTAGTTAATTGCTTAATAAAAAAAGATATCCCAAGCGTTAATACCAATTTATAAATCCATATCAATTCAAGTCGATGGATAAAAAAAAAATATATATATATATATATATATATATATATATATATATATATATATATATTATATATATATATATATATATATATATATATATATATATATATATATATATATATATATATGAAGGAAAGTCTGTTGTTAGGCTGATGTGTAGACCAACTGAAAGATGAAATTATAAAATTCAGGGCAATGTTCTGGTTAAACTGTCTACTTCAGAAAAATCAAACCACGCTCCAATAACAACAATAAACTGAGTCACGGTGGCATAATATAGAAGAAACCATTGGTGAGAATAACGATAGGATATTATAACCGGGAGTGGGTCTACACGCGAGCGCCAACACAAGTGGCCGGCCGGTAAGGAAGAAATTTAAAAGGACGTTTGCCCTCATTTATCCTCCATTTTTCCTGCTTTTTCGTATTTACAAAAAGAAGAACAGGAAATGGTGAATTGGGGGCGGGGAATAATCTGGTATTTAGTGTCACGTTATGTAATTATTTTTGTGAAATCAACGAAAAACGCTAAGAATTAGTACGGAGTATTGATGTTTATATAGATTTAGATTGTGGTACTGATTGCTAAAACTGTGGTATTGAAACAAGCTTTTAAATTATTAATTGCTACAATTTTATAGAATATTGAATCTGTGTGTGTGTGTGTGTGTGTGTGTGTGTGTGTGTGTGTGTGTGTGTGTGTGTGTTATCATGGAGCCCCTATCCCGTAGAGAGGGTGTCTCCAGAAGAAAACTAATCAAGTCACTATCGCATTAGTTCCATCTCGGTGAAGTATACATTATGTATACTGAGATATAACAGATCTCTCTCTCTCTCTCTCTCTCTCTCTCTCTCTCTCTCTCTCTCATCGCTGAATGACCTCGAAAAGGAAAAAATAGCAACTGCTAAATACAAATAGAAATTACATTTATCCAAGTCTGTGAGAGAGAGAGAGAGAGAGAGAGAGAGAGAGAGAGAGAGAGAGAGAGAGAGAGAGAGAGAGAGAGAGAGAAAAAAAATTAAATCTCAGAGGATAAGACAAGTGACTCATCGTTGTTATCTTAGAGATAAAAAAAAGTTTTCAATGTCTCACCAACGACCTTATCTCTTTGGGTGAGAAATTTTCTATTATTATCCATTAGTGGATCCAGGGTGGGGAAGGAGAGTTGGGGGGGTCACGCTGCTTCCTCCCACCCTTTTTTTAAGTAAAAAAAGTTTGAATGTTAAACTTGAGATTTTCAGAAATAAAAGCTTAACTAGTCAAGCTTTTATTTTGGGGTTTTCAAAAAACTTTGACTATCAAACTTGGGGTTTCAAGAAAAGTTTGCCTATTAAACTTGGGGTTTTCAAAAAAGTTTGACTATCAAACTTGGGGTTTTCCAAAAAAAAAGAGTTTGACGATTAAACTTGGGGTTTAAAAAAAAAGTTTGACTAATAAACTTGGGGTTTTCAAAAAAAAAAAATTACTATTAAGCTTGGGTTTTTCAATAATAAGTTTGACTATTAAACTTGGGGGTTTCAAAAAAAAAGTTGGACTATTAAACTTAGGGTTTTGTAAAGAGTTTGACTATTAAACTTGGGTTTTTTTTTTAGATGACTATCAAACTTGCGATTTTCATGAATAAAAGTTTGACTGTTAAACTTGGAGTTTTAAAAAAGGTCTGACTATTAAACTTGAGGTTTAAAAAAAATTTGATTATTAAACTTGTGGTTCTCAAAAAAAAGTTTGACTATTTAACTTGGGGTTTTCAGAAAAAAAGTTTGACTATTAAACTTGGGGTTCTCAAAAATAAGTTTGACTATTAAATTCAGGGTTTTCAAAAATTTTGACTGATAAACTTTAGATTTTCAGGAATAAAAGTTTGACTTAAACTTAGGGTTTTAAAACAAGTTTGACTATCAAACTTGGGATTTAAATAAGAAAATAAACTATTAGACTTTGGGTTTTACAAAAAGGTTCTCAAAAAAAGTTGACTATTAAACTTGGGTTTAAAAAAAAAGTTTGACTATTAAACTTTGCGTTTTAGAAAAGAGTTTGACTATTAAATTTGGGGTTTCCAAAAACAAAACAAAAATTTGACTATTAAACTTGGAGTTTTCAAAAAAAAAGTTTGACTATTAGACTTGGGGTTTTCAAAAAAAGTTTGAATATCAAACTTGGGGTTTGCAAAATAGTTTGACTATTAAACGGGGTTTTCAAAAAAAATGACTATTAAACTTAGGGTTTTAAAAAAGTTTGACTATTAAACTTGGGGCTTTAAAAAAAAAGTTTGACTATTAAACTTGGGGTTTTTGAAAAAAGAAAATCACTATTAAACTTGGGGTTTTCGAAAAAAAAATCACTTTCAAACTCTGGGTTTTAAAAAAAAGTTTGAATATTAAGCTTTGGTTTTTTTAAGAAAAAAAATGATGATTAAATTCGGCTTTTTAGAACAAGTTTGACTATTGAACTTTGGGGTTTCAGAAAAAAAATTCGACTATTACACTTGGAGTTTTCCGAAAAAAAAATTGACTATTAAACTTTGGGTTTTAAGAAAAGGGTTTGACTATTGAACTTGGGGTTTTAAAAAAGTTTGACTATTAAACTTCGGGTTTTCAAAATAAAATTTGACTATTAAACTTGGGGTTTTCAAAAAAAGGTTTGACTATTATACTTAGGGTTTTCAAAAAAAAGTTTCACTATTAAACTTGGGATTTTCAAGAAAAGGTTTGACTATTAAACTTGGAGTTTTCAAAAAAGTTTGACTATTAAACTTAAGGTTTTCAAAAAAGAAAAAAAAGGTTTGATTGTTATACTTGGGGTTTTAAAAAAAAAGTTTGACTATTAAACTTTATTTTCAAAAAAATGTTTGACTATTATACTTGGGGTTTTCAAAAAAAAGGTTTGCTATCAAACTTGGGGATTAAAAAAAAAGTTTGACTATTAACCTTGGG
>NC_090756.1:49606632-49611632 GCF_036898095.1 Palaemon carinicauda
CCTATTTTGTCTTAAAATCTCCTTTCTTTAAATATGTAGTTCTTCTTGTGAGTGTAATTAATGTTTAATCGTCTGCCTGAAAAGGGCCCTAAAAATCCTCATGGCCCCTTCACATAAAATTAATCTAGAACACAAATTATTAACAATCAAATATGGGTATTACACTGATACAACATAGGACATTTTCTCTGAGGACAAACGCGACTGGATACAAGATAGGACTTCTCGAAGTACTTGCAGTATATCAATACCACCTTTGCCACTACAGTATTAGGTTACAATAATGGTCGTATTCTGCCCAAGCGCGGATCTAGCAAGTTCAAAAAGGGGGGTTTCAGAAAACCTAACCAAAGCAGCTGGGAGTCCGCAATTTTAAGCTATTTTAGAGCGATTTTTCATGTATCTGAAACTCTTTTCTCCTTATAATTGCATTTATAAGGTGAATATGCATTATGTAATAAGAGCATCCCGATGATATAAATAAAACATTTCAGCAGTAATCTCTACAATTACTTTTAATACACGACTATACATTCCCGGGAAACCTCATCAACTGACTCCTTCTTGAGTTATATCTATAATCATAGGAGTGCCTGCATCCTTCCGTTCAACTATCGACCAACAGCAATTCTTAACTCATCGATTTGTCTCTCAACTTTTTCAAACTTGATTTATATTGGAAACACAATCTCTTTTATCTCCAGCTCATGTATAATGAATATTTACCACCTGGGTGTGTGTGTGTCAGTGTGTGTGTGTGTGAGAGAGAGAGAGAGAGAGAGAGAGAGAGAGAGAGAGAGAGAGAGAGAGAGAGAGAGAGAGAGAGAGAGAGAGAGAGAAAGAGAGAATATGGGTCGAGAATAAAGGCATAAGAGGATTTTTTCTTTAAAACACCTGTGTATGAGTTAATACAATAAGAAAATAAACTCGAATCACTTGTCCATTGAAGGCGATTAGAGTTCATATTGACCCGACACTAGATATTTGTGATTCAATTGGATTAAACACTAATGCTCGTGACTATCAAAGATTTACTTTCAAATGTTGAATCATAATAGTTTTTGACTTTTGGGCAACAACACTGTAAAAAAACAAAATAACGTATTTAAAGAATGAAATCTGAAAATAAAAATAACTGACAAAATAAATATCTTTCACCAATATGACGAGATAAACAGTCAAATTTTTATCCTTGAAAATCACAAGTTTAACAAGGTATTTTTTGTTTGAAAATCCCAATTTCAACAGTCAAACTATGTATCTTAAAAAAAAAAGGGGGGGGGGGGGTTACGACCCCCACCCTGGATCCGCTAGTGGATAATAATGGAAGTCTTCTCACACAAAGAGATTATGTCGTTGGTGAGACAATAAACGCTTTTTCTTATCTGTATGAAAACGACAATGAGTCGCTTGTCTTATCCCCCCCCCCCTCTCTCTCTCTCTCTCTCTCTCTCCTCTCTCTCTCTCTCTCTCTCTCTCTCTCAGACTTGGATGAATATAATTCCTATTTGTAGTTGGAAGTTGCTATTTTTTTCCATTCCAGCTGAGAGAGAGAGAGAGAGAGAGAGGGAGAGAGAGAGAGATGAGAGAGAGAGAGAGAGAGAGTGAGAGAGAGAGTGAGAGAGAGAGAGATAGGGCTAACGCAGAGTAATAGATTCACTTCAATATCTCACGAAATTATAGCAATTGATCATTCAAGAGCTTGTTTTAACCCTGGATAGGTACGCTCCTCGGACACCCCTTTAAGGGTATACTCGGACGTGAACGACCCCGACGCCAAAAAAAAATTCTTGAAAAATCAGTTTTTGCAGTAACCTCCTTTTTTCTTTTGCCAAAAAAAAACTTCAATGAATGCTTAAAACAACTTGTAAAGATAAATACTACTCATCTGCGGAAAAAACTATTTATTATAAATATTTAAAAAAAAATTAAGAAGAAAAAAAAGACCTGACAAAAAATTCATAAAAAAAAGTTTATACATATATACACAAATCCTTTTAGGAATTGATTCTTGAATGTTTAGGACACATCTTGATGTATTTTGGATGAAGTCAGGGCCATGGAGGTGAAGATCTGAAATGAGAAAAAAAGGATAACTTTTTTTGGCCCAAAAAATTTGTCCAAATTTCATGAATTTTTTTGGGTACCCAAATGAAATAGGAAGTGGCTAATTTTTTTAGGGAATAAACATATGTTATCCTAAAATAGAAATATGTAAAAAAATCTTCATTATTTTGTAAATTACATTTATATCAGGGGCCATATCTAAAGGTAATTTTTTGAGTACTTAGAAATTTCGTAAAAAAATACATATATTTAATATATATTATGATATTTATGCAGGTATAAATATACCAAAATATCACAAATTCTATAGGGAACAAGAATATATATAGATAGGGCAGCTTACGCTTCGGATATGTCCACAAAATGGCCGCCAACCACACTGACTCAGACTCCCTAATCTGCCACTTGAAATGTAGGAAGGGTATGTCAATTTCAAGGTGTTATTTACTAATCTAATTATTATTGGATATGCATAAAAATTGTATGGTGGGTTGCTGGATAATTGTCGATTATTTTACGACTATAAAATTAAAATTCTGACCCAAAAAATTTTTTTGAAGGGATATAAAATCGAAAAAAAAAAATGTAAAACAATATAATATTTTAGCTAAAAAAATTTGATGATATTCAATAAAAAAAAAAGTAAACAAAATTTTCCGACAAATAAACATCTAGAGGAATCATTACTCTGTGATAGTTCCTTAGTACGTAGTAATTTTGGAAGAATTGGGAAAAAACGAAAAAATGGCAATCACCGGAAAACCGAACACATACCTATAAATACGCCATATCTGGCTAAAAAAAAGATAGGCATGGGTAGCCAGATCATCTAGAAACACTTTCCAACACTATAAAAATATAAGTTTTGCGACACTACTTGCCAATTCCTTACGGTAACATGACTAAGCAAAAAATTGCAAAACAAATAAAAAGGGGCACTCGCGGAAAAATGGCTAACATTCTAATATACGGCATTTCAGAAAAAAAAATTCAGCCACGTGCTAGGCAAACCATCAAGGCACATTTTCCGACAAATAAACATCTAAATGAATAATTACTCTGTGATAGTTCCTAGTACGTAGTAATTTTGAAAGAAATGGGAAAAAACGAAAAAATGGCAATCACAGGAAAATCGAACACATACCTATATATACGCCATATCTGGCTAAAAAGAGAAGATAGGCATGGGTAGCCAGATCATCTAGAAACACTTTCCAACACTATAAATTATAAGTTTTGCGACACTACTTGCCAATTCCTTACGGTAACATGACTAAGCAAAAAAATGCAAAACAAATAAAAAGGGGCACTCGTGGAAAAATGGCCATTCTAATATACGGCTTTTCAGAAAAAATAAATTTCAGCCACGTGCTAGGCAAACCATCAAGGCACATTTTCCGACAAATAAACATATAAATTAAATATTACTCTCTGATAGTTCCTCAGTACGTAGTAATTTTTGAAAGAAATGGGAAAAAACGAAAAAATGGCAATCACAGGAAAATCGAACACATACTTATATATACGCCATATCTGGCTAAAAAAAAATAGGCATGGGTAGCCAGATCATCTAGAAACACTTTCCAACACTATTAAAGTATAAGTTTTGCGACACTACTTGCCAATTCCTTACGGTAACATGACTAACCAAAAAAAATGCAAAACAAATAAAAAGGGGGCACTCGCGGAAAAATGCCCAACATTCTAATATACGGCATCTCAGATAAAAAAAAAAAAGACATGCACGTGTTAGCACAACCATAAAGGCACACTTTCTAACACATAAACATGAAAAAAAAATCAATAATATACGGCAATTCCTTACTACGTAGTAAATTTTTACAAATATTGAAAAAAAAACAGAAATTGGCAACCGCAGTTAAATACCCAATATACCAATAACTACGTCGTATCTGACAAAAACAAAATCACGCATGGGTAGCCAGATCATCTAGACACACTTTCCAACACTAAAAAGCAAAAGTTTTACGACACTATTTCATAATATCTTACGGAAAAATGACTTGGCAAAAAAAATGAAAAAAAATGAAAAAGGGACACTCGCGGTAAAATGCCCGACATTCTAATATACGGCATCTCAGATAAAAAAAAAGACATGCACGTGTTAGCCCCAACCATCAAGGCACACTTTCTAACACATAAACATGAAAAAAAATGAATAATATACGGCAATTCCTTACTACGTAGTAATTTTTACAAATATTGAAAAAAACAGAAATTGGTAACCACAGTTAAATACCCAATATACCAATAACTACGTCGTATCTGACAAAAACAGAGTCATGCATGGGTAGCCAGATCATCTAGACACACTTTCCAACACTAAACAAGCAAAAGTTTTACGACACTATTTGGCAATATCTTACGGAAAAATGACTTGGCAAAAAAAAATGAAAAAAAAAAATGAAAAAGGGGCACTCGCGGTAAAATGGTCCTTGTGGTGATGAACGACATTTTAACTAAAAAAAAATCATGCACATGGTAGCCAAACAATCCACCAAGACTTTCCACAACTGATAACCTATACAAGTTGCACCATTCTACGACAATTTCATAATACGTAATAACTTTGATAATTATGCAAACTACCATAGAAGGGTAAACTCGGTCGCGCTCGACCCCGACGCGTCTCAGAAATCGGGGAAGGAGTACAGCTACAGCAATGCACATCTGGACACTACTAGAGCGTGTAGGGGAGACACCTCCTGCAGGTCGATCACCCACAAATTCAGTCACGGGGGTGAGTCACGTGAGAAAAAACCTGTTTTTTTTTGACACTCGGGGTCGCAAACGACCCATCGTACCTACCACCGTTTCTAGCAATCACTATCACGATATAAATCTGTACAAACATCAATTGGCTGTAGTAATTGTCAGCGTTTAATTTATTTCACAAGAAGAATTACACAAGG
>NC_090756.1:49621632-49626375 GCF_036898095.1 Palaemon carinicauda
TTTTCATGCTCCTGATTGAAGGTTCCGCATTGCAGTAATTGGAAACGTTTTCCTCGTCGTCTGCAGACCAAAAAATGTTTGAAAAGAACGTTGCACATCGCAGCCTAGAACAAATATTACATTTGGCTAAGCTTGTCAGTCAGATAAATAGATAGATAGATAGATAGAAAGATATACACACAAAGACAACAAATGCACCCGTTTCTAGTCCACTGTAGAAGAAAGACCTCAAACATGTTGTTATCTATGCCTGGGGTTTGGCCATTTTATCACCATGCTGGTCATTGCTGATTGGTGTGTGTGGGAGACTTTAGTCTGATCAGACACGAAGTTTAATTGCAGTAACGTATATATATATATATATATATATATATATATATATATATATATATATATATATATATATATATATATATATATATATATATATATATATATATATATATATATATATATATATATATATATGCAGAAGAACCAAAGGGAAAATGTAAATACTAAGGGTATGATTATGTCCTGACTAGTTTCATAATACTTCTTCAGAGAACTGATTTATTGAGAGAGGTTTCTTTACATTTTATAGGGATAGTGAACGTACAAACATATATATAGACAATTAGAGAACAATGACATTCCCTTACCAGCTACCTGGGCTGAGGTCAGGTGTTAACTGGGCGGAGATCCAACCTCATTAGACACATGCCAAAAAGGGTCATTTTGGTGGCGGGTAAATTCTTGTTTTTGACTTTCAGTACAGTTTATTTAAATGAAAACACGGTACCCTCATCTATATAAATACATAAGCAAAACTATTTTTATATGTAAAACACATCTACATATAGATATATAAAAAAAGACATATGCATACGTATACACAGACAGGCATTCATACACAAACATGCATAATATATACATAGACATATACAAACGTGTACACATACTGATATACATATACAGACACATACAAAGACTTACATATAAATTCTTTTTTTACACATGATTAACATGTATACATATACATATATACATATATATACAGACATCGATATATATACATACATATACACACATGTATATACACATACACACACACACACACACACATATATATATATATATATATATATATATATATATATATATATATATATATATATATATATATATATATATATATATATATATATATATATATATATATATATATTATGCATGTTTGTGTATGAATACCTGTCTGTGTATATGTAAATATATATCTTTTTTATACATTTATATGTAGAAGTGTTTTATATATACAAAAAGTTTTGCTTATGAATTTATATAGACAAGGCTACCGTGTTTTCATATAAATAAACTGTACTGAAAGTCAAAAGCAAGAATTTACCCACCACCAGAAATTATCCTTTTTGGCAGGTGTCTAATGGGAATGCATCTCCGCCTAGTTAAAACCTGACCTGAGCCCAGGTAGCTGGTAAGGGAATGTCATTGTTCTCTAATTCTCTATATGTTTGTTCGTACGTTTACTTTCCCTATAAAATGTAAAGAAACCTCTCTCAATAAATCAGTCCTCTGAAGAAGTATCGCGAAACTAGTCAGGACATAATCCTATATTTCGTATTTTCATTTTCCCTGTGGTTCTTCTGCATCTGAGCATCACGTTTTTCTGTGATTTTTATGTATATATATATATATATATATATATATATATATATATATATATATATATATATATATATATATATATATATATATATATATATATATATATATATATGTATGTATAAGTATATATATATATATATATATATATATATATATATATATATATATATATATATATATATATATATATGTATATATATATATATATATATATATATATATATATATATATATATATATATATATATATATATATGTATGTATAAGTATATATATATATATATATATATATATATATATATATATATATATATATATATATATATATATATATATATATATATATATATATATATATATATTATATATATATATATATATATAAATATATATATATATATATATATATATATATATATATATATATATATATATATATATAGTGGAACCTCTATACACGAAGGTATCAACATCCGAATTTTCTAACATCCAAAGTAAAATTCGAGCAATTTTTCGACTCTACATCCAAATTCTATATCGACACACGAAGTAAGCAATTTTCGTTGTACTGGTTGTATCCGAATTTTTTGACACGCGAAGCACAATTCGAACACATTCGTACTCTAAACCCGATTTTTTTCCGACACCAGAAGTAAACAATACCCATGCACGTAGATGGTACTCATAGCGCCGGATGTATTCTTTATTTCCGCCGATAGAAGGCAGCATTTCTACCTAGGAGGGACCCTCAATTAGCGTAGCTTGGGACATTCCTCTGTTCTCGTCAGCTTCATGGGGTTGTGCCCTGTGCGTTCTGCTATTAACTGTGTTTAATCGTGATTTTTTACGTTCATCCTTTTACGGTATTTTACGTAAATCATGGGTCCTAAAAGGCTTAGTTTCGCAAGTGGTAGTGGTAGTGGTAGTGGTGAGAAAAAGAATAAGGAAATGCTTTCTTTAGAAGTAAAGCAAGGAATTATTGAAGAGCATGAGTGAACTTGCAAAAGAACATCACGATAGACTTACTACATAGGAGCTCAAGGAACTCCATGCTATGTCTGTGCACATGAGTGATGACAAGGAAGTGATCAAGGAGGTAGAACATGTGTTAGGTTCGGTGCAAATAGAAGAGGTATTAGGAAAATATCAAGACTTGGTCGACTTCATCGACAAATACCATCCAAAGAAATTTCAGGTTTGTCGTGTAGTTGCGCAGTTTGATGATGTTTCCCTAACTTATTTTTTAAACATTCTGAAAAGCTGTACCAAGCAACTTTCTATCGATAGCTTCTTTAAAAAAAACTACAAAGCGAACTCGTGATGAAGAGGAAGGAAGTGGTTCAAAGAAAACGGCAAAGAGTGAAGTGAAAAAAAAAGTAAAACAAAGAAAACGGCAAAGATTGAAGAGAAAAAAATTCAATCAATTTTAATTGTAGAGTGAAAGTGATTAAAATTAATCATCAAAAACAAAAAAAGAAAATATAAAAAAAAATATGAAATATAAAAATAAAAAAAATAAATATGCTAAGTAAGGTTAAAGTTCACTTAGTGTAAGTTAGAATAAGTTACGGTAGTGTACGTTTATCATAGTCAACCTCTCTACCTCCTCGCCGCCTGTCCGTATCTTCTCTGCGTAGCAAGACCAACACCTGCGCTGGACTTTCTAAAGTAAAATGACACTAAATCCCGTTTCTTATTTATTATTTCTTGATAATTATTCTTTTTTACATGTCTCTTATCTAATTTAGAGTGCATATTGTCATTTGTAATTATGTGTTGTAATTTATTAAGGAGTTACCATAGGTTTTTGGGCTTAACCACGGATTAATCCTATTTCAATGTATTCTTATGGGAAAATTCGTTTATACATCCGAACATTTTCTACATCCAAAGTCGGTAGTGGAACGGATTAAATTCGTATGTAGAGGTACCATTGTATATATATATATATATATATATATATATATATATATATATATATATATATATATATATATATATATATATATATATATATATATCTGTCTACCTATCTATCTGTCTATCTATCTATCTATTTATATATCTATCTATCATCTATCTATCTATATATATTTATATAAATATATATGTATACATATATATATATATATATATATATATATATATATATATATATATATATATATATATATATATATATATATATATATATATATATATATATATAAATATATATATATATATATATATATATATATATATATATATATATATATATATATATATATATATATATATATATATATATATATATATATATATATATATATATATATATATGTCTTATTTATAACTGTAATCGAACAGTTTAACATGTTTTTTCAAAAACGCCCATAAAAGAAACACAGGAAATATGAATAAATCACACTATATTTCGGTCAATAAACATCGACCCTCTTCAGGATGTACAGTAAAAGTAAGGAATACAGTGGAGAGTGACGGTTTATATATGAAAGCAAAAGGGTGTGTTCAATTGTTCTATAGTTGTTATAATTGCTGGAAGGATTAGGCAAATTTAATTACATCCAGGTGCGTGTTCTTATTGTTGAGCCGCTTGGAGGAAGTCTTGACCTCTGATGCATGTCTGGTGGTCGGTCTCCGTGGATTATCTTCTTAATGATAGGGTTGAGAAGAGTATTGTCCACTGTGTCAGCTTTCCATTGGCCCCCAGATAGGTTTATTGTGCTTGATTGATTTATGATGGCTGATTCCAGGATTTTCCTTCTGTACGGACAGGTACTCTTAAAAAGCAAAGACGACTCACTCCCAGTTAATCTGGTGCCCTAAATCCCTAAGGTGAATGAAAATCCCCGAGTTTTCATACCCATATCTAACAGATCTTTTGTGTTCGGATAATCTTTGAGATAGCGAACGGCCAGTTTGCCCAACGTACACTTTTTCACAGTCCCTACATGGTATTTTGTAAACGCCGGCTTCTATTTCTCTTTTATTTTGATAAACATTAATAAGGGCGCTTCCTATGGTCTTTGGATATGAAAAAACAAAGGGGTTCTCAGTTCGCTATCTCAAAGATTATCC